>NW_026057588.1:17117943-17252273 GCF_023721935.1 Panthera uncia
ACAGGGCGGGCTTAGGTAGGGCTGTGGATGGTGCTTGGTGGAGCAAACATTTCCTGTTCTCAAGGTGGCCGCCAGGAGGCAGCATCATGATCAGAGGGCACCCGTCAAGAAGTGTTCTCACCAAGCACCGGGCAGAGGAACTAGAGTTCCGTCGGAGGAATTGGTGTTTGACCCGGGTTTCAGACGCACTTTGAGTATGAGAGAACACTTCCTCAGCGTTTCACACTTCCACATTTGTCCCGACTTGGTCTTGCATCCCAGGAGACCCCTGACCATGGGGCTTTGCGTCCTTCTCCTGTGTCTACACCCAAGGTGGTGAACCCCGGTTCTGGCCCAGCTCGGTTCCTACACCAGGTGCTTAAAGCCAGGAATGAGCCAGACTTGCAGAGAATCTCATCCTCGGAAGCGCGTTACAATTTTCAGGGCGCCCTTTAACAATCTGGCCTCAGGGCGGTTAAAGTCAGAATCTGTGGGGGAAGGGAGCCCTTGCCCGAGGAATTTTCAAAGCTCCCGAGGTGATTCTAACCATGCAGCCGAGGGTGAGAACTCCTGAGCTGCAGTGCCCATCCAGCTTTCATGTGCACACAAATTGCCTGGGGGTCTTGACAAAACCTAGATTTTGACTCAACAGCTCTGGGTTTGGGGCCCGAGATTCCACTTTTCTAACAAGTTCCTGGGCGTTGCTGCCGGTAAGTGGGCCAAGACCGGAGCTGGAACCCAGGCGACAGGGATTAAGGTTCTTGCGCCCTCTGGTGGTCAAAAATCTCCCTAGCGTCACCCAGCGGAGAATGATGCGAGACGCCTTCTCCAATAGATTCAATTTCTAGAATGTTTGCAGATTCTTCCCCAGAGACTGGCCACTGGCATCTTCATGTCAGAGCTGCGATAACCTGAATGCAAACCTGCCTGGACTCCTCACCTACGAAACCGTGAAGTAATAAATGGGTATCGTTCAAGCTGCTGAATTTGTGGTACTGTGTTACGCTGCAACCGAAAACTAACACAGGGAGTTTTACAGGCTTTACAATAAAAGGCCAAGTGAAACTCTCAAGCCCACGGGCTTGGCTCAGTGGCCCTGCACGATTGTCTCTGATGGATCTGTTCCCAACCTCCCACTCAATGGGAGAAGAGGCAGAAAGGATTGTAGTTCTTATTTATCAGCATTACGCCTGCTGTCTTATTTCCCATGACCACACACCTCCTTTCACCCTGTGAGGTCTGTTGTCACTGACACTCGTGAAAGCTCAAGGACGGGGTGGCGGCTGGTCTGCTCTCGGTGGCGGATTGTATTTTCCAAAGATGAATCCCATCCTATGTGCCCTTCTCACAATAGGACCTTCTTACAGTGGAGACACTCCTCCGTCAAGATGTGGGTTCTATTAAAAAGGGGGGAGGGGCTCCTGGGTGGTTCAGTGGGTTAAGCTTTGGACTCGATGTCAGCTCAGGTCTTGATCTGAGGGTCACGAGTTCAAGCCCCATGTTGCGCTCCACGCTGGACGTGAAGCTTACTTTAAAAAAAAAAAAAAAAAAGATGTGGGATCTGCATTCCGTCCCCTTGAGCCCAGCAGATGCAAGACCATGGTGGGGGTGACAGTAGGTGCCTTTCAAGGCTAAGTCGTAAAAGGTGGTACATGCTGCCTCAGTTTCTCTCAGGACACTCATCCTTGGAGCCCAGGCCCCATGCTGCGAGGACACCCTAGCAGCCACATAGAAGGGCCACCTGTAGGTGTCCTGGCCAGAGCCCCCCATCCACTGCAGCGTCAACTGCAGACATGTGAGTGAGAGAGCCTTGAGAAGATTCCAGGTCCGCCTTCAGGCCGCCCCAGCTGATGCTGAGTACAACAGACCCGAGCTGCAGGCACCGAGCCCTGTCCAGATTGCAGATCTGTGAGCAATATAAACGTTGTTTAAAGCTACTAAACTTTGGCTTATTTTTATGGGGCAAGAGGTAACTGGAACCCTCTCAGACTCTCCCAGGGACAAGACTCTGAATTTGGCCAGGTGTGGGGGGTGGCGGTGAGGAAACTCTGGTTTCAATTAATTACAGGTGAGTTACCTATTTTTCATTATTTACTATTTTTACAAGGCCATCTCCTTAGAAATTCAGTGCTTATAAACTGTTAGGAAATCAGCCCCTCGCGTGTGTTAGAAAAACTGGCATTTTGTGTAACGTTTCTTCTTTGCCATTTAATTCACTTAAAAGTTTGTCTCCTGGGGCACCTGGGTGGCGCAGTCGGTTAAGCGTCCGACTTCAGCCAGGTCACGATCTCGCGGTCTGTGAGTTTGAGCCCCGCGTCAGGCTTTGGGCTGATGGCTCGGAGCCTGGAGCCTGTTTCCGATTCTGTGTCTCCCTTTCTCTCTGCCCCTCCCCCGTTCATGCTCTGTCTCTCTCTGTCCCAAA
This sequence comes from Panthera uncia, assembly GCF_023721935.1. NCBI lineage: Eukaryota > Metazoa > Chordata > Mammalia > Carnivora > Felidae > Panthera > Panthera uncia. The sequence goes on from NW_026057588.1 coordinate 17,120,345, forward strand.
AGTAAATAAAAAACGTTAAAAAAAAAAAAAAAAAAAAGTTTGTCTCCTTAAATACTTCTCAAGAGTATTTTTCTGCAGATTCTTCCCCACCTGCCGGAGGCCAACTTCTAAGGGGGCCTGCGGTGCCCCTCCCCCATCTGTCATTGGTGCCCTTGTGTAACTCCCTTCCTTGAGTGTGGGGCCTGACCTTGTGACTTGCTTCTAATGGATAGAATATGGTAAAGGTAATGGGCTGTCTTTCCCATGACTAGATGACAGACGTTGTGACTTCTGTCTTGCTAGCCAACTCCCTCAATTGCCTTCTTGGCTCATACGCTTTGACATCACAGCTTCCACGTTGGGGAAAAGCACCCGATGGCGGCCTCTGGCCAACAGCCAGTGAGGAACGGAGGCCCCCGGTCCAAGAGCTCGTGAGAAAGGAATGAACTAGAAAGTGGCTCCTTCCTGGCTGAGCCAGGCGATGAGACACCAGCCCTGGCCGGCATCTCGATGGCAGCGACAGGAGAGACCCCGAGGAGGGGACCCCAGCTACACTGTGCCCGGACTCCTGACCCACAGAAACTGGGGGATAATAAATGTGTGTTGTTCTAAGCCACTAAGTCTTGGGATAATTTGTTACGCGGCGACAGATAACGAACGTACCACCCCTCCTCTGGCTGCCCGAGCGTCATTTCTTTATCAGAATCCCCAATCACTCTCAGGCTAACAACATGTGTCTACACTCACGGCACACGACCAGGGTTCTCACCCAAGCGTGCTGACTTGCATCGAAGTGAAGGAAGTGTTTCAGGTCCCCCCGGCCAGGTGGCTTCTTTCCTGTGTGTCTGTACCTGTGTTTGCTGAGCCTGTCTTAGAACACTGACCGTCTTCCTCACCCCTGTAAATCTTCTCCCCTGGAGCCTGGGTGGATCCTGTCTGAATAAGGCAGAGCCTCAGATACATGTTCCATCCCTGAGTACTGCAAATTCATGTTCTCTCCCCCTGGGCCAGGCTGAGCTCAGACTCTGCAAATATGTGGCTTCCTCAGGATGTACTGGCTCTTCCTGTGACAGGAAGAATCATTTCCTCCAAGTCAAGGGCTTTCTTTCATTTGAGCTCCTGCCTCTCCTCTGGCATTTCTGGCTCGGGATCCTCAGATCCGAAGCTGTTTATGCTCCTTAGCCTTGGAACCTGAGAAGTCTTGCCCCGTACTGATTGATTGGAGCAGCCGGAGGGCAGGAGGAGAGGAAGTGGATTTCTGGGCTGAGTTTTGTTGGAAAAAGAATATTTTAAGGCAGAACAGTGGAAGCTGGGGCCACTTGGGTGTTTCTGCCTGGCCTCTCTGCCTCCCCTCCCTGCCCCCACATCCACGCCCTTATATCATGTAACAACATAAGCTGTTTTCCCCACAAAGGTGGCCTTCATACCCCTGATATTTCCTTCTGTCTTCACACATTGCATTTTATTTATTTTTCTAAAGTTTTCTTTTTTTTTTTTCCTTAATGTTTACTATTTTTGAGAACGAGAGAAAGTGGGGGAGGGGCAGAGAGAGAGGGAGGCACAGAATCCGAAGCAGGCTCCAGGCTCTGAGCTGTCAGCACAGAGCCCGACGCGGGGCTCGAACGCACGGGGCCGCGAGATCATGACCTGAGCCGCAGGCCGACACTCAACCGACTGAGCCACCCAGGCGCCCCCACCCATTACATTTTAAATTTGCATTCTACAAACAGGAACCAAACACTGCACACGGAGAAGAAAAAGACCTGTTCTGGTTCTCGAACACCAGCCTTTTCCCAGGACTTTTGGGTTCACATCTTCAGTGGTTTTCAGTGCCAGACCTAGAAGAAGAGGTGTTCCATGCTCTGGAACCAGGCATATTTTAACTCCCGCCCCACATTACAAAAAGGAATTCAGCCAGGCTGGTTAGGTAACCGCCACGGAGACAGCAGTAGCGTGGACAGCCACAATCGGAGCCTGAGGAGAGACTGCAGACGAGTCTCCAAATGTCCGTGCACGTTGCTCTACGAGGAAATGCTCTGAGTTCTCCTGTGAGAAATCAGGGAAATGGGAGGCGTGCCCTTGTGTAATTTTCTTCTTTCGAACGCGGGCCTGACTTCGTGACTTGCTTCTGACCCATGGAATAAGCGAGTATGAAGGGACTCGCTTCTGACCCATGGAATATGCGAGTACGAAGGGACGTCACTTCCGTGATTAGGTTACAAGAGATTGTGACTTCTGTCTTACCAGCAGCCTCTTTCAGTACCCGGCTCGCACACTTTGATGACGCAGGCCGCCATGTTGGAGCACACAGTGTGGAAGGTCTCCGAGATGCCACAAAGCACCACAGGCAGCAGAAAATAATGGTTTCTGGAGAGGATGGATTTTCAGACCTGAGTGTTAACTTGCTCATCCGCTCAATAAATATTCCTTGAGTCGGGGCGCCTGGGTGGCTCAGTCGGTCAAGCGTCAGACTTCGGCTCAGGTCATGATCTCACTGTTGGTGGGTTCGAGCCCCGCGTCGGGCTCTGTGCTGACGGCTAGGAGCCTGGAGCCTGCTTCGGATTCTGTGTCTCCCTCTCTCTCTCTGCTCCTCCCCCGCTCACGCTCTGTCTCTCTCTCTCTCTCAAAAATGAATAAACATTAAAAAAAATGTTTTTAATAAAAATAAAGAAAAACATTCCCACATTTAAAAGTGCCATAAATAAAACACAAGTGCTAAAAATAGGGGTTCCTGGGTGGTTCAGTCAGTTAAGTGTCCAACTCTTGATTTCTGCTCAGGTCACGATCTCAAGGTTCGTGAGATCCAGCCCCACGTTGGGTTCTGCACTGACTGCACAGAGCCTGCTTGGGATTCTCTCTCCCTCTCTCTCTGCCCCTGTCCCACTCGCACATGTACCTACCCTATGTCTCTCAAAATAAATAGACACTTAAAAAATGCTAAAAATGCTTGCTCTTCCCATAACAAAGGGTTACATATATATAAAGAGCTCCTAAAAATCAATAAGAAAAAAAGCAACCATCTAGTTTAAAAATGGGCAAAGAATATGAAGAGGTAGTTCATAGAAAAGAAAAAGGGAAATCTAAGGTCCCTTAAACATAAGAAGACTCACTCAGCCTCCCTTATCTTGAGAGAAATGCCAATGGCCTTCTACACACATGTAATGTTTTCCACAACAACTTGTGGTTTGGAGAAGCCAGGACACCGCAACTCACCAACTGCACACCCAAACCCAGATGACATTTGCACTTTTGTCTCCTTCCAGTATCACAGTTAGCCTCGTGACTTCTTTAATTACTATAGCATCCATTCATTTATTCATTCAGAAGATTTTTCTTGTGGCCATATTGTGTCTTGTCCTTGAGCCAAGATCTGGGGTTACGTCGATGAATAAGATGTGTTCCTTATGCTGAATGAGCTAATATAATGAAATACTTCTGACCACAGATAGCATTCACTGAGCACCCATCATGAGTCAAAACTTTTAGATTTAAGTATACGTTTTCACAAATGCTGTAAATTACCCTCCACCTTCCCGTCACCCCATGTTGTAGTTAGCAATCCGAAGCACAGAGAAATTGGGGGACCTGGCCATTTCACAGTTTTTATGGGGATTCGAATCAGACCTACGAGACCCCAAACCCCTTATTCTTCGGTGTTTGCCAATAATGGATTAAAATTTGGCCCTGACTCACTCTGGACAATCCATGCACCCCCAGGGCTGGACCCAAGCCTGGACAGAAGCCATCCCACACAGGGAGCCTAAACCGGGCAGCCAGGGAGAATTATTCCCTGGTGTTTTCTCTCGCCCACTTTCTACCCAGCCTGCTGTCCGCCCATGATCCTTTGTAGGCATAACTTCCTCTGGGTCTGCTCTGGGTTGATTGCACTCAAGGAATCTGTTGCTCCCGCCAATAAACTCGAGCAATGTTTTTTATTTGGTGGACATTTGGCATCAACTTTTTAATTTGAGAATCACATAAGAGATGATAACAATTAACGGCATTTCTCTAGTGCTTTAGAATTTGCAAAGTGGTCTCACCAATAGGATCCCAGTCGACCCACACCCGAAACATGAGGAGCCTGAAGCTTGGAGGGAAGAGTCATGGCCCGCGTGAAAGTGGAATCCAGAGTTAGAACTCAAATCTTGAGGCTTTTCTGTAACAAAAGTTACAGGTTTCCATGGAAGAGGTTCTGTAGGAGAGAGAAGGTTTGGGAACGATGTTGGGGGATCAGCAAGGTGTGTGAAAAGAGGGGTGAGGGGGTCTGTAGAAAAGGGGGAATCTTATAAGTTAGTAGACATTTTATGGGAGAGAGAATGAAAAAGTAAGTACAGAGGGAGGCAATATCAAGACATAACTATGAAATGATGGGAGGGAGCGATGAGATTGAAATTGTAAAAGAGAGAGTTAAGACAAAGTCCTCAGAGACTCATCTATACTGATAAGGAAGGGAGGCCAGGAGTGCTCACTGCCCAGAAAAGAACATAGCCTTTGGAAGCAGGTGAGCTAGACCTCGGACCAATTCCACCTTATGAACTAAGCGCCATCGGGCAACTCTCTTAATTTATCACTTAGTCTCTTGGACTATAAAATGGACATAATTCTGAAGGTGAGTGGGAAGATCAAGTTCTGTAACATCCTTTAAAATACGTTGTGGGCGGGGCACCTGGGTGGCTCAGTGGGTTAAGCATCTGACTTCAGCTCAGGTCACAAGCCCCGCGTCAGGCTCTGTGCTGACAGCTCAGAGCCTGGAGCCTGCTTCGGATTCTGTGTCTCCCCCTCTCTCTGCCCCTCCCCTGCACTCTCTCTCTCTCTCTCTCTCTCAAAAATAAATAAAATTGGGGCACCTGGGTGGCTCAGTCGGTTGAGCGTCCGACTTCGGCTCAGGTCACCATCTCGTGGTCCGTGAGTTCGAGCCCCGCGTCGGTCTCTGGGCTGACCACTCAGAGCCTGGAGCCTCCTTCCGATTCTGTCTCCCTCTCTCTCTGCCCCTCCCCCGCTCATGCTCGCGCTCTCTCTCTCTCTCTCTCTCTCTGTCAAAAATAAATAAACGTTAAAAAAAATAAAAATAAAAAAATAAAATCCACTGCCTGGATATCGTTGTGGGTTCTACCATGTCGCTCCGATTACACTCAAGCCATCTTCCTCAGAAGCCCTTGCCCTGCATGCTTCTGGGTTACAGTTGGCCAGGAAAGCACTTTTATGAGATTTGGTTGGTGAAAGTGAAGCAGTTGTATAAGGTCTACTTTTCTTTTCTTTTTTTTTTAATGTTTATTTATTTATTTTGAGAGAGACCGGGGGGGGGGGATGGGGGCAGAGAGAGAGGGAGAGAGAGAGCATCCCAAGCAGGCTCCACACCATTAGCGCAGAGCCCAACGTGGGGCTCGATCTCGTGAACCGTGAGATCACGGAAGGTCCAGTTCTCACAAGCAATCCCTTACCCCAGAATCCCTGGAGAAGTTCTGCCTCCCTGGCTGAATGCAGACGGGTAGACAGTGATGGTGCTGTGAGCGGTTCCAGGGAACAGAAACTCGAGGATAGGAATCTGGACCGGGTTCTCTGGCCAGACACAACCGGATTCATGACCCCATTTCTGACGGTAAAGGAGACGCTGGTTGTCTGTGGCGCGCAACAGTAGCAGAATCGTGACAACAACGACCGCCTGTCGTGGTGGAAGGAAGTGTCGTGGTGTAATGCCTGAATTAAGCATTGATTGGCAAGGCATCCATTTCAAAAGCCGTCTACTCCAGATCGGCACAACCAGATAAGGCAGTAGGCACCCCCACGCCCACGAAGTTGTCCTTTCAGAAAACCCTGGACGACCATGAAAACGGACACACCTTGAGTGGCCCTGCCTTCGGTCTCCCGTGCCCTGAATCCCACTCTCAGGCTTCAAATTAGTCAATACAGAGTGACCTCATGAGCCCCCAGGAACCCCCCCCTCTCAGACGCTAATGAAGGCAGAGCCCCAGGTCTGCATTCTGTCTGCCTGTGACCTCACTCGGTGGCCCCGGCATGCCAGGACTTGGGAGTAATTAGTCTTGTTCGTCAAAGTTCCCTGATGGTTTTCACTGACGCACATCCTGCAGTCGTAACAGGAGCCACGAGATCCAGTCCAGTCACAACACGGGCCCTGCTGGGGGGAACGTCTGTGATATGGGTCTGGCGAGTGCCTCAGGTATTCCCAGCTGGGAATATCACCTTCGAAATCAAGAGTCGGGTGCTTGGGGCGCCTGGGTGGTTCAGTCGGTTAAGCGTCCAACTTCAGCTCAGGTCATGATCTCAAGATTCATGAGTTGGAGCCTCGAGTCAGGCTCTGTGCTGACAGCTCAGAGCCCGGAGCCTGCTTTGGATTCTGTGCCTCCCTCTCTCTCTGCCCCTCCCCCACTCGTGCTCTCTCTCTTTCTCTCTCTCTATCTCAAAAATAAACACATTAAAAAAAAACAAAAAAAAAGAGATGTTTAACCGACTGAGCCACCCAAGTGCCCCCGGTTGGTTGCTTTTAAGTGCAGAAAGAAAATGAGCTCAGGGCTTTAAATTCTCAGCTCAAAGTCAAGGTAAGGGATAGAAAGCTATTAATGACCATCCTAAGAGAAATCCTTATCTCCCTTAGCTCCCGAGTTGAGATTTCTGAAAACTAAACCCACAGTCTAACCCTTTGGATGGCTGAATTGCAATACAAATCAAATCCCCAGCTTTGCATGGTGTCACGTTAAGGGAAAGGCGTCTCAGAGGTTATAAGAAAACAGCTAGTTGACTCCGGGGATATGCATGTGCTGTGGCTGAGTTGTACGAGAGGGAACAGTAAGATACAGAATATTGGTGAATAGCTTGGTGGCTCCATTTAATCCTCGGTGGCTGGAACCCAGAAGAGCAGTCCTGGTGATGGTGGGATGGCTTGGCTGAGCTTCTGGAGAGGACAGCAAGAAGCCACACGATGCTTGTATGTCCCTTGGGGTTTTCAAGCCTGGGGCACCTGTCATACGTGTAGAGTCAGAACTGATGCGGCTGTCATTTGAGGGAGTTGTGGTCGAGAGCACTTGTAAAGGAGGGATCCGTATTTTGAAAGGACCAACATCAGAAACACTCCTCGCCTAAAACAGACAACTGGATTACTAGTCACTTGATGGCTTTATATACATTTTCTTCTTAAAGCTCACCTGTAGGCTGTTTGTGGGAGAGGCCTGCAGAGGCTGAGATAAGCCAACAACCAGCTGAGCCAGGAATCCAACTGGTGCCTGAGTTCAGACACCTCGATATTTAAAAAAAAAATTTTTTTTTAATGTTTACTTTAGAGACAGAGAATGAGTGAGGGAGGGGCCGAGAGAGAGGGAGACACAGAATCCAAAGCAGGCTCCGGGCTCTGAGCTGTCAGCACAGAGCCCGACGCGGGGCTCGAACTCACAAACCGTGAGATCATGACCCGAGCCGAAGTTGGTCCCCCAACTAACTGAGGCACCCAGGTGCCCCGAGAATGGTTTTAAAATAGAAGAACAATTCAGATAGTCTTGGACATAAAACACAGGCGGCTCCCGTGGAAGAAAATGTAACTCAGAAACTCAATCACCTGCAGATCTGTGCTGATGACTTCTCTGGCTCCTCAGCCAGCTCCCGAACACTCGAGGTCGGCTGTGGCGTGAGAGACACAGTCTTTCTGATTTTACAGACTGACCGGGATCCGGGACTCTCTTTACTGCTGTGAGTTTTCCTCCACGGCTGTAGAACTGGTTCAGACAAATTTAGCACAGGATCCTTGCCGGTGTTTTCCTTTTGTTCACAATCCTATGTGATGAAGATCAGAGTTACCCAGCGCCCACGGCTAGTCTCGAGATTGTCACCCTCAAGACAAGATGCAGGAGGCTCTCAACAGGCTGAGCAGGCTTCTGGAGCCCGGAGGGATGATGCCTCTTCGAGATTATGGCCGCTATGACACGGCTTAGCTTGGGTTTAAAAAAGGTCAGTGTCGGGGCACCCGGGTGGCTCGGTCGGTTGAGCGACCGACTTCGGCTCAGGTCACGATCTCACAGCTCGTGAGTTCAACTCACGAGCTGTCAGCTGTGCTGACAGCTCAGAGCCTGGAGCCTGCTTCGGCTTCTTTGTCTCCCTCTCTCTGTCCCTCCCCTTGCTCACACTCTGTCTCTCTCTCTCTCTAAAGTAAACATTAAAAATAAACAAATAAATAAATAAACGTTAAAAAGAAACGATCAGTGTCTGTCTGAAATTTCCATGTGACAGGGGATCGTACTAGAGTTTAGTTCTTCACACAAGGTGAACTGGATACACTTTTCACTACTGCCGGACCGGAGAAGGTTCAGAACATGGTGGATTGCCGATTATAAGCGACCCGACAGGAAGAGCCAACAATGTACTGAGTTTGGATTCGGTGGAAGCATCACAAGCCTCTTCTGTCCAGCGCTGGCTGAGAGGCACCTGTTCCTGACACGGGAGCTCACTGGAGCTTTCCGAAAAGAACATTCACAAATGGTGTCTTGATGGTGGGAAGTTTAAGGATTCAGACTTGAGCCTTGGATCTAGGAAAAATTGCCTTTTATTGTGCTTCATATTTGTGATGCCCTTTACCATATCCTTTCCTCAAGTTTTTAATTTTTTTTAACTTTTTTAAATGTTTTATTTATTTTTGAGAGAGAGAGACAGAGAGAGAGAGACAGAGCGTGAGTGGGGGAGGGGCAGAGAGAGAGAAGGAGACACAGAATCCAAAGCAGGCTCCAGGCTCCGAGCTGTCAGCACAGAGCCTGATGCGGGGCTCAGATTCACGAACCACGAGATCACGACCTGAGCCGAAGTTGGACGCTTAACCGACTAAGCCACCCAGGCGCCCCACCTCAAGTTTTTTCTTACTTCAAGATCTCCAAGAACTTTTCTTGCCATCCTGTAATTTACCATAACTGAAATGTTCCTGGGAATCACGAATGTACAAGGCATGAAGAACTTATTTCCAGGTGAGGGTATTATGTATGATAAAGTATCATTTGTGAGTTGCATTGAGATATTTCAGAGTTCGAGTACTTGCGCTAGACAGTTGATACATACAAGGGTGAATAAAGGTGTTGTTCAGCGAGAAGCACATCAGGAAGAATCATCTTTCTCTGGATACTTTCCCGGCTCAAAAGTGCTGCTTTAAAGAGCATAAAACATGTCTTGGTTACACATTTATTTGGTCATGGCCTCCACTTAACCTTAGTGCTATAGAATTTCAAGCACTCTTCCCCCTCTAGGTAACCCCTTCCTAAAGAATTTAAAGGATCTTCCCTTTTAGCAAAATTGCCTTATTTTTTTTTTAGTGTGCCCTTAAATGTTTGACACAAAAGGAACCAGAAGAACTTTATTTTAGCCACATGATGGCACAACTGAATGTGAGCATCATCAGTATCACTTCATGTTCTGTTTTTTTTTTCCAGTTACCACTTTCACATGTTTCCCTCTTGGTGGTCCATGAGTTATACAACGTATTCTTAATTTTACCAAATAAAGAATTTTCTTTCTTTTTTTTAAAGTTTATTTATTTATGTTGAGACAGAGTGTGTGGGGGGGTGTGTGCAGGGGAGGGGCAGAGAAAGAAGGAGAGAGAGAGCATCCCAAAGAGGCTCCACACTGCCAGCACTGAGCCCGATGTGGGGCTCAAACCCACGAACTGTGACATCATGACCTGAGCTGAAACCAAAAGTCAGACGCATAACTGACTGAGCCACCAGGTGCCCCCCAAATAAAGAATTTTCAATTCTTCTTACGTTTTGGATTTTCAACTAAAAAAAAATGTGGTATTTATTTAAAAAAAATTTTTTTTAGAGAAAGAAAGAGAGCATGTACAAACAGGGGAGGGGCAGAAGAAGGAGAGAGAATCTTAAGCAGGCTCCGCTAACCGCACAGAGCTCAGCTCAGGGCTTGATCCCACGACTGTGAGATCACGACCTCAGTCAAAATCAAGTCAGACTCTTAACCGACTGAGCCACCCAGGCACCCTGAAGATGTGGTACTTATATACAAGAATGAAATCTTGCCCATTTGCAACATGATGGATCTAGAGAGTATAATGTTAAGCAAAGTAAGTCAGTTAGAGAAAGAGAAATACCATATGATTTCATTCATATGTGGAATCGTTTTTAATGTTTATTTATTTTGAGAGAGAGAGAGAGAGGGCAATCAGGTGAGGGGCAGAGAGAGAGGGAGAGAGAGAATCCCAAGCAGGCTCCAGGCTGTCAGTGCAGAGCCCTATGTAGGGCTTAATCCCATGAGCTGTGAGGACATAACCTGAGCTGAAACCAAGAGTCGGACGCTCACCTGACTGAGACATCCAGGACCACTCCTCGTACGTGGAATTTGAGAAACAAAACAAATGAACAAAGATAAAAAAAGAGACAAACCAAGAAATAGACTCTCTACTATAGAGAACAAACTGACGATTCCCAAAGGGAAGGCGGGTGGGGGGATGGGTGAAACAGGTGATGGGGATTAAGGAGAGCACTTATCTTTTTTTTTTTATTTTTTTTTAACGTTTATTTATTTTTGAGACAGAGAGAGACAGAGCATGAACGGGGGAGGGTCAGAGAGAGAGGGAGACACACAGAATCTGAAACAGGCTCCAGGCTCTGAGCTGTCAGCACAGAGCCCCACTCGGGGCTTGAACTCACGGACCGCGAGATGGTGACCTGAGCTGAAGTCGGACGCCCAACCAGCTGAGCCACCCAGGCGCCCCAGGAGAGCACTTATCTTGATGAGCGCTAAGGAATGCTCAGAATTGTTGAATCACTATATTGGGCACCTGAAACTAATATAACACTATATGTGAATTACACTGGAATTAAAATAAAATAATAACAACAATAATAATAAAGTAATGAAGAGGTGCTTACTGTTCCTAGCATATAAATTAGGAAGCTATGGTAATTTAAAAAGAATGGACTTGCATTATATATGAATATGTAATTCAAAGAAATAAAGCATTCAAGTATTAGAAGAAAATCCAAAGAACATCCATTTATTTATTTTCTGGTTGGGGACAGGGATGACTTTTGGAAGACTGGCAGAGATTCCATCTAATTAAAGATCCAGGAACAAAGGGGGCACCCGGGGGGCTCACCCGGTTGAGCGTCCAACTCTTGATTTCCGCTCAGGTCATGATCTCACGGTTCTCGGGTTCGAGCCCCACATCAGGCTCTGCGCTCACAGTGAGGAGCCTGTTTGGGATTCTCTCTCCCTCTCTCACCCCCTCCCCCAGTCACGTCGTCTCTCTCTGTCTCTCTCAAAATAAATATATAAACTTAAAAAAAATAAAATATATTTAAAAAATTAAAGATCCAGGAACAAAAAAGAACGTATGTAGGAGAGGAAAGTTTTTCCAAAAACCTATTTTCTAGATTGAACAATGATCCAAATTCTCAGCTTGAAAGCATCTGCTGACTCCTGGCTGGCTCAGTAGGAAGAGTGTGCGACTCTTGATCTCAGGGGTCATGAGTTCGAGCCCCACGCTGGGCGAAGAGACTACTAAAAAAATCAATAAGTAAAACTTAAAAAAAAAGAAACAGAAAGGATCTGCTAAACTCAAATACTAAACAAACACATGACTCCTCTGGAGGAAGGCACCTTCACCATAGGTACCAGAGCGTTCCCATAAATATTTTAAAAGTAGAATGAGGGTCTGCCATCAAAACAACCAAGTCGACTTGCACTTCCCACGGTGGTTGACTGGGTCACTTCAGATCAACCTTTCCACAGAAGAGCACTCAGAAAGCTGGACAAAATATGAAAAGTTGAAGGTAGTTCAGAGGGTCACCGAGGCGGTACAAATCTCAATTATACTGAGAAGCCAGGGTGCCTACCGTACGATTCCGTCTATTTACAATTTTCGTAAATGCAAATGACCAATCTGGACAAAATCCCTGCTAACTCGTTCTGACCAAACTGGTCAGGCTTCTCTCCTCTCCACAGGCCCTTGAACTTCAGCCCACCCTTGAGCTGAAGCAAGCATTAGAAGGCAGGACAACCTCAACGGCACCTCCCGAGGATCGAGGATCGGCTGACGGCAGAGAAAGACATTTCTTGTTCGGGTGCTTGACGACACCACTTGCTTACCTCCCTACCCCACACCTGGCTCTTTCCAGCCTCGTCTGTGCCTCCCTGTAAAAGAAATGCCATTTCCCCACAGCCTCCTCAGGTGCTTACAGATCTGATGGTCTGTCCAGACTTCTGGATAGTCTTTCTCTAGGCAAGTTTGGATTTTTTTTTTTTTTTTTTTGACAGTGTTCTGGTGCCGTGACTCGGAGGGAGTGCTGGCTCAGGTCCTTCTACCGTCACCCAGGTGTTCGTGTCAGCCTCTCGTACCCCTTGTGTCCTTTCCACATTGGGGAGATCTGGCTCCACACTGTCAATCACAACCCCTAATCCAGTGCTCCAGACATGTGCCGTTGTAGCACAAGCAAGGAGTTACTTTGATTCTCTTTGAATGAAAACTTTTTTCTTTGGCTCTTGAGTGGGCATCCGATCTGCCCGTTGAACAGGAATCTTGCAAGTTTTGGGACGGGTGAGAATCTTCCCAGCTCTTGGGGGAAACCTCTTTTGTTTATTTGAATACGTGTCTAATCCCATGGGAAATTCTCGCTCCCCTGGATCCCCCCTTTCCTCCTCTGTTCTTGATTACACGCTCTGCCTCGATAGCACTAACTCAGTCCGACATTCCAGAAAAAGGTAGAATTTCACTAAGGATAATTTGGAACTACAATCATCTCTCTGGAGTTCTTGGGGTCTCCCCAAATTGGTTTATCTCCAGGGGACCTTGAATCCTCAGGATCCCAAATCCCCTCTAGAAAATGGTCCTCGGGGGCGCCTGTGTGGCTCAGTTGGTTAAGTGTCCAACTCTTGATTTTGGCTCAGGTCATGATCTTATGGTTCATGAGTTGAAGCCCCACGTCGGGCCCTGCACTGATAGCATAGAGCCTGCTTGGGATCCTGTTTCTTTCTCTCTCCCTCTCTCTCAAAAATAAATAAACGTTTTTCAAAAGTGGTCTGCTAGTTTCTCCTAGTATGAAATTGAAAAATGGCCGTTTTAGGGGCACCTGGGTGGCTCCGTTGATTAAGCGTCCAACTTCAGCTCAGGTCATGATCTCGCGGTTTGTGGATTTGAGCCCCGCATCGGGGCTCTGTGCTGACAGCTCAGAGCCTGGAGCCTGCTTCACATTCTGTGTCCTACCCTGCTCACACTCTCTCTCTCCCTCTCTCCAAAATAAACATTAAAAATTTTTTAAAAGAAAAGAAAAATGGCCTTTTTAGTACAACCCTCATCAGGTCGTTCAACAGTCTCTTCGTACCTTACCTGAGGCCATGTAACCTCTCAGAGTTCACCTCCCCTCTGTAATTGTTACTCCCAATGACCTCCCTTTAAGGAATCTGTTCCTGTCTTTCCCCAGACACCCTTGAATACACGGGGTGAGATGATCACCTCAGTCAATGGGGACACTGCCACCTTTCTGGTGGGGTCACATACTCTACCCTCAACACCTCAGATGGCCCTACTATAATTCCTCAGGGTACACAACTCACCTCTGTAGTGAGGTTAGATAATCCCTCACATGATTGGATAATCAGTCACATGATCCATCCCTTAAAAAAACAAACAAACAAACAAAAATATCCTTTCTTTGTCTCTTGGACCCCATGATGCCCAACAAAGCTTTTCTCTTAAGCCCCCCAACCTCTTTTAAGCTACGAGGCAGAGACTTGATTTCTCATTGTAATGTTAATATTTAACGTTCATCCAAGGGACTCACCTTTGAAGTTCCAGACTCCAACCTCAGGCACTGTGCCCTCTGACAGCTCTGATAGATTCCTAAGGTTTTCTTGACCCCTCAGAGCTCCCCAAGCCCTTGATAAGGGCTGCATGCAGGGACACGCTCATTCACCTTCCTGACTCACTGTCGCCTAAAGGAATGGCAGGTGTAGGACTCCGCTGAGAGGTAAGAGCCTTTAAAGGTGGATGCAGACCTCGCTATGTCTCTCTCTCAATTAACTCAATACGATACCTTAAAAATGAGGTAATTTATGGTCTCAGACCTATTACTCATATATTACTTGACAAAGGGCTTCTGATCTCCACATGGAGCCCCTGCAGCACATCTATTCTACCCATAAAGAAACCTAACGGAAGGGGTTACCAGCTTGTCCAAGAGCTGTGAGCCACAAATAAAATTGTAAAATGCATATTGTTTTTTCCCAAATCGCAACACTATCTTTGCTCCTATACCCTCTGACCCTACTTATTTCGTCATTGTTGATACGCTCTGCTTTCTTCAGCAGACCCCTTTATCTAACTCCCAAATACCTCTTCACCTCGCATGCGAAAACCAACAGCATACCTGGATCATCGTGCTCCAGGGATGTTCCAAAGTCCCCGCTTATTTTTGCCTGAATATTAAGTGTAAATCCAAAGAATCTAGGCTCCTTTTATAATTCAATCCTCAGTCAATATCCGGATGAGCTTCTTTGTTTTACTAGGTTCAGTAACTCACAGACACTTAATATTTATTAGAAGCTCCGGCTTGTGTTAACCTTAAAAATAAAACTGTTAATTATTTTGCCAGAAAAACTGATTTATTCGGGAGCAGCAGAGAATTACAATTCAAGCCACGCAAGCCACAGCAAAACCACAAACAAGTCCAAAGCACAAAGGAGAAGTTGGCTCTTTCATAGAGAAAAGGGGGGTGGGGGACTTGGGAGGAGCTGTTGTAAACAAAAAGTCCATTGGAGTAAACCGGGAGTCGGAAGTGTAGTGGCTTTTCATTGGTTGAGTTGTGTGTGACAGTCTCTCATTGGCTAGGCTGTTGCTGGGCTGGGAGGAAAATCTTTCTTCCTCTGCTGGGATTGTAAAGCAGGCTCCTTCTCCTTGGCAGTGCAGGTCTGTCTCTGTTTGCTCTGCAAAGGGCTGTGAGGAATGGTACAGCGTGAGAGCTCCCCCTTCTGGCCTTCCAACTCCACTTTAAATGAGACTTTCTTATAAAAAAAGATAACTGACATTTTCCTTATTCAGTTTCACATTTAGGAGGAGCATAAGATTTCAAGGGGCAAAATACAACTTTGCGGTCCAGGTGCAATATTTAGAACATGGTATCTAACCCTGAGGGAAAACCCTTGTCCTCAGAACTAGCAAGACCATCCTTCATTACCTTCAGCCTGAAACCAAAAGACAGCTCTGGGGCTTTCTAGGATTACCTGGATGTTGTAGGGAGTGGATTCCAAGTTTTTCCAACGCAGCGTCCCCTTTATATGGCATAATTTAGGAAACTATGCCTCACCTTCTACAATGGGACTCACTTTCCATGATGTATTCAAATCCTTAAAAACTTCCCTTTCCTGTGCTTCCACCTTGAGGCTCCCAAAGCGTCCTTTGCCCTTCTCACTAGTCATTCATTCATGAGAGAGAAGGACATGCTTTAGGTGCTTTTTCAAGCAGAGGCCCATTGGGTATTTTAGTCTCGCTCTGGACTGTGTGACTGAAGCCATTTCTTGTTGTAGAGCAGTCATGGCAAGAGCAAAGTTGGTTCAAGGGACAATGGATCTTGTGTTAGGTATGTACCCCGTGTGCCCAAATCCTTCTCCTAACTGAAACACCGCATTTTTTTTTTCACCTCTCATCTTGCCTCTCTTGAGATCCTTTTGCTTGCTCCTTCTCACATTACCACCCCCCGTTGTTCGAAATCTTAGCGTTGTTGGTCTTCTTCCTTTCCTGACTGGAGGGGACCCACGTGACTGCAAGGCAGCCACCTGAACTTAACCCTTCTCCACTCCGGCCTTTCAGAGCTTCCCCTAACAGACCCAGACCTCACCTTCTCTGTTGATGGCTACTAGCTCCTCACTTCACAAGGAACATTTCAGGCAGGATCTGCCTGAATCCGTAGGTTTCCAGAACCCCATGAATATGAGTGTCAGCCTCACACCCAATCATCCCAGATAACAGAACTCATTCCAGTTGGTGGAACTTCTGGTTCTCACGCGGGCCTGCGTGTTAGTTAAGGATAGGAGAATTAGTATCTGCACAGATAGCAGATACCTTTTGAGTTGGAACTATGGAACTGAATAAAGGGAATGTCGTTTTAAATGGAGTTGGGAGGTCCCTGGGTGGCTCAGTCAGTTGAGCAGCTCACTCGTGATTTCAGCCCAGGTCAAGATCTCAAGGTTTACGGGTTGGAGTCCTGAGTTGGGCTCCACACCGTCAGCATGCAGCCTGCTTGGGATTCTCTCTCTCGTCTCTCTCTCTCTCTCTCTCTCTGCCCCTCCCCTGCTCTCTCTCTCTCTCTCTCTCTCAAAAATTAATAAACTTAAATAAACTAAACAAAACTAAAATGGAATTGGGAGGGGGTACCTGGTTGACTCAGTTGGAAGAACATGCAACCCTCAGTCTTGGGGTCATAGGTTGGAGTCCCACCTGGGATACAAAGAAATTAAAAAAACCCTTCAATTTAAAAAAAGGGGGGCCCTGGGTGGCTCAGTCGGTTAAGCATCCAACTCTTGATTTCAGCTCAGGTCATGATCTCACGGTTGGTGAGTCTGAGCCCCCCATGGGGCTCTGAGCGCTGACGCTGTGGAGCCTGCTTGGGATGCTCCCTCTGCCCCTCCCCCACTTGCGCATGCACACTCTCTCTCTCTCTTTCAAAATAAATAAATATTTCTAAAAAGCAAGGTTCCCTATAAATGAATAAATAAATAAGGCCGGAAGGGGGAGCGCTCACGCTGTAGCACTCCTCACAGCCCTTTGCAGACCCCACAAGAGACCTTCCTTGCATTTTCCCACAGGAAGAAGCCAATTTTTACAACGCCAGCAGGCGGAAGGAAGATTTTCTCCCTGCCCGCCAACAGGGTTGCCTATGGTTTTGCTGTAGCTTGCATGTCTTGAGTTGCAGTTCTCTGCTATTCCTGAACAAGCCCATTTTTCTGGCAAAATAATCAACAGTTTTATTTTTAAGGTTAGCGATACTTGATTGGTATTTATGACTGCACGTGGCACAGCAACTCAAAATGGGAAATGCGTGGCTGATCACTTCGAGGATTTATCGGTACCAAAAGAAGTGGACATATTTAAAACAGAAACTCATATGGGCGATAACATCCATAAGCAAAGGGGGAACTTGCTAAAGCCAACAGCTCAGAAACCTGCCCCCATTCTACAGCAGACAGAATGTTAAATCTCCTCTGCCTACGCCCTGACCCTCTAACAGAAGAAATGAAAAGCTCTCGGTCCAAAGTCCCTAAGATTAAAAGGTCAATTAGAAATAAGCTGGACGTCCTTTGCATGCGGATAAACTCTCAAGACATCCAGATGGCCGTCTGGAGTCTCCTCAATCCCCTGCCTGAAATTTAGGCCATGACTTTCCCACAAGGGGAAAGAAAATCTAGAGCAGCTCCTCCACTGGTAGTGGTGGGAAAATTTTGCTCTTTACCTGGCACAACCGGTATCCTTTTGTCCCATCTGCTGAGAACATAATCCTGGTGGAGCTGTAATGGCGGGGCAAGTGAGAAAGCCACCTCGAGCTTCCTCTGTGGGCAATTACATATCACGCAGTTGCCTGTATGTCATGGTTATGAATATGTCCTTTTCATTATTCACGTGTTCTCTCATTGGATCAAAGCTTCCCCGTGTAAGAGGGCTACTGCTTAACCACTGTTGCTAAATTTCTGCTGGAACAATTTTTCTCTCTCTGGGATGTTGCTTTTGCCCTGTCTTGACTGAGCGCATGAATGGATTATTAAATCTAAAATTGCAAAACTCTCAGAGAAACTTGGCCTTCCATGATCCGAGGTTTTATCTTCGGCTTTGATGACCTTCGAATCTCCACCCACATCAACTCTTCTTCTATGAGACACTTACTGGAGCATCTGTGAGAATTCCACACATGGCATGGGCTACAGAAGACTCTGGTCTGGTCATTTCAGACCTTCCCAAATATTGCAATGGACTGACTGACTATGCCCATGCCTTATCAACAGGTTAACACTGTTTTTCCTCCAGTCTTCCCATCTAAACTAGTCCACATATAAAACTTGGAGATTTGGCTCTCTGGAAACCTCACTATCAAAAGATTAACCTTGAACTTCGTCCGAAGGGTTCAAATATGCAAGTCTCGGTTTTCCTACCTGCACCCAAGAGCGCTGTAGATCTGATTCTCCATCCCACACGTTTCTTGGCATATCCTCTGTCCACAATCACACCTGTAAGCTCTAAATATCCCAGAGTTTTTAAACTTAATAATAGACTTTATGTTTTTGAAGAATAGTTTTAGATTTACAGGGGAAAAAATGAGCAGGTAAGTACAGAAGGCTTCTATATACCTCTCCCATATGCACATAACATCTTACATTATATGATACGTTTGTTACAATGAATGAATCAATGTTGATACATTATTATTAGATGAAGCCCATAGTTTATCCAGACTTCCCAAGCTCTTAACCTAATGCCCTTTTCATGTATCAGACTCCCATCCAGGATGCTGCATTCAGTTGTCCTGTCATTGCAGGCTCTGCTTGCCCGTGATAGTTTGTCAGACGTTTCTTGTTTTTGATGAACTTGGCAGTTCTGAGTAGTACTGGTCAGGTATACTGTAGGATGTGCCTCCATGGGAATTTATCTCATGATTTTCTCATAATTAGACTGCGGTTATAGGACTTGGGTAAGAAGATCATAGAGGTAAAGTGTCATTTTCCCCACATAATATCAAAGGTACTGTGCTGTAATAGGATAGACCAATAGACCGATATATTTGGTCTTTGTCTCTGGTCACTGAAAAAACTCCTAGAACCCACGAATTCCCTGAGTGATAAGAGTGTCTCTGTTATTTATAAGGAGCCCCTTTTGAGTACACCCGAGTTTATGCTAGTAAGCTGACTTAGAAGGGATCCCTAGACAACCTCGGGTTGGGGCTGATCACCAGACAGATCAAGTGATTTAAGGTTGAAATTTTCAGCTCCAGCCATTGATCTCTGGGAAGAAAGGGGGGAGGGGGAGTATCACAGATTAAATTCTATAAAAACTCTTGAACAACAAAATTTGATGAGCTTCCAGGTTGGTGAACTCATCCATATGTCCGGAGGGTAGTGCACCTCAGTTTCATGGGGACAGAAACTCCTGCACGTGGGACTCTACCAAACCTGGCCCTACGTACCTCTTCATCTGGCTGTTCATCAGTATCCTTTATAATATCCTTTATAATAAGTACTTACTTATATACTTTATAATAAGTACTCACTGGTAAGTGTAAGTCAGTGTTTCCCTGAGCTTTGTGAGCCATTCTAACAAATGATCAAATCCAAGGAGGAGGTTGTGGGAACCTCTGATTTATAGTCAATCAGTCAGTGGCACAGGTAACAATCTGGACTTGGAATTGGCATCTGAAGTGGGGACAGTCTTGTGAGACTGAACCTTTAACCTTTAGGATATTGATGAGGGAGCATGAGGCAAGCTGAGACCCCGCAAACGCCCTCCGGCCTCCCGCCTCCGGTGGGATACATGTGACAATCCTCAAGCACTCCTGGCTGCCTTAAAGCTAAGAAAAGGAGAAAACAAAGGGCTGACTGATAGAGATCACAGTCCTGCAGGACAAGAGTCTCAGTAAATTACAAGAAAAAGGCAATCTTATCAATAGCCTAACCTCCAGAAACCCATAGACTCAATTTCCTGGAGCCCTAACATCACCTTCCCCTCCATGGTGATGTAGGGAACAAAGGCAAGACAAAAATGTAATACAATTAAATTTCTTTGTAACCTGCAGCCCACTGACAAATATTTGAGATAGGCAGAGTAAAACATTCCTCCAATAAACTCCCAACTGTCTTGTCTTAAAGTTAATGCCTTACTAGAGGGAAAACAACCTTAGCTTGACAATAGCAAGACCTCTGGTATCTTCTGAGTCCTCTTTAGCATATAAAGTCCTTCTGGAAGCCTCCCTTTTTGCCTTTACCTCCCTCACTCCATAGTATATAACCAGTCACTCTTCACAACCCCAGTGCAGCTCTTTCTGCCCACGGGTCCTGTCCCCATGCTTTAATAAAATCACCTTTTTGCACCAAAGACATCTCAAGAATTCTTTCTTGGCCATCAGTTCCGGACCCCCACCACCACTCTAAAACCGCATCAGATATGATGCTAACTCCAGGTAAAGAGGGTCAGAATGGAGTCCAATTTGGAGGACACCCAATCAGTGTCTGCTGAGACTTGAAGAATTGCATGGTGGTCTTGGAGAGCTCAGAAATGAATATATATACAACGTATCCAAAGTTGGATGCTTAAACCACTGGACCACCCAGGCGCCCCTGTCTGTGACTTTTTATATACAGCACCGAAAAACAACCTGTGAAAGAAAAAAACTGATTACTGGACTTCATTAAGATTAAAAACTTCTGCTCTGTGAAAGACATCGTCAATAGAATAAGAAGACAGGCTTCAGATTGGGAGGAACTTTTTTGCAAAAGGTGTATCTGATAGGGGTGCCTGGGTGGCTCAGTCGGTTGAGTGTCCCACTTCGGCTCAGGTCATGATCTCACAGTTCGTGGGTTCGAGCCCCGCATCAGGCTCTGTGCTGACCGCTTGCTCAGAGCCTGAAGCCTGCTTCAGATTCTGTGTCTCCTACTCTCTCTGCCCCTCCCCACTCACGCTTTGTCTCACTCTGTTTCTCAAAAATAAATAAATGTTTCTCAAAAATAAATAAATGTAAAAAAAATAATTTAAAAAAAAAAGGTGTATCTGATAAAGCACTGTGAGCTAAAACAAAGGACTATTAACCGAGAAAGTAAACAACCCAAATCCAATAAAAAATGGGCAAAAGATGGAACAGATACCTCACCAAAGAAGATATCCAGAGGGCAAACAAGAATATGAAGATGCACACGAGATATCATTAGGGAAACGCAAATTAACACAACAATGACGTACCACTACACACCTATTAGAATTGCCAAAATCCAAAACACTGACAACACTGAATGTTGATGAGTTTGTGCAGCAACAGAAACTCTCATTCCTGGCCAATGGGAATGCAAAACGGTCCGTTTGCTTCGTAAGACAATTTGGCAATTTCTTCCGAAACGAAACTGACTCTTAGCCTACAAGCCAGCAAATGCATTCCTTGGTATTTCCTTGAAAGAAGTGACAACTCGTGTCCACACAAAAATTGAACATGGATTTTTATAGCAGCTTTATTCATAATTGCCGGAAACTGCAAGTCATCAAGATGTCCTCCAGTAGGTGAAAGCATAAACTGTGGTACGTCCAGACGGTGGAATATTATGCAGTGCTATAAAGAAACGAGCTCTCAAGCTATTGAAAGGCTGAGAGGGAACTTGAATGTATATTCCTAAGTGAAAGAAGCCAATCTGAAAAGACTACATATGATTCCAACTATATGACATTCTGGAAAAGGCAAAATTATGGAGGCAATAAAAATTTCAGTGG
This sequence comes from Panthera uncia, assembly GCF_023721935.1. Taxonomy (NCBI): domain Eukaryota; kingdom Metazoa; phylum Chordata; class Mammalia; order Carnivora; family Felidae; genus Panthera; species Panthera uncia. Next base: position 17,141,775 of record NW_026057588.1, read on the forward strand.
TTACCAGGAGCTCGTGGGGGCCGAGAGGGATGGATGGATGAATAGATGCAACACGGGATTTTTTTTTTTAGGGCCGTGAAAGTATTTTGTATGAAACTATAATGGTGGACACATGACATCATACATTTGTTAAAGCCCAGAGAAAGTGATGCAGGCAGGGCAGGTGCGATGACCCAGAGGGGGTCCCATAGGTCCAGCCAAGAGGGTGTTTGGCATTGAGCAGGATGGAAATCAAAGTGAGATTTGAGTTTATTGAAGATGTAGTGAGAACAGACACAGACAGAGCATCTGGAAGAGACTCAGGAAGGAAAAGAATAATGACTCTCCTGTCTGTTTGGGGTCTGGAGTTTTTACTGAAGAGTGTGGTCTGGTATACATGCCCTCTTGGGCATCCAGGACCTAGTCGGATAAGGACGAGTACCTGGGTGTCCTCCATAAGTCACTTATGCCCTGGTTTCGGTGTCTGGAGTCAGTTGTCTTGGAAACCTACATGAAACCCCACCTGGTCACCCCTTTAGATGTTAGCTATTTGCTAAAAGACTCCAAAGAAATCATTAACTCCTTGCCCTCTACAAGGAGGACATACAATAGGCATATATAAGCTGGGGGTGGGGGGTGGTCCTCACAAGAATAGAAGCAGGAAAAGGAGTTTTTTAACAGGGTCCTTTCAGTTTCCCTGTCTCAAAAGTACAACACAGTGAACTCAAATGTAAACTGAAGGTTAATTTTGTTTGATAATGATGTGTCAATGTTAGCTCATAGATTATAACAAATGCACAACACTCTGCAGATGTTGAGGGAGGAGAACCTAAGTGTACATGTGCGGGAAGAGGTATATGGGAACACTATACATTCTGTTCAATTTTGCTGTACCTAAAACTGCTCTAAATATACTGTCTATTAATTTTCAAAATTTAATCCTTTACCTTATGCCTGTTTGATAGTCTAAAATGAAAAAAGACAGGGGCACCTGGGTGGCTCAGTCGGTTAAGCAACTGACTTGGGCTCAGGTCATGATGTCATGGTTCATGGGTTTGAGCCCCACATCGGGCTCTGTGCTGACAGCTCAGAGCCTGGAGCCTGCTTTGGATTCTGTGTCTCCCTCTCTCTCTGTCCCTCCCCCATTTGTGCTCTGTCTCTCTGTGTCTCAAAAATAAATAAAATGTAAAAAAATTAAATTAAATTACATTTAAAAAGACAGGAAATAACAAAGTGTTGGCAAGGACGTGGAGAACAAGGAACACTTGTGCACTGTTGGTAGGCATGGAAATTGACATGGCCACTGTGGAAACAGTATGCGGGCTCCTCAAAAAAATAGAAATACCGTATGATGCAATAATTCCATTAACTGGGTATTTACCCAAAGAAAAAGAAAACACTAATTTGAAAAAGATATAGGCACCCCTATGTTTATTGCAGCATTATATACAATAGCCAACATATGGAAGCAACCTAGAAGTCCACCAATAGATGAATGGATAAGGAAGATGTGGACGGAATATTATGCAGCCATAAAAAAGGATGAGTGTGTGCCATTTGTGACAACACGAATGGACCTAGAAGGTACTAAGCCAAGTGAAATAAGTCAATTGAGAAAGACAAATACCATACGACTTCATTCATACGTGGAATCTAAAAAAAAAAAAAAAAATCCCAAATGGATAAACAAAAAGCAGAATCAGATCTATAAATACAGAGAACAAACTGACAGTTGCCATAGGGAAGGGAGATGGGCAAAATGAGTAAAGGAGAGTGGGAGATAAAAGGTTTCCAGTTATAGAATGATTAGGTCACAGGAATGAGGGTCGTAGCATGGGAAGTACAGTCGATATTGTGGTCACATTGTATGGGGACAGAAGGTAGCTTCCTTGTGGTGAGCACAATGCATAAACTTGTATAATCACTACACTATACACCCGAAACTAGTGTGTCAGCTACACTCAAATAAAAAAAAATAATTAAGACGAATCCTTCAGGGACATATTGAGCCATTAAAAATCTCTGACTGCTGGGGCGCCTGGGTGGCTCAGTCAGTTGAGCGTCCAACTTTGGCTCGGGTTATGATCTCGCGGTTTGTGGGTTCGAGTCCCACATTGGGCTCTGTGCTGACAGCTCAGAGCCTGGAGCCTGCTTCGGATTCTAGGTCTCCTCCTCTCTCTGCCCCTCCCATGCTCATGCTTTGTCGCTGTCTCTCAATGATAAAAAAACGTTAAGGAAAAAAAAAGAAAAAGAAAAAAATCTCTGATTGCTAATCTGAATATTTATTCGATAGCAACTTAGTGTAAAAGTTGATGCATTTGGGTTCTCTGCTTTTCTTTGCCTCCCTTCTTCTTTACCCACTACTCTAAAAGTACTGTCTACTCATTTACAACCCCCAAATTTTTCTACTTTGGAAAGTATTTTCTTTGATTTTACTTATTTTATTTAAGCAAAAAATTACAAATACTTATTTTAATCCATTAGCACAGAGTTATAAATACCTTTACCTTCCTTCTAGACAACATAGGGAACTCGGAATATCCATCACTTTGTCCCATTTCGATTACTGTGATTTTTATGGCATGCATGGCAATGCCATCATTCTAACCCCACAGGAGATAATATTTCTGTTTTACACAGAGAATGAACAGTTGCAGGAGCCCATAAACACACCCCTCTCTCAGATCTTCATTCCTTTTTTTTTTTTTAATTTTTTTTTAACATTTATTTATTTTTGAGACAGAGAGAGACACAGCATGAATGGGGGAGGGGCAGAGAGAGAGGGAGACACAGAATCAGAAGCAGGCTCCAGGCTCTGAGCCATCAGCCCAGAGCCGGACCCGGGGCTCGAACTCGCGGACCACGAGATCGTGACCTGAGCTGAAGTCGGACGCTCAACCGACTGAGCCACCCAGGCGCCCCACTCAGATCTTCATTCCTGTCACCCTGAAGATTTCACCTGGAATCACTTTTCCTTGTTCTTAATTATAATCATTAGCATTGAGTTTTATGTAGGTCAATTTCCCATTACACTTTTCTTTTTTGGCTTGAAGTAATCTTTTTTAAGATATCTTTTTTCTTGAGAGACACTTTTGCTATGTATAGAAATCTAGGTTGGTGGTAATTTCTTCAGCAGTTTGAAAACATCCTTTCACCGTGTCCCTGAACCACAGCTATCTAGCGGGAGTGAGAAGTGATAAGTAACCTATTTTGCTGTAGTCTCCTGGCATGAGGTTAGGTTCGGAGTGTAAATACTAAGATTGAGATTGGGGTGGTGATGGGATGGGGTTTTGGGTTGTCAGAGAAAAGAGGGGCAGCAAGTGTTCATGTGTAGGAGAAATACAAAATGAGTATTTGGTTACCAAACTGATGGATTGTTTTTGAAGCCAGTTACATTTGCTCACTGATCTCTTTTTCTCTTTCTGTACACCCAGCTTCCCAGACATTTAATTTGGACCGTTGCAAATTAGTTTGGGGCAATGAAAAATGGACAGATGTAACCGTGAAATTGCGTCTTCATTATGTCTTCATTTTGTGCCCCTTCCTGGTATGGCCTCCTTGGACCTCAGTTTTCACCTCTCCAGGATTTAGTGCTCCCTGGTGGGCTACGGGCCCAGGCGGTGGTGGGCTGATTCTGTCTTGATGAGGACAAGGGCCTCCAGCCAATGGACATCAAGCTGGGATGTCTTGCGATCGTATATTTGTACCTGGATCTGGCTGCTCTGAATACGACAGGGTAGTCAGGAGAGGGGCAAGTTTTGGTTCCTGTGACAGTGATATTCTCTTTGACCAACCTCTACTTAGACACTTCTGAATTCTCTTCTCAACTAGGCCCTGGCTTTCAGACTTCCATGTTTCTCTGCATTGTCTAATTGTAGCAAGAACCCTAAAGTCAGTTTGACCAGAACTACCCTCCATATCGGATCACTGGTGATATCTGATCCAGTCCCTCATTCCCCAACACCCCCCAGGTCTGATCATCCTGACCTGCCTTCAGCAAGAATCTTGTTAAGTCGGTTCAGTTGGAACCCCTCTTATCCCCTGATGTATCCTCTTAGTAATTTCCCATCCCCTCCCTCCCACCTGCGCCTATAAATTCCTACTTTTCCTTGTTCTCCCTGGAGAACAAGGAAACTCTTGTTCTCAAACTCTTTCTCACTACAAACTCCTACTGCAGTGGTCCCTATACTTAACACGATAGGGCCCGTGAAGAAAGTCCGCCTTATCATTCTCAACAAGTGTCTTGAATAACTTTTTCTTTAATGCCTGAGAACCAGAGATGAGTGATGGTATCTCATCTTATGTAACAAACGTGAAACCATGTGAGTTCCATTGTCCACTTAGGCCTGAGGGCATCTAACCCTGCTGTTCTCAAATGTTGAGTCATGTGGCCTGTAAGAATCTGTCCCTTGTGCAGTAGGCCTGCCTGTAGTTGATGAAACTCTCCTGCATGATGTATTTCAAAGAATACAAAAAAATAACCAATGGTAAAACGTGTGCTCTCATGTAAGCATTATCATCGTTACCTCTGCCGCTACTTGCTGAATGAGACTCATTATTTTGACAAATAAGTTACCATGCAGAGAACGGTCTCTGAGTTGCCCTCTCACAGCAGGGTTTGTGACTTGTGATAACAATGATGATGATGAATCTTTTTATTTTTATTTATTTATTTTTTTTGAGACACAGAGAGAGAGAGAGAGAGAGCATGAAGGGGGGGAGGGTCAGAGAGAGGGAGACACAGAATCTGAAATAGGCTCCAGGCTCTGTGCTGACAGCTCAGAGCCCGACGTGGGGCTCGAACTCACGGACCGTGAGATCATGACCTAAGCCGAAGTCGGACGCTTAACCGACCAAGCCACCCAGGCGCCCCGATGAATCTTTTTAAAAACATTATTATTTTGAGAGAGAGAGAGAGAGCGACTGGGAAAAGGGCAGAGAGAGGGAGACATGATCTGAGCCAAAACCAGGAGTCAGACGCTTAACCGACTCAGCCATCCACGCACCCCCATAACGACTCTTAAGTATCCAGCAGTAAGCACACCCTGGGCCCTGTTACTTACCAAGACTCCTTTTTCTCAAATTGGAGTCCCCTGGACGGCTTGTTCACATGCAGAACGTTGGGCCCCACCCGCAAAATTTCTCAGTACCTAGGTTTAGGCTGTTGCCCCCCAAACGAGGATTTCTAACAAATTCCCAGATGATGCTGAGAAACACTGAATTAGAGCTACATTCCATGTTAGCACACAGACCCCGCAGATCAGGTGTTACCTTCAATTGTCAGTGTGAACCTGGGCCCCCCGAAAGGTCTGAGAATTGCAGGACCAGCCTCTGTCCCCGCACGCAGAAATGGGTATCCCGTGATACACACCTGAGGGCGACTGGGACTTGGTTCCAGAAAGAGAAGTCTGGAGACAGCCCCGTTAGGAGGAAAAGCTCGCGCTCCGCTGTCACAGAGAACCAGCAGGAACCAGCGAGAAGCAGGTAACCGAGCGCGTGCCAACATCCCCCCCCCCACCCGGCACCGCCCCCTCGCACCGATACCCCCACCCAGAGTCACCCTCTCGCACTACCCCCCCAGACTCCCCCAAGTGCCACCCCCAGCACGGCCCCTGCGCTCCGCCCTCCAGTTCCATACCACCACCCCGCACCGCCCCTAAGCCCCACCCCCTCGCACTGCCCCCCGCGCCACTCCCAAGCACCGCCCCCAGAATCCCCCCCAGCACTCCACCCCTCGCTTCACCGCCCACAATGCCGCCCTCTCCCCAATTGCCGCCCCCTCTCACCACACCCCGAGCACCGCCCCCTCGCCCCTCCCAAGCAGCGGCCCCGAGCACCGTCCGCAGAACCACCGCCCAGCACTCCCTCCTCGCTCCGCCTTCAACACCGCCCCCCTATCATCACCCACCCGCGCGCTCTCCCCAGTGCCACCACCTCTCATCGCCCCCAGCACCGCCCCAGCTCCGCCCCCTCGCACCGCCCCCAGCACCACCTCCTCGCACCGCCCCCAGCACCGCCCCAGCACTGCCTCCTCGCACGGCCCCGGATCCGCCTCCTCGCACAGCCCCCAGCACCGCCCCAGATCCGCCTCCTCGCACCGCCCCGGATCCGCCTCCTCGCACAGCCCCCAGCACCACCCCAGCTCCACCTCCTCGCACCGCCCCCAGCACCGCCCCAGGTCCGCCTCCTCGCACCGCCCCAGATCCGCCTCCTCGCTGAGCCCTCCAGCACCGCCCCAGATCCACCTCCTCGCACCGCCCCCAGCACCGCCCCAGCTCTGCCTCCTCGCACCGCCCCCAACACCGCCCCAGCTCCGCCCCTTCGCACCGCCCCAGCTCCACCTCCTCGCACCGCCCCCAGCACCGCCCCGGGGCCGCCCCCTCGCTCAGCCCTCCGGCGGGGCCGAGCGTGGGCGGGACGAGAAACGCAGGTCCTTGGAGGCTGAACCAGGAGTCCGCGCCTGGCGCCGGGCCAATGACAGCCCTTGAGCTCGGCGCCGCTTCGGGCCGGAACTTCCTGCGTTCCAGGCCAGCCAGTCCTAGCCCGGGCCGGGTGTGCGCGCCGGCGTCACTCGCGGCTTTTCCGGAGGCGGGGGCCGGGACCCTGCTCCGTGCCGCGCCCCAGAGACGCGGGTCCGCCCGGTCCGGCTGTGCCCCGCGTCCCGCGCGCCTGCACTAGCCGGGAGCCCGAGGGCCCGCCGCACCTGGGGCCCGGCGAGGGAGGGGGGCACTGGGGGCCCACTCGTCTCTGGCGGCTGCTCTGCGAGACCGGGTCCCGATGGCGGCGGCTGCGGCGCTCAGGGACCCGGCGCAGGTGAGTGCCCAGGTGTATGCCGCGACCCCTACGTTCGCGTGCCCCGCACCTGGACAGCGGAGGTGGGCCTTGTCTGTCTTCTGTAGTCTCCCACCTCTCTCCGGGTTTTGAGTCTGGGAGCGCTGGAGGGGAGCCACGCCCGGTCCGGGGTGCTGAAGCCAGGCCGGCGATTATACAGAGCGCTTCCCATTTCCGAAATCTTAGGACGCGAGGAAGGGTTTTCTAGGCACGGGAATCGGCGTGCACAAATGCCTGGAGGTGAGATTGACCTGAGTGTTCGGAGAGCAGTTGGGAGACAGTGAGCCCCGGAATGGCGGGCTGAGGAGCTTGATCTCTGTTCTGACTGTGTTGGGAGCCATAGATGGGTTAGAGTAAAAGAGGAAACACCTGACTCGGGTGTTGACAGGCTCCCTGTGGATGCAGAGTGGAAAATTGACTTGGGGTAAGGGTGGAGGCAGGAAGACCAAGGAGTCCGCTATTGCAGTAGTTCGGATGAGTAGTGCAGGTGGCTGGAAGTAGAAATGATTGGGTTCTAGATCCGCCTTTTAAGTCAGGCTGAGCAGATTTTCTGATGTGGAAGGTGAGAAGGAAAAGGGGTGGTTTTTGGCTTCAGCAGCTGGAAGGATGGATTGCCATCAACGGAGATGGGGAGGTTGGGTGTAGAAGGAATATTCAATATAAAAGTAGAAGTGAGGCTTTGGCCCTTTTGAGCTCTGATGTTCTAGAGACGCCTGAATGGAGTTGAGTGGGCAGGTAGACACCAATTTTGGTGTTTTGGTGAGGTATAGTTAAGGTTATGAGAGACCGAATACACAAGAGGACAAAGGCTAGACCATACATAAAAATAGAATTCTGACCCACAACCTGCAGGGACCTGCCCAGGAAACCAACCTCTTTATCTACAATAAACAACCCAGGAAGCAGCCTGCTTAAATTAGAGTTCAGGAAGCCAGATTGCTATCTCTAGTGACAATCCAGGAACAATAGCTTCTGTAACAACTGCCCCCAAATGACCAGGGCTTAATAACTGACAGCTTCTGTAATTTTTGTCCCCGCTTCCACCTTGGGACCAAGGAGAGAAAGCCAAATATGCACCCCTAACCCATCACATAGGACGCCCCATTTCTAGTTAGCCTGCCTACCGCTTCCCCGTGCCCACAGCCCCCAGTCAGGGCACATCTGAAGCCTTCCCGTTTCCTCTATAAAGCTTTCCCACGCCTCTGCCTGCCTTCAAGGTGGCCAAACATAAGTGATGGTAGCTTGCTATAGCAAGCTCAGTATAAATACCTTTGCTTTTCTTAGTTGGTTGCTCTTTGTTTATTTCCACAGTTAAAATATCTAAAATGTGACATCTGGTATATGGACGAGGGTGTGGCTGTGTGTCCAGTTCAGGAGGGTGAACTTTCAGGTCATGGTGGTAGTGACACTAGAGGGAAAGGGGAAGGTGGGGCCTGAGAACTGAGAACAGGGGACTATGATTGGCTTGTTTGGCATTATAAAGACAGACATGGGGGGCACCTGGGTGGCTCAGTCAGTTGAGCATCCAACTTCAGCTCAGGTCATGATCTTGTGATTCGTGAGTTCAAGCCCCACAGGGGTTCGCTTCTGTCAGCCTGTCGGCACAGAGCCTGCTTGGGATCCTCTGTCCCCCTCTCTCTGCCCCTCCCCCACTTGCGCTCTCCCCCAAATAAATATTTTTTAAAAAAGACAAACATGAAGAGTAGCGCTCGTGGTGGTGGGGGACAGCTGGTGGGCTGTGTAAGGAGGGAGGAGTCTGGCAGGTGGTGTAGATATGGGTGGGATGGGGAGGCTCAGTAGTAATGGAGCTATTGTTACACTGAGCCCTGGGCTGTGCTTATTCACCCCTTTGCGTTCCCAGCAGGCCTTTGTAGTGACCCTTGATGGTGCCTCGAGGTTTTCAGTTGGGCTGGGGAATTCGCTCAGGGGCAAATGGGGTCAGCTGGGAGAGCCACTAGACCCTGAGTGGGTGAGAACCAGAGTCACAGAGTGTGACTGATGAAGGGACAGGATGTGCCACACCGAAGTGGAGGAGGCCCAAGGGTATCTGATGTCTGTGTGGTTCTGCATGGCTTCGATTGAAGCCAGAAAAGGGCCGGGCGGGGAGACCTTCAAATCAATGGTCTGTGTTGCCCTTGGCAGTGGGAGCCACCCAAGGGTCTGGGTTGTATTTGCTAAGAATTTCTGGATGCCATGTGCAGAGTGACATGTGAGGGTCCTTGGAGGTGGCTACGATGTGGGCTTGGATGGGGGAGGGTACAGTGACAATGGGGATACAGGGTGCAGTCCAGGACGTGTTATGTGTATAGGAGTGTGAGGGGCACCTGGGTGGCTCAAACGTCTGACTTCGGCTCAGGTCATGATCTCACAGTTTGTGGGTTCGAGCCCCACGTCGGGCTCTGTGCTGACAGCTCAGAGCCTGGAGCCTGCTTTGGATTCTGGATTCTGTGTCTCCCTCTCTCTCTGCCCCTTCCCCGCTCACACCGTCTCTCTCTCTCTCTCAAAAATAAATGGACATTAAAAAAAAATTTTAAAAATTAAAAAAAGGAGTGAGTGTGAGCCGTCGGCCCCAGGGGCCTGGTACTGGGGATTAAGGGAGAAGACTGAGTCCATGTTTGTATGTGCAAAGCCTGAAGTTGGTGGCATGGGAGGGGGCCCACAGAAGAGGGTGGGGCCCTGCACTTCAGGCCCAGAGCTTAGCTGGTGTCTCGCTGCTCACCCGCCTGTGGGGGGACTGACACGGGTCAGGTGAGGCATGAGAAAAGAGCTGACATCCGTGGAACCAGGGCCTGGGATCTCCTCTGAGTTGGGAAGCTGGGGAGGTGGGGGAGCAGGGGACAGACAGGGAGTCCTGAGGAGAGAAGCTGATCATGGAATGGACTGTCCCCATCATGGCAGGGCTGTGTGACCTTTGAGGACGTGACCATTTACTTCTCCCAGGAGGAGTGGGGGCTCCTTGATGAGGCTCAGAGACTCCTGTACTGCGACGTGATGCTGGAGAACTTTGCACTTATAGCCTCGTTGGGTAAGGTCTTCGCACCCACCCGGTGTCCTGGGCTCATTTCCGCCTGTCCCCTTTTCCTTCCCGTGGCCAAACCATGGGCAATGCTTCCTTCCCCACTCTCCCGGCATACGTGCTGCAATTTTCAGGGCTAAGCTGTGTGCAGTGTCCCCCCACCCCCCACTCCCTGAGCAGCCCCAATACCTGCTGCCCCAAAACCTTGTGGGGAAGGGGCTGGAATGAGGAATCTTGTAGGCAGCCCAGTGGATCCTGTCCGTGTCCACCTGGGTGACCATTTCCTTCGGCTGACGTTTCCTAGGGCCCGACTGCTAGGAATTCGAGGCCCTGCTGTGACCACTGGGATTTTCCGGCCATACCTCCCCAGTGTGTTCTTTTTTGTAATATTTCACTTTCTTTCCTGTGGTCTGTCAGCAGGTAGTTCACCTGGCCAAGTGCTGGCCACTCACCTGCCCCGTCTTTCCCGTAGGACTTACGTCTTTCAGGTCTCACATAGTTGCCCGGCTGGAGATGGGAGCAGAGCCATGGGTGCCTGACAGAGTGGACATGACTTCCGCCATGGCAAGAGGGGCATACAGTGGGCCCGGCTCTGGTGAGTCGGGGATGGGAGAGCGTGTGACGACGTCAGTGCTGTCTGCAAATCATAACTGCAGTCTTTCTCGCGTTCGTCATTGTTTGGGTGCCAAAGCCAACGGGCACATCTCTCTTCGACCTTTCGTTTCCCATTCTTGACGCATCGCCCCCCTGTCATTTCTGCTGACTTGGGGCCCCTGGCTGGGCCCCACCTGTCCGGCCTTCCCATCTCACTCTTGCCACAGCTCCCTCTGTGACAGTCTCCCGCATGGACCTACACTCCTTATGTCATGATATGTGTATATTCCCTTCAGTAGTCCTTAAACACCAGCTACTTACTTGCAGTCAGATTTTCCTGGGCCTGGACACACCTTCTGCACAGGGCTCGTGTGTTACCAACAGCCAAGGCCCTGCCGAAAAGCCTTTATGGAGGAGTTGGAGGGGCGCCTGGGTGACTCAGTTGGTTGAGCATCCGACTTTGGCTCAGGCCACAATCTCCCAGTTTGTGAGTTCGAGCTCCACGTTGGGCTCCGTGCTGACAGCTCAGAGCCTGGAGCCTGCTTCGGAATCTGTGTCTCCCTCTCTCTCTGCCCCTCCCCTGCTTGCACTCTCTCAAAAATAAATAAACATTAAAAAAAATTTTTAGAGGAGTTGGAGACCCCACCTTTAGGCTCAATACGTGTGCCCCATCATTGTGTCCTTCATCTTGGTAAGACCCCCCTGTTTTGTGACCTTGCCAGACACAGTACTGCCGAACAGAACCTTCCTCACCCTGACCTCGGGTTTCTTATCTTGCCAGCAATCCCGTGGACTCATTCCTGGGTCAGGCATGCGTTTGTCACGGGGCCGTTTCCTTCCAGCAGAGTTCTTGTTAACTTCACCAGCATTTCTCTGCTTTCAGATTTTTGCTCTGGAACAGAGGGTGAGCATAGTGCGTCTGTGGAAGGAGTGCCACGTGACCGGAATCTCAAGGCAGCTCCATCTGGCCGGAAGGACTACTCCTGCGACATGTGTGGCCTATGCTTGAAAGACATTTTGGCCCTGGCTGAACACCGGGCAGCACATCCCAGGCAGAAGCCCTACGTGTGCCAGGCATATGGGAGAGAGTTCAAGTCCAGTGCGTACCATAACCAGCATCAGATGCAGCAGGGTGTAGACAAGCCTATCAGAAGGGATGAGGACAGGGCCTCCTCCCTCATGAAGAGCTGCAGAGATGATGCATCAAAGAAACCTTTCACAGTCAGGGAGGGTGGGAAGGACTTTGCGGATGGGAAGGCCGGATCCGGCTTTCTGCCGCATCAGGTCCCTCACAGAGTGGAGGAGCCACCCCGGGACACTGGTGTCGGGGATCGTCACACCGTCCAAAGCCATAACAAGTGCAGCGAGTCTGGGAACGCCTTCAGTGACAAACGCGCACTCGTTCAGCACCAGAGAACCCACGCTGGAGAAAGGCCTTATGAGTGCAACAAATGTGGGATATTCTTTAGCCATGCCTCCGGCCTCCTTCAACACCAGAGAGACCACAACAGAGGAAAGCCTTATGAGTGCCGGGAATGTGGGAAGTTCTTCAGCCAGCACTCCAGTCTCGTTAAACATCAGAGAGTTCACACCGGGGAAAGCCCCCACGTGTGCAGCGAATGTGGGAAGTTCTTCAGCCGGAACTCCAACCTCATTCAACATAAGAGAGTTCACACTGGAGAGAAGCCTTATGAGTGCAGCGAATGCGGGAAATTCTTCAGCCAGCGCTCCAACCTCATTCATCATAAGAGGGTTCATACCGGCAGAAGCGCTCACGAGTGCAGCGAGTGTGGGAAATCTTTCAACTGCAACTCCAGTCTCATCAAACATTGGAGGGTTCACACTGGAGAAAGACCTTACAAGTGCAACGAGTGCGGGAAATTCTTCAGCCACATCGCCAGTCTTATCCAACATCAGATAGTCCACACTGGCGAACGGCCTTACGGGTGCAGCGAATGTGGGAAAGCCTTCAGCCGGAGCTCTGACCTCATGAAGCATCAGAGAGTCCACACTGGGGAACGGCCTTATGAGTGCATCGAATGTGGGAAATTGTTTAGCCAGAGCTCCAGCCTCAATAGCCATCGGAGACTTCACACTGGCGAACGGCCTTATCAGTGCCCCGAGTGTGGGAAATTCTTTAACCAGAGCTCCAGCCTCAATAACCATCGGAGGCTTCACACCGGGGAGCGGCCTTATGAGTGCCTTGAATGTGGGAAAACCTTCAGGCAAAGGTCTAATCTGAGGCAGCACCAGAAGGTTCACAAACCAGACAGGCCGTATAAGTGCAGTGAATGTGGAAAAGCCTTCAGCCAGAGGCCTACCCTTGTCCGGCATCAGAAAATTCACATCAGAGAAAGGAGTGCAGAGAATGTGCTTCCTCCTCCAGCACAACCGTGTGCAGTGGAGATAAGCTCTGAGGGCAGACTTTATGAGGGGGCCATCAGCCAGAGGTTGAACCTTGTTCATCCCAATGTCCACACTGGGAAGATTCCCTATGAATGCTAGTTATGTTGAAAGCTGTCTGGAACAAAGTTGCATTTTTCTCACCACGGACTTTACCAGACCTTTGTCACTGCGAGTGTTTGTGGTAGGAGCCCTTTCAGCATTCCCAAGGACAGCGGGTCTCCAAGAGTGTGTCTCAGCCAGCCCCTGTGTTCAGACCTCTTCTTGTTTCAAGAGGGAATCCTGTGGAGCCTGAGGCCAAAGGAAGATGTCATTCCCTCCCTCTGTGACCAGTGTAGCTGTGGACATGACCCATCTTTGACCATGAAGACCTGAGCTGGATTCTGCTGGCAGCTTGCAGAAAAGGTTTCCCTTTTGTCAGGGATGGTGGATCTCCTGTGGTGCTCGTGATGGATTTATCCAGACTCCACATTACCTATCCCAGCAACTACCTAGTTCACATTGCCTTATTGTAAAGCCACCTTTAGTATGTTTTGATCATTGTGAAGTGGGTTGAGGACACGGTTAAGGTCTACCAAACTAAAAGGGTCTCCAAACATTGCCTCAGAGGGGACGTTGCCACAGGATGGTGGAGAACCCCTCTCGGTCCAGATTTGGCCTCCTTTGTAAGTTGCTATACAAGGCCTCCTGGGGAAGATTGTAGGACTCTGTGGGACTAATGTGATCCGAACGGCACGAATTTTTGTGACCCAGAGATTACCCTGAGGACGGGGCAGTTGTGACAACCTCCACTGCATCTGGGAGCTGCATGAATAGGGCCCCATGTTTCCAGGGGATGCCTCACTTTCCCTAGCACTGTTAAGCAGGCACCATTTACCTGGCACCTGTCAAGGAGCCATACGCCTTGAAGTCTAGCATCTGGTATACTGGTGTCCTAACTAAGCCTTACTGGGCCCAGTTGAGAGCATAATTTGTATGGAAGCACTTGGGGTGACAACGGAATAGGTGAGGCTGCAGCAAACTAGAGGGAATGTACCTATTCTAAAAGTGCATCCACAGTTGTCTCCTTGAATGTGACTGCAGGATTCAGGCTTTGCAGAAATTCTCAGGACCTCCAGACCTCTGTCCTATGACTTAGGCCACTGGCAGAGCAAAACGCTAAAGGTTTTGTGGCCACTAAGGCTCTCTGCACCATTCATGCCACAGCCATTGCTGCCTTGGCAGGAAAATGGGGGCTGAGCGAAGGTAGGTCTTGTATTCCAGGGATGTAGCATTTGTGACAGAGCCAGCCATTTTTGCTGCCAAGGCATGAGAGAGTGAGAATAGAGTCAACATAGGGTTACCAAATCTAATTTTCTAAAATGAATGTGCAACAATTTCTTTAAATGCTCTGATGAGATAGGATTGTCATGCAACAGTTGTACATATTTGATGTGCACAATTTCATAAGTTTTTCAGTACGTGTACACTCAGGGAACCAACACCATCATGATCACGAACGTACCCGTCACCCGCAAAGCTACCTCGTGCCTTTTACCGGCCCTCCTTGCCTTCCCAGAAAACCATAAATTTACCTTTTCTTTTTTCACCATGGATTTGTTGGCCTTCTTAGAATTTTGTACAACTGGAGTTATTAAGTACTTATACCCTATATTTGGTCTGTTTTCCTTCACAGCGTAATTTTCTTGAGAATTATCCATGCTGTGTGTAGGAATAGTTCATTCCTTTTGCCACCGAGTAGTGTTCTATTGAGTGAATCCATCATAATTTTTCATGCTTTATTTTTTTAATCAAAAAATACCTGGTAAAATACACTTAACAAAATTTGCCATGGTAACTATCTCTAAGTGCACAGTTCAAGGGTATTAAGAACATTCATATTGTGCAGCCATCACCACCATTCACATCCCGAGCCCTTTTCGTCTTGTAAAACAAAGTCTGTACCCATTAAACAATAACTCCAATGTCCCCCCTCTGCTGAGCCCCTGGAAACTTCCATTCTACTTTCTGTCTCTGTGAATTTGACTACTCCAGATACCTCATATGAGTGAAGTCGTACAGTATTTGTCTATTTGTGACTGGTTTATTTCACTTAGCATAATGTCCTCAAGGTTCATCCATGTTTTATAGCATGTGTCAGAATTTCCTTTTTTTTTTTTAAGGCTGAATAATATGCCGTTGAATTTCTATGTCATATTTTGCTTATTCATTAATCTTTCGATGGATATTTGGTTTACTTCCACCTTTTGGCTATTGTGAATCATGCGGCTATGAATAGGTGTACAAATATCTCTTTGAGACCTTTCTTTCTGTTCTTTTGGATATATACCTGTTAGTGGAATTACTGGATCATATGGTAATTATATGTTTAATTTTTTGAAGAGCCTGCATACTGTTTTTCACAGTTGCTCTATCATTTTACATTCCTACCAACCGTATACATGGGTTCTAATTTTTCTACATCCTCACCAACACCTGTTTTTTCTGAAAAAAACATTTTTAAATTTTTGAGTAGCATCTATCCTGATAGATATGAAGTGGTTTCGTGTTTTTATCATGAAAGGGTGTTGGATTTTGTCAAATTCTTTTTTGTATCAATTGAGAGGGTCATATGTTCTTTGTTCCGTTAATGTGGTGCATTACACTGATTGATTTTCATATGTCAAACTATCCTTGCATTTCAGGAATAAACCCCACTCCCACATGGTGTATAATCCTTTCAGTATGCTGCTAAACTCTGTTTGCTAGTATTTTGTTAAAGATATTTACATCAGTGTTCATAAGGGATACTGGTCTGTACATTTCTTACAGTATCATTTTCTGGCTTTGGCATCAGGACAACTAAGTTAGGAATTGTTCTCTCCAAGTTTTTGAAATTTTCTTAACAAAGATCACTGCTGCTTCTTTAATGTGCAAAATTCACCAATAAAGTCATTGGGTCCAGAGGTTGGTTTGTTGTGGGGAGGTTTTAGTTGTGTATACATTATACTCACTACTTACACGTTTATTGAGATATTCTCTTCATGATTCAGTCTCAATAGGTTTTGTGTTTTTAGGGAGTAGTCTATTTCATCTCAGTTCCATTTTTGTGTGTGTGCACGCTTGTTCTTGGTACTCTTGTAATCCTTTTTATTTCTGTAGAATTGGTAGTAATGTCCCCGCTTTTATTTCTGATTTTAGTAATTTGAGTCATCTCTCTTTTTTAGTCACTCTAACTAAAGGTTTGTCAATTTTGTTAATCTTTTTAAAGAACCTTCTTCTGGTTTTGTTGAATTTTCCCTATTGTATTTCTATTCTCTTTAATCTCTAACCCTTATTTCTTTCTTTTGTCTAGCTCTTGGTTTAGTTTGTTCTTTTTCAAGTTCTTTAAATTGTAAAGTTGTTGATTTGAGATCTTTCTTTTTTAATGTAAGCTTCCTCCTTCATACTGCTTTTGCTGCCTTTCATGAATTTTGGTATGTTGTGTTTTTGTTTTCTTTCATCTCCAAGTATTTTCTAATATTCCTTGTGATTTCTCCTTTGTTCCATTGATTAAATATGGGTTAATTTCCACAAATTTGTGAATTGTCTAGTTTGCCTTTTATCAATTTCTAACTTCGTCCTATTGAGTTTGGACAAAATACTTTGCATAGTATCTACCTTTTAAAATCTATTAAGCCTTAATATGTGGCCTAATATGGTCTATCATAGAAATATCCCATGTGCACTTGAGAACAGTGTGTTCTCTATTGTTGTTGGTTAGAATATTATGTACATTTCCATTAGTCTGATTGGCTTATGTGTTGTTCAAGACCTTGATTTCCTTATTGACTTTTTGTTTATTATTGAGAGTGGTCTCCAACTATTGTAAAACTGTCCATTTCTTCCTATCAATTTTTGCTTTTTATGTTTTCTTGGTCTGTTACTAGTTTCATAAATGTCTATAATTGTATATGCCTTCTTACTGGACATTTTATTACAATATACAAATGTCCAAATTTGTCTCGTAACTTTTTAAAATTTAAAGTCTATTTTGTCTGATATTAATATAGCCACCCTTACTGTAATTGCTTATTATTTATATGGAATATGTTTTTCCATCCTTTCACTTTCAACCTACTTTTGTCTTTGGCTATAAAGTTAGTCTCTGTGTGGGGCGCCTGGGTGGGTGGCTCAGTCGGTTGAGCGTCCGACTTCGGCTCAGGTCATGATCTCACAGCTCGTGAGTTCGAGCCCCGCGTCAGGCTCTGTGCTGACAGCTCGGAGCCTGGAGCCTGCTTCCAATTCTGTGTCTCCCCCTCCCTCTGCCCCTAACCCACTCACTTTCTGTCTCTGTCTCTCTGAAAAGTAAATAAACATTAAAAATTAAAAAAAAAAAGTCTCTGTGGACAACATATGGTTGGATCTTTTTTTTTTATTATTATTTTTTAATGTTTACTTTTGAGAGAGAGACAGAGAGTGGGGAGGGGCAGAGAGAGAGGGGGACAGAGGATCTGAAGTGGGCTCTGTACTGACAGCAGAGGGCCTGGTGTGGGGCTTGAACTCACAAACTGTGAGATCACGACCTGAGCTGAAGCCTGACGCTTAACTGACTGCCTGAGTCACCCGGGTACCCCTAGTTGGGTCATTTTTAAACATCCATTCTGTCAGTTTCTGTATTTTGATTGGAGAGTTTAATCCACTTACATTTAAAGTAATTACTGATAAGGAAGGACTTCTGTCATTTTGCTATTTGTTTTCTATATGGCTTTTGGGTCCCCATTTCCTATAGTACTGTCTTCTTTTGTTTTTGATTGTTTTAATGTAAAATGTTTTAACGCCCTTCTCATTTCCTTTTGTGTGTATTCTATAGCTATTTTCTTTGTGGGGACCGTGGAGATTATGTTGAACATCCTCAAACTATAACACTCTAGTTTGAATTTATATCAGCCTAATTTCCATACCGTACAAAAACTCTGCTCCTATGCAGTTCCACCTCCAACCCTTTCAGTTATTGATGTCACAGAATTACATCTTTATCCATTTTAGGTCCAAAATATATGCTAATAATTGTTTTTTAAAAATGCATTATGTTTTTAAATCATGTGGAAATTAACGAAGTTATAGACCAAAGTTACAATAATAGTGGTTTTAAAAATTGCACTTGTATTTACCTTTACAGGTGATCTGTATTCCTTCACACGGCTTAGAGTTAGTCTAATGTCCTTTGACTTCGAATGGAAGGACTCCCTTTAGCACTTCTTGCTAGGCAGGTCTAGTGATTGTAAACTTCCTCGGATTTCGTTTATCTGAGAATTAATTTCCCCCTTACTTTTGAAAGACAATTTTGTCAGATACATGATTCTCGGTTACCATTTTTCTTTGCTTTCAGCACTTTGAACATACCAGCCCACTGTTTTCTGGCTTCTAAGGAATTTTTTTTTTTAAGTTTGTATTTATTGTGTGAGAGAGAGAGAGCTAGTGGGGGAGGGGCAGAGAGAGAGGGAGAGAGAGAGTCCCAAGCAGGCTCTGCACGGACAATGCAAGCCCGATTGATGCAGGCTTGAACTCACGACCCTGGGATCATGACCGGAGTCAAAACCAAGAGTCAGACACTTAACCAACTGAGCCATCCAGGCGACCCTCTGGCTTCTAAAGGATCTGATGAAGAATCTGTGGACAATCTTACTGAGGATCCCTTGTGTTGACAGGTCACCTCCCTTGTTCCTGTCAAATTTCTCGGTCTTTTGACAGATTGTAGTTTGTCTTGATTTGGGTCTCTTTGAAGTCATCCTTTTTGGAGTTCATTGAGCTTCTTGGGTGCTTATATTTATGTATTTCATCAATCCGGGGGAGTTTTCAGCCATTAAATCTTCAAGTTATCTCTCCTTTGTCTCATGTCCTGAGACTCCGACAAAGTGTGTGTTGTTCCTCTTGAAGGTGTTCCCGAGGTGCCTTATATTCTGTTTACTTTCCTTCACTCCTTTCTCTTTTGATTTTCCTGTTTTGAAGTTCACTGATTCTTCCATGTTCTCAAATCTGCTTCTGAATCCCTCTAGCGAATTTTTCATTTCAGTTGTGGTAATTTTAGCACTAGAATCTCGTTTTGATTCCTTTTTATGTTTTCTATGTCTTGTGTGATAGTTCCATTTTTGTTCATACAGCATTTCCTTGCCTTTCTCCATGTCTTCCTTTAGTTATCTGATCATCTATAAGATAGGGTTTTTTTTCTTTTTTTTTTCAATATATGAAATTTATTGTCAAATTGGTTTCCATACAACACCCAATGCTCATCCCAAAAGATGCCCTCTTCAATGCCCATCACCCATCCCCCCCTCCCTTCCACCCCCCATCAACCCTCAGTTTATTCTCAGTTTTTAAGAGTCTCTTGTGCTTTGGCTCTCTCCCACTCTAACCCCTTTTTTTTCCCTTCCCCTCCCCCATGGGTTTCTGTTAAGTTTCTCAGGATCCACATAAGAGTGAAAACATATGGTATCTGTCTTC
Source organism: Panthera uncia (assembly GCF_023721935.1). NCBI lineage: Eukaryota > Metazoa > Chordata > Mammalia > Carnivora > Felidae > Panthera > Panthera uncia. Next base: position 17,161,060 of record NW_026057588.1, read on the forward strand.
CTCTGTATGGCTTGTTTCACTTAGCATCACACTCTCCAGTTCCATCCACGTTGCTACAAAGGGCCATATTTCATTCTTTCTCATTGTCACGTAGTACTCCATTGTGTATATAAACCACAATTTCTTTGTCCATTCATCAGTTGATGGACCTTTAGGCTCTTTCCATAATTTGGCTATTGTTGAGAGTGCTGCTATAAACATTGGGGTACATGTGCCCCTACGCACTCCTGTATCTCTTGGGTAAATTCCTAGCAGTGCTATTGCTGGGTCATAAGGTAGGTCTATTTTTAATTTTTTGAGGAACCTCCACACTGTTTTCCAGAGTGGCTGCACCAGTTTGCATTTCCACCAACAGGGCAAGAGGTTTCCCGTTTCTCCACATCCTCTCCAGCATCTATAGTCTCCCGATTTGTTCATTTTGGCCACTCTGACTGGCGTGAGGTGATATCTGAGTGTGGTTTTGATTTGTATTTCCCTGATGAGGAGCAACATTGAGCATCTTTTCATGTGCCTGTTGGCCATCCGGATGTCTTCTTTAGAGAAGTGTCTATTTATGTTTTCTGTCCATTTCTTCACTGGATTATTTGTTTTTTGGGTGTGGAGTTTGGTGAGCTCTTTATAGATTTTGGATACTAGCCCTTTGTCCGATATGTCATTTGCAAATATCTTTTCCCATTCCGTGGGTTGCCTTTTAGTTTTGTTGATTGTTTCCTTTGCAGTGCAGAAGCTTTTTATCTTCATGAGGTCCCAATAGTTCATTTTTGCTTTTAATTCCCTTGCCTTTGGGGATGTGTCAAGTAAGAAATTGCTGCGGCTGAGGTCAGAGAGGTCTTTTCCTGCTCTCTCCTCTAGGGTTTTGATGGTTTCCTGTCTCACATTCAGGTCCTTTATCCATTTTGAGTTTATTTTTGTGAATGGTGTGAGAAAGTGGTCTAGTTTCAACCTTCTGCATGTTGCTGTCCAGTTCTCCCAGCACCATTTGTTAAAGAGACTGTCTTTTTTCCATTGGATGTTCTTTCCTGCTTTGTCAAAGATTAGTTGGCCATACTTTTGTGGGTCTAGTCCTGGGGTTTCTATTCTATTCCATTGGTCTATGTGTCTGTTTTTGTGCCAACACCATGCTGTCTTGATGATTACAGCTTTGTAGTAGAGGCTAAAGTCTGGGATTGTGATGCCTCCTGCTTTGGTCTTCTTCAAAATTACTTTGGCTATTCAGGGCCTTTTGTGGTTCCATATGAATTTTAGGATTGCTTGTTCTAGTTTCGAGAAGAATGCTGGTGAAATTTTGATTGGGATTGCATTGAATGTGTAGATAGCTTTGGGTAGTATTGACATTTTGACAATATTTATTTTTCCAACCCATGAGCACGGAATGTTTTTCCATTTCTTTATCTCTTCTTCAATTTCCTTCATAAGCTTTCTATAGTTTTCAGCATACAGATCTTTTACATCTTTGATTAGATTTATCCCTAGGTATTTTATGCTTCTTGGTGCAATTGTGAATGGGATCCGTTTCTTTATTTGTCTTTCTGTTGCTTCATTATTAGTGTATAAGAATGCAACTGATTTCTGTACATTGATTTTGTATCCTACAACTTTGCTGGATTCATGTATCAGTTCTAGCAGACTTTTGGTGGAGTCTATCGGATTTTCCATGTATAATATCATGTCATCTGCAAAAAGTGAAAGCTTAACTTCATCTTTGCCAATTTTTATGCTTTTGATTTCTTTCTGTTGTCTGATTGATGATGCTAGAACTTCCAACACTATGTTAAACAACAGTGGTGAGAGTGGACATCTCTGTCGAGTTCCTGATCTCAGGGAAAAAGCTCTCAGTTTTTCCCCATTGAGGATGATGTTAGCTGTAGGCTTTTCATAAATGGCTTTTATGATGTTTAAGTATGTTCCTTCTATCCCGACTTTCTTGAGGGTTTTTATTAAGAAAAGTTGCTGAATCTTGTCAAATGCTTTTTCTGCATCGATTGACGGGATCATATGGTTTTTATCTTTTCTTTTATTAATGTGATGTATCACATCGATTGATTTGCGAATGTTGAACCAGCCCTGCATCCCAGGAATGAATCCCACTTGATCATGATGAATAATTCTTTTCATATGCTGTTGAATTTGATTTGCTAGTATCTTATTGAGAATTTTTGCATCCATATTCATCAGGGATATTGGCCTGTAGTTCTCTTTTTTTACTGGGTCTCTGTCTGGTTTAGGAATCAAAGTAATACTGGCTTCATAGAATGAGTCTGGAAGTTTTCCTTTCCTTTCTATTTTTTGAAATAGCTTGAGAAGGATAGGTATTATCTCTGCTTTAAATGTCTGGTAGAACTCACCTGGGAAGCCATCTGGTCCTGGACTCTTATTTGTTGGGAGGTTTTTGATAACTGATTCAATTTCTTCGCTGGTTTTGGGTCTGTTCAAGCTTTCTATTTCCTCCTGATTGAGTATTGGAAGTGTGTGGGTGTTTAGGAATTTGTCCATTTCTTCCAGGTTGTCCAGTTTGTTGGCATGTAATTTTTCATAGTATTCCCTGATAATTGCTTGTATTTCTGAGGGATTGGTTGTAATAATTCCATTTTCATTCATGATTTTATCTATTTGGGTCATATCCCTTTTCTTTTTGAGAAGCCTGGCTAGAGGTTTATCAATTTTGTTTATTTTTTCAAAAAACCAACTCTTGGTTTCATTGATTTGCTCTATAGTTTTTTTAGATTCTATATTGTTTATTTCTGCTCTGATCTTTATTATTTCTCTTCTTCTGCTGGGTTTAGAATGCCTTTGCTGTTCTGCTTCTATTTCCTTTAGGTGTGCTGTTAGATTTTGTATTTGGGATTTTTCTTGTTTCTTGAGATAGGCCTGGATTGCAATGTATTTTCCTCTCAGGACTGCCTTCGCTGCATCCCAGAGCATTTGGGTTGTTGTATTTTCATTTTTGTTTGTTTCCATATATTTTTTAATTTCTTCTCTAATTGCCTGGTTGACCCATTCATTCTTTAGTAGGGTGTTCTTTAACCTCTATGCTTTTGGAGGTTTTCCAGACTTTTTCCTGTGGTTGATTTCAAGCTTCGTAGCATTGTGGTCTGAAAGTATGCATGGTATGATCTCAATTCTTGTATACTTACGAAGGGCTGTTTTGTGACCCAGTATGTGATCTGTCTTGGAGAATGTTCCATGTGCACTCGAGAAGAAAGTATGTTCTGTTGCTTTGGGATGCAGAGTTCTAAATATATCTGTCAAGTCCATCTGATCCAACGTATCATTCAGGGCCCTTGTTTCTTCTTTATTGACCATGTGTCTAGATGATCTATCCATTTCTGTAAGTGGAGTGTTAAAGCCCCCTGCAATGACCACATTCTTATCAATAAGGTTGCTTACGTTTGTGAGTAATTGTTTCATATATTTGGGGGCTTCTATATTCGGTGCATAGACATTTATAATTGTTAACTCTTCCTGATGGATAGACCCTGTGATTATTATATAATGCCCTTCATCTCTTGTTACAACCTTTAATTTAAAGTCTAGTTTGTCTGATATAAGTATGGCTACTCCAGCTTTCTTTTGACTTCCAAGCATGATAAATAGTTCTCCATCCCCTCACTTTCAATCTGAAGGTGTCCTCAGGTCTAAAATGAGTCTCTTGTAGACAGCAAACAGATGGGTCTTGTTTTTTTATCCATTCTGATACCCTATGTCTTTTGGTTGGCGCATTTAGCCCATTTACGTTCAGTGTTATTATAGAAAGATATGGGTTTAGAGTCATTGTGATGTCTGTAGGTTTCATGCTTGTGCAGAAGGTCGATTCAAGTTATGTGTGAAGGGAGTTCTCTGTGCCTCTTGGATTTCAATGCCTTTTTCCTTCCCCAGATCAGGGAAGTTCTCAGCTATTATTTCTTCAAGTACACCTTCAGCACCTTTCCCTCTCTCTTCCTCCTCTGGGATACCAATTATGCGTAGATTATTTCTCTTTAGTGCATCACTTAGTTCTCTAATTTTCCCCTCATACTCCTGGATTTTTTTTTTATCTCTCTTTTTCTCAGCTTCCTCTTTTTCCATAATTTTATTTTCTAGTCCACCTATTCTCTCCTCTGCCTCTTCAATCCCAGCCGTGGTTGTTTCCATTTTATTTTGTAGCTCGTTTATAGCATTTTTTAGCTCCTCCTGACTGTTCCTTAGTCCCTTGATCTCTGTAGCAAGAGATTCTCTGCTGTCCTCTATACTGTTTTCAAGCCCAGCGATTAATTTTATGACTATTATTCTAAATTCACTTTCTGTTATAGTGCTTAAATCGTTTTTGATCCGTTCGTTAGCTGTCGCTATTTCCTGGAGATTCTTTTGAGGGGAATTCTTCCGTTTGGTCATTTTGGATAGTCCCTGGAGTGGTGGGGACCTGCAGGACACTTCCCCTGTGCTGTGGTGTATAACTGGAGTTGGTGGGCGGGGCCGCAGTCCGACCTGATGTCTGCCCCCAGCCCACCGCTGGGGCCACAGTCAGACTGGAGTGTGCCTTCTCTTCCCCTCTCCTAGGGGCGGGACTCACTGTGGGGTGGCGTGGCCCATCTGGGCTACTTGCACACTGCCAGGCTTGTGCTGGGGATCTGGCGTATTAGCTGGGGTGGATCAGCAAGGTGCACGGGGGCGGGAGGGGCAGGCTCAGCTCGCTTTTCCTTCAGAGATCTGCTTCGGGAGGGGCCCTGCGGCACCGGGAGGGAGTCAGACCCGCCTCCGGAGGGATGGATCCGCAGAAGCACAGTGTTGGGTGTTTGCGCGGAGCGAGCAAGTTCCCTGGCAGGAACGGGTTCCCTTTGGGATTTTGGCTGGGGGATGGGCGAGGGAGATGGCGCTGGCGAGCGCCTTTGTTCCCCGCCAAGCTGCGCTCTGTCATCTGGAGCTCAACAACTCTCCCTCCCGTTGCCCTCCAGCGCTCCCGCTCTCTGAGCAGAGCTGTTAGCTTATAACCTTCCAGATGTTAAGTCCCGCTTGCTGTCCGAACACACCCTGTCTGGCCCCTCCGCTTTTGCCAGCCAGACCCGGGGGCTCCGCTTGGCCGGCGGGGCCGCCCCTCCGCCCCGGCTCCCTCCCGCCAGTCCGTGGAGCGCGCACCGCCTCGCAGCCCTTCCTACCCTCTTCCGTGGGCCTCTCGTCTGCGCTTGGCTCCGGAGACTCCGTTCTGCTAGTCTTCTGGCAGTTTTCTGGGTTCTTTAGGCAGGTGTGGGTGGAATCTAAGTAATCAGCAGGACGCTGTGAGCCCAGCGTCCTCCTACGCCGCCATCTCCCTCAGGATCCTAAGATAGTTGTTTTAAAGTCTTTGTCTAATGGGAGCTGACATCAGGGTTTTTTTACGAGACAGTTTCTGGTGATGTTTTCCCCCTTTGAACGGGCCATGCTTTCCTGTTTTTTTTTGTTTGCCTTGTGATTTTTGTTGTTGTTGAGCACTGGACACTTAAATTTAATTATGTGTTAACTCTGGAAATCAGATTCTTCATCTTTTCCCAGCGTTTGCCATTTTTATTTAGAAATGTTTTTAACCGTCCTAGGCCGTCTCTGCCAGGGATCAGCCTGAAGTGTATCTATCTCCGGTCTCTTCTGAGCCTGTTAACTTGACTTCTAAAATTCTCCTGTGTATGTGATTGCTTTGGAATGTCAATCCTAAGTATTTGACTCCCAAAAGGAGAAAAAGAAAAATGAAGGGGAAGAAATGTGCTGGCACCTAAAATCCCCTGGGAGTCACCTCAGCCAGAGGGGTAGTGGCTTGTAACAATTGGACAAGAGTTGCACAAATGGCCGCCCACTTCTGTGTTTTCACCTCTGCGGTCAGATTAGAGCACAGATCCTCAATATTTGGAGAGTGGGGTCCTACCCAGTCTCCCCAAAACTGCATGCAAGCCGCTCCAGGGACACACAAAGAGCTGCCTGCCACAGGGCAAGGCGATAAGGGATAGGTAGCTGCTACAGTGCTGAGGACATACATTGAGCAAAATTAACTGCAATTTACTGCTTAAGGCTTCCTCTGTAAGTTGTAAGCCTTTGAATAGACCCCAGAGTTCCAAAATAGTTACAATAGACATATTCCGCCAATACAACTGTTGTGTAGATAGGGAGATGACTTTCTAGTGCTTCCTATTCTACCATTTTACCAGAAAACTTACTCAAATGCACTATAATTTTTTAAGCTTTTTGTATGTTAAATAACATGAGTTTTTGGCTATTACAAACTAAGGTATGGGCATGAATGTACAGGTATTCACATGGGTCTATGCCTTCATTTCCCTTGTGATAATATCTAGGAGTACAATGTCTTTGTCAAGGGCAGGTGAATGTTAAAAATTTTTGGAAACCGACAAATTGTTTTCTAAAGTACTTATACCATGTTACTTTCCCCCAAAAGTGAATGAGTTCCAGTTCTTCCATATAGTAGCCAAGAATTGATACGATCAGTGTTTCTAATGTTTGCCATTTTAATAGGCCTGTAGTAGTAGAATCTCGCTGTGGTTTTGCCTGGCATTTCTCTAATGACTCATGACCTTGAGCATTTGTAAAATGTTATTTCCTACCCAAGTGTCTTTGGTAAAATGCCCATTCGTATCTTTTGCCTATTGTTAAAATGTTGGTTGAAGAATACAATGAAACAGCAAAGAAATTTGTTGGAATTTCAGTCATTTATCAATGATGTTGGTAACTTATTTACGTAATGGGGTAATACATTTTGAATACTGAAAACGTCCTCAAAATTTTGCGCTGTTCCCAGTGGGAAACTATAGACACCATATACTTTTAAGTTGAATTTGAATTAACATAGTGTCTACTTTCTTGCGTCTTCACAGCTAATGAAAAAGTAAGTCAAGCTCTGAGTTCTAGTATTTACTTTGCAGCCATTTTCAAGCTACGTGCGGTCTCTGAATGTGAAGTTGGCAAATATGTGCAGTAGGACAACATTGTATCCTTTGTCCAGCATAGAGACGCAACAGATGTAAGTAACTTTATGCTAACATTTCTAATTCAAAATTTAATTATAGATATAGGGCTACATAGGTTATCTATTTATCTGTTTTTGTAAACTTTAGTCATTTGTGTCTTTAAAGGAATTTGTTAATTTCATTTAAATTGTTTATTGGTAGAAATAGGTTCATGGTTTTCCCTTTTTCCCCTCTCAGTATTTGTGTAATTGTGGTGATGTCTCCTTTCTCATTCCTGATATTGGTAATTTGTGCATTTCCTTTCATAACTTGATAAATCTTGCATAGAGGCTTATCTATTTTATTATTCTTAAGGCTTTTGGTTTTACTCTTTTATTTTGAGAAAGACAGAGTGAGTGAGTGGGGGAGGGGCAGAGAGCGGGAGACAGGATCCAAAGTGGGCTTTGTGCTGACAGTAGAGAGCCGGATACAGGGCTTGAACTCACAAACCATGAAATCGTGACCTGAGCTGAAGTCAGACACTTAACCGACTGAGCCACCCAGGTGCCCCTTACTGATTTTCTCTATAGTCTGTTTACTTCATTGATTTCCATTTAGATCTTTATTATTCTGGGTTTTTTAAAATTTTTAAGATTTCAAGTGAACTCTACACCCAACCTGGGGCTCAAACTCATAACCCCGAGATCAAGAGTTGCATGCTTCACCAACTGAGCCAGCCAGCACCCCCCTTTTTTTTTTCCTAGTTTTAAAATGTGGAAACAGATCCTTGATCCTTTTGTTGTTGTTGCTTAATGTTTATACTTCACATAGCCTTCAGTCCTGACAATTTCCTCTTGTATTTCCTTCTAAATACTTTGGTGGGGCATTTGTTTGTTTTTTGAGAGAGGGAGGGCACAAGTGAGTGAGGGGTAGAGGGAGGGGGGGGGCAGAGGAGCAGGGCTCATCGATGCAGGGCTCGTGCTCACCTAATGTGGGACTCGAACTCACCAACCATGAGATCATGACCTAAGCTGAAGTCTGACACTTAATGACTGAGCCACTCAGCACCCCTAAATATTTTGTACTTTTGCATTTTATTTCAGTCTGTGACCTATTTTAAGTTCATTTTTGTTTGAAGGTAGGAGGCATTTCTTCCTCTTGTGCCTCACATCTGGGCAGACTGATGAGAAAACCCCAGGGGTTCCTTCTTTTGCAAGATTCAAACCCTGCAAGCCCTGCCCAAGCAAGGAAGCTTTACCTCAGCCCCATCTTCAGGTGTTCTGGGTATACTGGTGTGTTTCTATAATAATAATAATAAAAAGTTGTAAAATTAATATAATTTTGTCCAGAGACAAAGAAGTGAGCTACACCTCTGGCCAGTTACAAGTTGAACGTTGGGGCACCTGGGTGGCTCCCAGTGGTTGAGTGTCTGACTCTTGATTTCTGCTCAGGTCATGATCCCGGGGCCATGGGATCAAGCTCTGTGCTGAGCGCAGAGTCTGCTTGGGATTCTTTCTCCCTCTGCCCCTCTCCCCCCCCCCCCCCCCCCGCTCACTCATGTTCTCTTTCTAAAATAACATGAAAAAAATTTTTGAGCAAAGAGAATATGGACTATTGTGGGTTAAAATACATGAATGAATAAAAATGAGCCCATAATGAGACTTCTTAGAAAAGATAAGCAAAAGAATTATATGTTATTACATCTGTATGACACTGCAAGATAATTAAGTATGAAACTTTATATGAGCTTAAATTCATAAGATTGTGCAAAGACAAATAAAAATGCAAGTGAAATTATAATAAAGTAGCCTGAGGATACATACCAAATTCACACTGGCTGAGACTTTTGGGGAGGCAGAATAAGTGACTAGGTGTTCAGACAAAGAAAAATTTTAAATCACCCGTACCGTCCTCTCCATTCTCTTTCATAATAAAACATATAAAACATAACACAAGGAGCTATTAAAGTTGATGACTGCCAAACATAAGCGGTAGAGATATGTCCTTTGCACTTTTTAGCAAGTAACAGATGGGATTGTTTTTGATAAAATAATTTTTTTTTAATGAGGGGTAGAAATAAAATTACTATGATGAAAAAAACTTGGACAAATTTATCATACTATGTAGGAGAGTATATTTACTTAAGTCCAATTTTTATTCAATGAAATAACACTTTCTCATTGGAGGCAGAAGTAGCCTCTTCCATGGAGAACAAGCTTGGCTGTCTTGTTACGGGGATCATTGCTGAAAGTCTAGTCTAGAACTCATTCCTATTGTTATTTCGGCGATTGTGTTAAACCCCAATTCTCTTACCATTTAGCTGCTTATTTACTCTGTTTCCGGAAATCGAACACTAATTTATAGAGTGTTTGGTGCTGGAATGGGTTATAGGCAACAGATCATGAGCATCTGGGAATGTTTGTCAGACCTGATTGTGTTTAAAGGTAGGAAGATCCAGTTAACACTGGACAATACTCGTGTTCTGACAAGAAATGGACGAAACAACTGGCACACAGTGCTTGGGGCATGGTCGAATTAAGTGTTGGAAGACCGTTCTTCCTGGATTTCTTGGTGTTCATGCACTGTCTGGGTCTTCTGAGCTGCAAATGTTGACACTGTAATGATGGACATGTCTCCCCTCACCAGAGTCCTATTCTAAGGGTAAGACAGTCTGGAGATACCCTTTTAGCTCCCCCAGAGCCAGTTGCTTACATTCTGGGCTGGAGACCTTTCCTTTGTCCCCCAAGAGACCAGATGGACTCTCTCCCTCCCCCTCTTTATTTATTTCACATTCGAATCCAAAGCAGAATACACATGTCTTCTCAAGTACACAGAAAACATTGTTCAGGACAGGTCATACACAAAATGAATCTCAATAAATTTAAGACAACTGAAATCATACCAAGCCTCTTTTCATACCACAATGGTATAAAACTAGAAATCAATCACAAAAAGAAAACTGGAAAAGTCACAAATATGTGGAGATTAAACAACATGCTACCGAGTAACCAATGGATTATTTCTTTTTTGAATAAATCAGAGGATAACTCAAAAGTACCTCGAGACAAATGAACATACAACATATCAAAATCTGGGGGATGCAGAAAAAGCAATTCTAAGAGAGAAGTGCATAGCAATACAGACCTAACTGAAGAAATGAGAAAACTCTCAAACAATCTAACTTTATACCTGAAGGAACTAGAAGGAGAGGAACAAAGCCCAGAGTTAGTAGAAGGATGGAAATAATAAAGATCAGAGCAGAAATAAAAAAGACTAAAAATAGAAAAGATTAATGAAACTAAGAGTTGGTCCTTTGAAAAGATAAACAAAAATGATAAACCTTTAAATAGAAAGAGAAGGCTCATATAAATAAAATCAGAAACGAAAGAGGGGAAGTTACAACTGACCCCAAAGAAATACAAAAGATCATAAGAGACTACTATGAACAAATATACACCAACAAATTGAACAACCTAGAAGAAACAGATAAATTCCTAGACACGTACAATCTTCTAAGACTGATTACTAGAAAGAAGATTGAATCCGTAACCAAAAACTCAGCAGACAAAAGTCCAGGACCAGACAGCTTCATTAATGAAGTCTACCTATCCTTCCCAAACTCTTTAAAAACAAAACAAAATAACAATACAAACAAAACACCTAGAAAAAGAAAGAAAGAAAAGAAAATCTGAAGAAAGGAAATCCTTCCAAACTCATTTTATAAGGCCAGCATTACCCTGATACCAAAAACAAAGACACCACAAAAAAAGGAAATTACAGGCCAATATCCCTGATGGACATAGACACAAAAATCCTCAACAAAATATTAGCAATCCAAATTAATCCATTAAAAAGATTATACATTGTGATGAAGTGGGATTTATTCCAGGGATAAAAATATGGTTCAATATCCACAAATCAATGTGATAAACTACATCAACAAAAGGAATAAAAATCATATCTCAGTTGAAGGAAAAGCATTTAACAAATTCAACAATTTATGATAAAAAAAATTTCAACAAAGTGGGTAGAGTGGAAATGTACCTCAACATAATAAAGGCCATTTAAGATCAGCCCACAGCAAACATACTCAACAGTGAAAAGCTGAAAACTTATCATCAGGGACAAATCAAGGATGCCCACTCTCTCCACTTTTATTCAACATAGTATTGGAAGTCCTAGCCAGAGCAACTAGGCAAGAAAAAGAAATAGAAGGTATCCAAACTGAAGAAGTAATAGAAGGTATCCAAACTGAAGAAGTAAAACTATCACTATTTGTGGACAGTAAGATTTTACATCTAGAAACCCCTAAAGACTCCACCAAAAAACTATTTGAATTAAAAAACAATTTCAGTAAACTTGCAGGATACAAAATCAATATACAAAAACCAGTTGTGTTTCTATATAGTAACAAACTATCAAAAAAATTAAGAAAACAATCCCATTTACAATTGCATCAAAAGGAATAAAATAACTAGAATAAATTTAATCAAGGAGGTAGAACGCCCTTACACTGAAAATTTTAAAACATTGATAAAAGAAGTCAAGACACAAATAAACCTAAAGATATTCCATGCTCATGGATTGGAAGAATTAATATTGTTAAGATGTCCATATTACCCAAAGCAATCTATGGATTCAGTGCAATCCCTACCAAAATCCCAATGGCATTTTTCACAGAAATAGAACAATCCTAAAATTTGTATGGAACCACAAAAGGTACTATATCACCAAAGCAATCTTGAGAAAGAAGAACAAAGCTGGAGGCATCACACTTCCTGATTTCAGACTACATTACAAGGCTACAGTAATCAAAACAGTATGGTATTGGCATTGAGCAGACACACAGACCAATGCAGCAGACACACAGGCCGATGCAATGGAATAGAGAGCCTATAATAAATTCATGCATAGTCAGCTAATTTATGAGAAAGAAGCCAAGAATATACAATGGGGAAAGGACAGTCTCTTCAATAAACGGTGCTGGGAAACCCAGAGAGCCACATCCAAAAGAATGAAACAGTACCACTATGTTAACACCGTACCCAAAATTTAACTCACAGTGGATTAAAGACTTGAATATAAGATGGGAGACCATAAAACTCTTATAAGAAAACAGGCAGTAAGCTGTTTGACATTGCTCTTGGAGATATTTTTTGGATCTGACTCCAGAGGCAATGGCAACAAAAGCAAAAGTAAACAAATGGAACTAGATCAAACTAAAATGTTTCTGCACAGCAAAAGAAACCATCAACAGTCTAAAAAGGCAACCTACTGAATAGGAGACGATATCTGCAAATGGTACATTTGATAAGGGGTTAATTCCTAAAAAAAAAAAAAATAACTCCTACAACTCAGTAGCAAAAAATCCAATTAAAAGATGAGCAGAAGATCTGAACAGAGATTTTTCCAAAGACATAGACCATTAGGAAAACGCAAATTAAAAACACAATGAGGTACCACCAGACACCTACCTATTAGAGTAACTGAAAACAAAAACAAGCTGACAACACCAAGTGCTGACAACGATGTGTAACTGCAACCCTCGCACGCTGACGATGGGAACGTAAAACGGCGCAGCCACTTTACAAGAAATTGCCAAACTTTTCCAAAGTTAAAACCATATTTACCATACGACAGCACTTCGAGTCCTTGGCATTTACCTAAAGAAATGAAAATGTCCACACAAAAGTGCAAACAGTGCCTTTATTCATGACTGCGCATCCTGGAAACAACCCAAATTGCTATCACCTGGTGAATGGGTAAAGAGATTGTGGTTCACCCACAATGGAATACTACGCAACAATAAAAACAAATGAACAACTTATACACATAATAAAATGGATGAATCACAAGTGCACTGTGCTAAATTAAAACCAGAAACAAGTCTACTGACTGTATTTGTATGACATTCTGCAAACAACAAAACCATAGATTAGTTGTCATGACCTGGGGTTGGGGGAAGGGAACTAATTACCCAAGAGCATGGAGGAACTTTTTTTTGGGGGGGGGTGGCAAATATTCTGTATCCTGGTTGTGGTTATGGTTATATGACTGTATATGTTTGTCAAAAAAATATATAGAACTGTATACCTAAACAGGGTGAATGTTACTATATGCAAATTATGTCAATAACCCCCAAATAAAAAACAAAAAATTCCCTCATCAACATAGATGTGAAAATTCCTTAATAAACATTAGCAAAATGAAAGCAGGAATGAATGACAAGTACACTATGATCTTGGGAATGAAAAGTTGAGCCAACTGTTGAAAATCAATGTAAGTCACTGTATAAAAAAATGTTTATATTGTATGAGAACCTCAGTTGCTGAAAAAGAAAGCATTTGACGAAGTGCAACTCACTTTAATGATAAAAGGAAAATCCCTCACCCTGATAAGGGACATGGATGAAAAATCAAAAGCTAACATTATATTTAACGGTAAAGAACTGAATGCTTCCCTCAAGATTGGACAAAAGCCAAGGATGTCCATTTTCATCGGCTCTATTCAACACTGGTGTACTGGACACCGTAGGAAATGCTGCAAGAGAAGAAAATTCAAACTGGGTAGGACATAGTAAAAGCGTGTTTGCTCACAAATGACACTGTTGTGTATACAGAAAAATCTAAGCAATCTATGAAAAGCGACTAGAACTCAAATGTAATATCACAGGAAACAAAGTCGATACCCAGAAAAAAATTCATATATATTCAGCCACAGCATTTATCGTAATATCAAGAATTATGACACACTAAAGGATAAGCTTAACAAAATACGTGGAGGACTGAAAAGTACACAACATTGCTGAGAGAAATTAAAGACCTAAGTAAAAGGAAATATATGTTTATGAATTAATGGATTGATAGTATTAGGAAGTGAATTATCTCCATATTGACCTATAGATTCAATACACTCCACATTATAATTCCCCAAAACGTTTTCTCCCATGGCAATTGACAAGTTGATCTGCAAAGATGTAATTGAAAAAAAGACTTTCAACAAAGCAGTAGCAGTTCTGAAACGTGCAGTAATACTCTTCGGTGTTGTTAGAATAATGGACACAGGGTACAATGGTATGAGAAGTGTATTTGGAAATGAATATATTTATGTAGTCTACTGATTTCCAAAAAGCAACTCAATGGAGAAAGATAATTCTTTTCAAGAAATGGCCCCAGGGGCGCCTGGGTGGCTCAGTCAGTTGGGCCTCTGACTTCGGCTCAGGTCATGATCTCACGGTTTGTGGGTTCGAGCCCCACATCGGGCTCTGTGCTGACAGCTCGGAGCCTGGAGCCTGCTTCGCATTCTTGTCTCCCTCTCTCTCTGCCCCTCCCCTGCTCACATGCTGTCTCTGTCTCTCAAAAATAAATAAAGATTTAAAAAAAAAAAAAAAAGAAATGGCCCCAGAACAAATGTATATGGTTGTTTCCTCTTTTCACAGATTCGTTAATTGTATACATGGTGACAATTTTCTAATTAATTTTGTTGCTTCAAAATTAATGTTCCAATTACAGTTCTGGCCTCACATGAAAATTTCTGATACACAGGCATCTCATTACCTTTTCTGAGTAGACCTTAATTTCATAATTTTTGGTTTTCTCTTTAATCCCAAACTTATGCATACATGTGGTGACTTCCCAAATCAAGATGTTAAAACTATCACTATTCAGATCATTAATTGCAAGAAGCCTCCGAACAGTGGAAAGCTCCATCAGTGACTACCCTATCCAAGTTTCAATACTTAGTTATATGTTTACAAAAACTGCAGCATTACCTTGGAAGTGTTTTTCAGAACCCAGTGAAATCTGTGTAACTTCCAACTATAGAAAAAAATCTGGGTGGAGGAACAAGTTAGGTGACTGAGAAAAATACAGAATGTGAAGCATTCTCTAACACAACTTCCTTGGACTTTCCCCCAAAATCATGTAAAAAAGGTGGGACTCAAGAGTATATAGGGGCACCTGGGTGGCTCAGTCGGTTAAGCGTCCGACTTCGGCTCAGGTCATGATCTCACAGTCCGTGGGTTCGAGCCCCGCATCAGGCTCTGGGCTGGAAGCTCGGAGCCTGGAGCCTGCTTCGGATTCTGTGTCCCTCTCTCTCTGCCCCTCCCCTACTCGTACTCTGTCCCTCTCTCAAAAATAAACATTAAACAATTTTTTATAAAAAAAAGAGTAGAAGGCTATTATTTAGGAGTGAAGTCTACAACTCCCTCTTACATGCAGAAATAACATGTATACATGGAGAGATAAGTAGAGATAAAATAAATAAGGCAAAATGTTACCAAAGATGTGGCAATTTTACTATTCTTTCAACTTTTCTCGGTTAAAATTTCTATTCACAAAAAAGTTGTAAAAAGAAATTTCCAAGTGGACAGTATTTTTCTCTCATTATTTCCAACTTACCCTGAGTTTTGGACAAAGAATGAGGATTATAGGCTATTCTCAACAACTTCACATACATTGAAAGACTGAGTATCTTTCAAGCATTAATTCAATTTAAGGGATGAGTTCAAAATGAATATCCTCTCATTTCTTTCTTTCTACAAAGTTTTATCCAGAGAGATTTACCTAAAATTGTAAAATGGATACACGAATATAAAGGCATTTTTTAACTTTTTAATATATTTTTTAATGTTTATTCATTTTTGAGAGACAGCATGAGTGGGGGAGGGGCAGAGAAAGAGGGAGACACGGAATCTGAGACAGGCTCCGAGCTGTCAGCACAGAGCCTGATGCGGGACTCGAACGCACGGACTGTGAGATCATGACCCGAGCCGATGTCGGTGTCTTAACCTACTGAGCCATCCAGGTGCCCCAGGGCATTTCTAAATTAACTACACCTGTAGGGTCTTACTCTCAAAATTTCACTAGCAGTTGAAAAACATGCTAATAGTAAAATTAATAAATATCAGGCATAGGTTTTTACGAGTATGTAGGTTCTAATACCACCATTTGAAAGCAATGCCCTGAAATAGCACGTGTGGTGCCTGGGGTCAAACAGGTTGGAAGGCGGTGGCATGACAATGATGGGAGCTGACGTGTGCTTTCCAATATACATTAACTGGTTTTGTTTGTTTTTTTTAACTAGGATGGATTATCTGAAGTTCAGCAATGATTTAAGAGTAACTGGAAGGTTTTTTTTATTCACTAGTTCATTCAACCATAGAATAGGTCATATCAAATTTCATGCTACCAATGCTGTACTAAAGTTTCCTACCTTTTCTGAATTGGCCACCAATCCCGAATATTCTGATATTATAAACACAAGAATGACAAATGAAGGCTTTCCTATGTTTTCTGAATTCCATTATGAATTCTGTAATACGAGAATATTTTCTAAAGGCCTACAAGATTTTTTACATACAGGTTTCTCATCAGCATAAATTCTGATGCTAAACAATGTTTGAGTCATACATAAAGGACTCCCCAAATTCCTTAAATTCTTAGGGTTTTACACCCATATGGTTTCTCTGATTGCTTTAAGGGCTGAACTGTATCTAAAGTCCTTCCCACATTTTTTACACTTAAAGGGTTTCTCACCAGTGTGCAACCTCTGATGTTCAGTAAGGAAGGAATTAAGTCTAAAGGTCTTGCCACATTGCTTACATTCAAAGGGTTTCTCACCAGTATGAATTCTCAGATGTTGAACTAGGTAAGAGCCAGAACTAAAGGCCTTCCCACACTCCTTACGCTCATAGGGTTTCTCACCAGTATGAATCCTGCCACGTTGTACAAGGTATGAGGCACAACTGTTTTTCCACATTCCTTACATTTATAGGGTTTCACATCAACATGAATTTTCTGATGCTGTGTAAGATGTACATGTACTCGAAAGGTCTTTCCACATTCCTTACGTTCGTAAGGTTTCTCACCAGTATGAACCCTTTGATGTACAGGAAGTTGATGGCGACTAATAAAAGCTTTTCCACGTTCCTTACATTCGTAGGGTTTCTCACCAGTATGAATCCTCTGATGTTGAACAAGGTATGAGAAGGTACTCAAGGCCTTCCTACATTCTTTACACACAAAAGGTTTTACCAGTATGAATACTCTGATGCTGAAGAAGTTTTCCATACACTATAAAAGCTTCCCCACATTTCTTACATTCATAGGGTTTCTCACCGCTAATGGATTCTTTGATGTTGAACAAGGTATGAGCTACTATAAAAAGCTTTTCCACATTCCCCACATTCATACGCTTTCTTAGCAGTATGACTACTCTGATGTACAGTAAATTATGGCTACTACCAGAGGTCTTCCCACATTCCTTGCATTCATATGGTTTCTTGCCAGTATGAATTCTCCCATGTTTAACAAAGCCTGAGCCTCTAATAAAAGCCTTCCCACATTCTTTACATTCATAGACTTTCTCAACAGTGTGAGTTCTCTGATGTTGAACAAGGTACAGAAAGGTACTAGAGGACTTCCCACATTCCTTACATTTACAAGGTCTCTCACCAGTATGAAATCTCTGATGTACAGTGAGCCGATGTCTATCACTAAAGTTCTTCCCACATTCTTTGTATTTGTAGGGTTTTTCACTAGAATGTGTTCTCTCACGTTGAACAGGGTTTGAGTACTGACAAAAAGTCTTCCCACATTCCTGATATTCATATGATTGCTCTCCATTAAGAATTCTCGGATGTAAAGCAAAAGATGTATATTTCTCAAGGGTGGGCATTTCTTTATTGCTGTCTCATCCTTCGACTGAAAATCTGAAAGAAAACAAACAAAAAACAAATATCTGTTTTCCTATATGAGAAAATACAGGAATAGATTTCTCTGGAAGAAAAGAGACTAAAAATATCCATTAGATATCAAAAGCCTAGATTATACTAAAATACTGTTAGAAAAATTTTTTCAAGGTCAAAGAGAAATGCAGAGATTAGTGAGAGTTTATTTAAAATAGTAAGGTTGGGGATAAAATAGGTTTCATTTCTGATATTTAAGTGTGATCAGGATCTTTGAGGAGCATGTTGAAAAACTGTACCCACACACCATCCCAGACCTCCTGAATCCGAAGACACAGGGCAAGTTCTGGGCACGAATATGTTTAACATTTCTAACAAATGTTTCTGATACAGATAAAATTTCATTTACCCCCAACGTGACTTCTCTTTACACTTTGAATAAAATCCATGTATCTTTCATCAATATGATTCCTGCTTACCTATCAGCCCTCATATCAAGTCAGAATTTTCTTCGTTCCCTCTTTACCTCACTTTCCCCTTTCAGCACTTGGAACGTGTCACAAGTTTTCTCATCGTTTGGTTCCATCTGCAGGTGATGGTAATCTCCCCCAAATTCTCTGGCATGTGTGGTTTGCAGACTGGATCTTTCTCATCCTATATATATTTAAGGTAAAGTATCACTTTATCAGGAATACTGTAAATTGCTGACCTTGTCTAAGGATGCCCATGTCTTTAGCTTCTGTTATAACACTTAATTCTTGTAATTCCAACCTGTTTTCAATTACACAATTATTTCTCTTTGCTAAAAGTTTTAATTTATTTCCCCCACGCCTACCTGTGGTTGATAGTATTTTGGTCTTCATGGCCTTTGCCATTATCATGCCTGTGAATATGTTGCATCACATGACAAAAGATGTATAATTAAGGTTACTAATCAGTTGATTTGAGATGGAGACATCAACCTGGCTTGCCTGGATAATTCCCTAAAGAGCAGGGCTTTCTCCTGGCTGAGGGCAGAAAGGGAGCCAGGGACATTCAAAGTGTGAGAAGGACAAGACTTGCTGGTTGCTGGCCGGAAGATGGAGGGGACCACATGGGAAGTGTGAGAAGGAAATAAATTCTGCCAATAACCAGTGAGCCTAGAAGGCCCTATGCCGTAAAGAACTGTAGTCGCAGCTGATACTCGGATTTAGCCATCCTGTGCCGAACTGGTCTACAGAACGATGTGATAATAAATGACTGTAGTCTTAAGCTGCCAAATGTGTGGTAATTTGTTACAAAGCAATAGAAAACGAACACTTTCCCCCAAAGCAGGCCCAACCCCTGTGTCATTCAGCACTGAACTACAACCCCCTAGCACACAGCAGAAATTGACTGCAAAAAAAAAAAAAAAAAAAGACAAATCTCCAGACAAAAAAAAAGAATTAGGATATAGTTAAAAGACAATGTCATACAAATAATTCACCGATAATCCATTAATATAAAAATAGAGAATCCTTTACGAAATAAACAATTTCTGGAATGAGGCAGGGAAGGTATAAGGTATCTTTGCCAAAAAGTCAGGTACATTTCCAAGACTCCTAGGTTTCTCCAAGAAACCGAAGAGACTTAATACGGAGCTCTGGATGACAAATGCAATGACAAAAGGGATACATGACTGATTATCTTGAATTACACATTCTGAATCAGTGATGATGGATAAAAGAGGAGTCCATCATAATTCTTGCAAGAGGACAGAAAAATAATTTTTAATCTCTGTTGTTGAATAATCTCCTACTTAGAAAAAGTATTTACTAGCGAAGACTCAAATAATTCCTCTTCCTCTTTTCACTGGAGCTATGTTTCCAGTTAACCAAAAGTACTGGTTTAGAAAACTAATAAATATTTACACAAGAAATACCAGTAACGAAGTATCTTCCTACAAATAATGATATTTTCTTATTTTTTTTAAGTTTATTTATTTTGAGAGAGAGAGAGAGAGAGTTTGAGAGCAGGGGAGGGGCAGAGAGAGAGAGAGGGAGAATCCCAAGCAAAGCACGCTCTGCACTGACAGCCTGTCATCGCAGAGCCGGCTTCAGATCCTCTGTCCACCCCCCCGCCCCCCGCTCCTCCCCCGCATGCGCACACTCTCATAAATAAACATTAAAAAAATATTGCTAGCAATTTGAAAACCGTGTCACAGTGTTGCTGTAAGAATCAATAAGGCAATACATGTAAAATACCTAGAACGGTGTCAGGCATAGATTTCGTGTTACTTTACTGCAGTCACTTCTGTTACCACCGCCACCAGCACCACCACCACCGGCTGCATAAGAGACAATGATCAAAAAGGGGAGGGGCTCCTGGGCGGCTCAGTCGGTTGGGCTTCTGACTTCGGCTCAGGTCATGATCTCACGGTTGGTGAGTTCAAGGCCCGCAACGGGCTCTGGGCTGACAGCTCAGAGCCTGGAACCTGCTTCGGATTCTGGGTCTCCCTCTCTCTCTCCCGCTCCCCTGCTCATGGTCTGTCTCTCTCACTCTCAAAAATGAATAAATGTTAAAAAAAAAAAAAAGAATTTAAAAAAAAGGGGGGGTGGGAGTCTGCATGGCATGAGCAAACTGAACAAGATTTCATACCTCCCCTGACAAATTTTCAGTTAATGACTTTTCTTATGTCTACGAGATAACACAAAATAAAGGATACTTACTCGTTCCTCTACTATATCAAGTATCTACATCCAAATCCACTGTCACCATTTTTTCTTGTGCACAAAATTCCACCATCTTACCCCTCCAGGTCAAGGCCATTGCTTCTATAATAATTTCCTCCTCCCAGTTCACCCATTTTGACCACTCAAATGGAACCGTCCCCATCATTAATCATGCAGGTGTAACCCCATGTCCCAACCAACCCCATCTCTTCGTGAGCAAATGCCACTGCAGAGCCCTTGCCCTCACTTTCACCGCTGCCTCACCCCGTTCTGCTTACACCGGGCCTGTCAGGCTTTCACTCCTTGATCCCGCTGAGAATTTCCCCTTCTGGGAAGGCCACACCTCTAACTCAACGCTCATGTCTTATTTTAATGCATGTTTCAGTAATCGTTCCTCCATCTTGAAACGTTTTCTTCATTTGCCTTTGCTGGTACCACTTTCCCGTTTTCATTCTACCTCAAAACATGCTTCTTCTCCGTAGTCTCTTTTGTGGCATCCTCTGACGGACGTAACTGTGACACTCCTCTACCTGCCCCGGCTCTCTGGGAGACCTCATGCAGTGCCATGGCTTTAAATACCAGCCACAGGAGTGCCGGGTGGCTCAGTCGGTTAAACGCCGGGCTTTGCTAAGGTCATGATCTCACGGTTCGTTGGTTCGAGCCCCGAGTCGTGCTCTGTGCTGACAGCTCAGAGCCTGGATGGAGCCTGCTTCGGAGTCTGTGTCTCCCTCTCTCTCGGCACCTCCCCGGCTCTATCTCTCTCTCAAAAATAAACAAACATTACAATTTTTTTTTATAAATAAGTAAATAAATACCAGCCATAGGCCAATAAAACTCAACTGCTATTGTGAGCCCATCTTCTCAACTTCAGGCTTCATATTCAACAGCCTACTCGGCCTTCTAATCGGCTGATTTATGACCATCTCAGACTTAACATATTCAAAGCACACATATTTCAATTGGCTCTCCGTCCTGCCTTTTCCCTCTTTCCCATCTGAGGCAACTGTGTCACCATTCGCCTGCTCAAGCCAAAACGTGCTCAGCCTTCTTAACGTCCCTCTTCCTCCACACTCATTTATAACCCACCAGCATGCTGTGAGTTCTATGCTCAAAGGAGCTTCTTGCCACTTTCCACCACCAACACTCGAATCCAAACCACTAGCACCCTCAGTCTGCACTACCAAAGTGGCCTCCCAGCAGCTTTTCCTCTCCTGACCCTTGTCCCCATTCAGGCAACCCTCTCTGCATCTGTGCAGGAAAAAGCAGAAGGGAGTGATGGACGGTATCTGCAGACACGAGAACCTCAAAATAGCCATTTTCATCCGAAAGATTAGCAGACGAATTGGAGAGGTATAAGCAATCTGGGGCGCTTGGTAAGGTTTGACGTGGTTGGAAGCTGATTTATCAGGGAGGGAGGAAAGAGGGTTGTGATTAGGCAGAGGCAGCTAAAGGGCTTAAGGGGTAGTTGGAAAAGGTTTATCTCCTCATTTGGAGAGTCTGGGTGAAGAGTAGGTGAAAATTCTTTATATAGTTTTGCAACTTCTCTGTAAGCCTGAAGTTGTTATTTTAAAATGTTTTGCTTCTTTCTGCTCAAGGTGTTTATAAGGATATCTGCCTGGAGTACCTGAGTGGCTCAGTCGGTTAAGTGTCCAACTTTGGCTCAGGTCATGATCTCATGGTTCGCAAGTTCGGGCCCCACGTCGGGCTCTGTGCTGACAGCTCGGAGCCTGGAGCTGCTTCAGAGTCTGTCTCTCCCTTTCTCTGCCCCTCCCCTGCTCACGCTCTCTCTCCCTCCCTCTCTCTCTTAAACATTAAAAAAAAATTTTATAAGGATATCTTCCTTATAGAAATTCATTAAGCTGTATATTTTAATATGGTTTTCTAGTTTTTATCTCATTTAACAAAAGTGTTTTTTTAATTTAAGATTGGAAAAATATAAATTAGATCATGCCTTCTAGTCACTTTCAGGAAAGAATCCAAATTGCTGATAATTAACAAAAATATATACAAGACTCGGCCTCTTCTGACATTCTCCCTTTTTTCTTGTTGCTGCCCCCTCATTAATTCTGTTCTGGTCTGCTTATTGCTCCTGAATCACCCAAAGCTCACTCCCACCTTAAAGCATGTACATTTGCTATTCACGCTGCCTGGAATGTTCTATATAATCATATAGCCTACGCCCTTCTTGTTCTTGTCTCTGCTCCGTTATCACCACATCTGAATATACAAATAAATCTAAATGCAGGAGAGGAGCTGAAAGCAGTCAAATTCAAGATGCAGTGGAAATACTGCCCTATGAAAGAGAAGAGGCCCGATAAAATGACAGGGAAATAAGAGGTGAATGAGTGTTAAAATTCGCAAAGACAAGGTTTCTTTGGACACTTTGGTGAGATAGTCCCCTTTCTCCCAAGTTTCAGGCTTTTCCACGCAGGCCTTGCTTGGGCTCCCTTTGAAGGGACAGTTCCAAGCGACAGCTCAGAAAAGTGCCTCCTCCCTGACCCAGTGAGGGCTTCTCTACCCGATGGGATCTTACTCACCTGTGCGTGGTCTTCTTTGATCTTCCCTCGCTATCATCCAGGGCTCTTTCCAGCCTTCCGATAAAGTAATCACATGTGGTTTAGAAAGGGAATGTCCAGCTTACAAGGTAGCAAAGAAATAAAATATGAATTAAAAAATACTTTGAGCTTAGAACTTGGAATAAACTCGAGGTCAAAATGATAGTGGTAAGTATTTCCGGGAAGGGCAAGGGGATTCAAGAATCCAGACAGATGGGGAAAAGCTTTTATTTTGAGTGAAATCTACTTTTCATTCTCTCTCTCTCTCTCTCTCTCTCTCTCTCTCTCTCGCATCTTGACAGAAAGCATGACCTTGTAATTGAGAACACAGACCATGGAACCAGAGCGCTTGCATTCAAATTCCTGCTTCTGCCTCCTACCCGCTGTGCGACTTTGGGAAACTCACTTAAATTCACTGTGCTCCAACATGCTTATCTGAAATGGTTACAAAAATAGTACCCATGACACAGGATGGTTGTGAGGATAGAGATCAGTTAATACAAATCAAACACAAAAATGTAGGGTGTAGAATAGTGATTGGTACATAGTAAACAATACACTCACCTGTGTATTGTCTTCTTGTGAGTTAACATTATCAATGTTATTTTTCTAAGAGAAAAGACAAAGATTCTTGAGACATCTCTAAGATATTCATTCAATCTTAAATGCAAAGTTCATGAATTATACATTTTAACTATAAAATCAGGGTAATTATTTTGTTCTTGTTTTTGAGAGAGAGGAGAGAAGGCTCAAGTGAGCAAGGGCAGAGAGAGTCCCAGAAGGGGCAGAAGGAGAGAGGGCGGGGGAGAGAGGAAGATAGAGAGAGAGAAAGCAGGGCTTGAGCTCACCCGCTGTGGGACTCAAACTCAGAAACTGTGAGATGGTGACCTGAGCCAAAGTCAGATAATGACTGAATCACCCAGGTGCCCCCGGGTAACTGTTTTGTAAGAAAGAAAATGCAGTAACTTCCGTTTTTGTTTGTTTTTGAGAGAGACAGACACACACGGTGTGAGTGGGGGAGGGGGAAAGAGGGAGAGAGAGAGAATTTCAAGTAGACTCCATGCTGCCAGCACAGAGCCCAGGCACGGGGCTTGAACCCACAAAGCCCTGAGATCATGGCCTGAGCAGAAACCAAGAGTTGGAGGCTTACCCAACTGAGTCGCCCAGGCGCCCCCCCCCTTTTTTTTTAACGCTTATTTTTGAGAGAGAGAGAGAGAGAGAGAGAGAGAGAGAGAGAAAGCATGAGTGGAGGAGGGGCAGAGAGAGACGGAAAGAAAGAACCCCAAGCAGGCTCCACACTGACAGCAGAGAGCCCAAATTGGGGCTTGAACTTGCAAACTACGAGATCATGACCGAAACAGGGTGCTGTCGAGAAAACAAAACAAAACAAACCACCAGACGTCGAATAGAAGGAAGGCAAGATTTTATTCACGGCCGGGCCAAACCTGGTCTCCTGAGCTTAAGGAGAAAAGTGCAGAGAACAGCCCCCGAACAAAGGTAGCAGTGAGCTTATGTGGATTTTAGCAAGTCAGAGTATGTCATTATTTAGTTAACCAATTACAATTTACAGCATTTCATGGTACCCAATCATACTGTGACACACAGACATTAGTCTTGATGGGAACCTATCAATTTAAAGTTCTTTGTCCTAATAGATTTTAAAACGACCAATCATAATTAGACACCTACGATACCGTGGGGCAGTGAGTTCTGACTTTTTACATGTTGGTCTTGCCTAGGCCAGATCTTGGTAGAAGGGGTGGGGGGAGCGTTTTGCAACCTAAGTTATCTATTTAGCAAGCAGGCGAAGTTACAGAAGCGAGATAGGGCGGTTAGTAATTTCCGATAACCCTAATAGGGAACCACATAAGCTTTTATCTCAATTATTCATGAAAGGTGAGTTTAAGCCGAACTTATACACAATAAGCTTTCTGATATAAGTTGACCTATTACATTCCACACTCCTGTTTGTTAGTTATTCAAACCTTTGAATAACCTTATTCTGGCATTTGAGCTAATGGGACGTATGGGCTACATAATACCATAAGCTTTATAGATCCTATTTTTTGATTTATGAACTGAAGTAGTAGTTCTATCAAACAGGGTCCTATAGTTATAGCCAGAAAGAGAAAGATAGGGGGTCCCGCAAGGGCACTTAGGAGAGTTGTTAGCCAAGGGGACCAGGAAAATATAGACTCATACCAATTTGGATTAATTTGTCTTTGTCTTTCTCTTTCCTCTAATCGTTGTCTGACCTGACTCAAGGTCTGCTTGATGATTCCTGAATTATTGACATAAAAACAGCACTGTTCCCCAAGGGCCATACAAAGCCCTCCTTGTTGTAAAAATAACAGGTCTAAGCCCCTCCGATTCTGAAGTACCACCTCTGCTAAAGAGTTTACAGATTCAGACAGTTTATCAATATTCCTTTCTAATTCTGATATATCCTGATCAATTTGTTTGCTTAGTAATTTGAAGTTCTGATCCCCGGTGATGAAAGCGGCAGTACTTACGCCAATGGATCCTGCAACCCCCAGTCCTACAAAGAGGGGCACTAGGATAGGAGAAATGGGTTCCCTCGGAAATCGAGACTGGGGAATGAAACCTAGGTGTTCTTTTCCTCCTTCACCTCAAAAGTAGAAGACCTGGGGTAGGAGGTGGACTAGAATGCAGAAATCAGACCTCTTGATTATAAGGTGGAGGTTTAAACAAGGGGTTAAACCCAAGGAGCAAGCGAACCAAGTCCCAGAGGGCGGTACAAGGAAGTAAAGGGTACCCCCCACATGAGTATTATTTGGCAAGTAGATGGTGCTGTTACAATAAGCCAAATACCTGGGCTGTTTTATCTGGTAATTTCCAGCATAGAAACAAGTCCCCATTCCTTCTAGATCTCCTAAGGTGAGACTTGGGTTCTGCCCCCAGGTACAATGACCCTCTATCTGGCCATGGCTCAAATTCCTGACTTGGTCTTCCCTCGTTCCCAAAGGGACCGGAGCACCTATTCCTATGTAGTAGGGGGGCCTAGGATTCAAACATAGCCAACAATCCCAAGTGATGTTAGGGTTGGTGGCATTTGAAAACTTAAAGGTATAGTACAAGGCTTTAAAGGTATCGGTCTCTCTTATTTCAGGTTTGTTCCTATCGGGGGAAGGAGTCAACATAAGGGCAGTAGTGGTGGGTGAACGGGCCGTAGACTTAGCTGATGACCAGGCTAGAGGCCTGGGGGGGCAGTTTTCCAGGGTCAGGGAGAGGGTTAATTACAGCATTGGGCCCAATGGGCGCTCTAGGGGTGACTCTAAACCTCTGAATGGTGAACTCAGTGCCGGGATCAAGACCAGAAACGTATAGTCTCAATCCCCATGTTCTCCCCATATTCCATCGGGGATCTAAACCATTTTTAATGACGACAGTGACTAGGCGTTGGCTCTTGGTCATAGACACTGCTCTTATAGACAGTATAAACTGATCCTTTTCAGTAACCCAGTCAGCTATGGTTTCACAACCCCATGAGGCACAGTGAAACTGGCCTCGTCCTTGACAGCCGGGGGGCGTATCAGAGGGACAAGCATAAAACTGTACTCCTTTGAAACTTAGGCAGTCTGGGGTTCCCTGGTAAGGCAAAACTCCGGTAGCACCTTGATATCATGGTTGTTTCCACTCAATGGGGAACAGAAGACACAGATTAAAGGTCAAGGCAGGGGAAGCGTAAGAGGTAGAATTTGCTAAAACCTGTCCCGTAGTGGTTTTGCTAACTATCCAACGGTACCGGACAGGGGCATGGTCAGAAAATGTCCCTCCAGCCAGGGAAATTATTAAGAACAAAATTACCCAGCAGATTCTTTTACCAGCCGGACCTCCAAAGGATTTTCGGTCCGTTTGACAGTCCATTGTAGAGAACGTGGTCGGGGTGTGCCACTTTGAGAGCGATGCATACTGTGGCTCCGGCCAGCAACTGTCACAGCGGATGGGGTGCACAGGATGATCGGATAGGGCCCAACCCAGCGTGCCTCTAAATTTGGGGAGGTGTGACGTTGCACCCAGATGCAATCTCCAGGTCCGAGTCCTTGGTCTGATGGTTCGACTGTAGAGGGCGGTTCTCTCCGGCTTTCTTTTACTAGGTTATGGATGGCTGGAAGGTTGTAGAGCCTGCAAGGACTTAAGGAGATGTTGGTTTGAGATTTCCGCCCGTTGTTCATCTCCCAATCTTGGAAGCAAGGGAGGTGGTCTTCCAAATAGGATTTCAAAGGGGGGAATGCCTCTTACGTAAGGTATACAGCGTCCTCTGAGGAGGGCAAAAGGAAGGAGGCCTACCCAGTTTTCGCCAGTTTCTGGAATTAATTTAGCGAAGGTTTCTTTTAGAGTTGTATTCATTCTTTCTACCTGCCCTGAACTCTGGGGGTGGTGGGCACAACGTAATTTCCAATTTATTTGTAAGCTTTTGGCCAACATTTTAGATATCTGGGCTATGAAAGCCGGGCCATTATCTGATCCCAGACCAATAGGGATGCCAAATCGGGGAACCAATTCATTGAGTAATTTCTTAGCCGCTATCTGAGCGGACTCTGTTCTAGTGGGGAAAGCCTCTACCCATCCAGAGAAGGTGTCCACTAGTACGAGGAGATAATGATAGCCAAAGGGTCCATGTTTCATCTCAGTGAAGTCAAGTTCCCATATTTCTCCAGGCGTCTGTCCACGTAGTCTCTGTCCTGAAAAATTTAACTTGGGAGATGGGTTAGTCTGAGCACAGGCTTTGCATCGGTCTCCTAGGCTTTGTACGATTTTATTGAGGTTTGCAATAAAATAGTCTCTTTGGGCTAGTTGAGACAACTTGGTTGCCCCTAGATGCGTGGAGCTGTGGACTTGCGGGAGCCAGGTCCGTCCTATAGCTTCTGGTATGAAGATGCGTCCGTCCTCGAGGTGATACCAATGCTGGTCATCTCTTTTTGCCCTCAAGGTTTCTATCAGGCGTAGCTCTTCTTTGGTCTAAAACAGTTCTGAGGGGAGAAAGCGTAGAGGCAGCAGAGGCAAAATTTTAGTCGGGAGAACATCTCTTTCTGCTGTGGCCTTTGCCGTTGCGTCAGCAAAGGCGCTTCCTTTCGCTCGGGGCGAGTCTGCCTTTTGGTGGCTCTTGCAATGTATAATGGCCACCTTTTTAGGAAGCCATAAGGCTCCCAGTAGGGCCAGGATTTCTTTTTTATCTTTAATTTCCTTCCCTCCTGATGTTAACGGTCCTCTTTCCTCATATAGAGCTCCACGAACATGGGCGGTGGCGAAGGCCTACCTGCTATCCGTGAAGACGTTCACCGTTTTTCCCTTTGCCCATCTGAGGGCCTGGGCTAGAGCCACCAGCTCTGCTCTTTGGGCAGAAGTGTCGTGCTCAAGGGCTCGGGCCCAGATAACCTGGTCCTGAGTCACTACAGCTGCACCTGCGTGTCTGAGTCCATCTTTGACAAAACGGCTGCCATCAGAGAACAGCTCGAAATCCACCTTTGGCAGAGGTTGACCTCTTAAGTCCCTCCTCAGTCCTGTCAGAGTACTCCCAGTTTCCGAGCAATCGTGGAGTGGGGCCTCTGAGTCGTCATCAGGCAGCGATGTGGCTGGATTTAAAGCCTCTGTCTTCAGGAAAGCGATGCGTGGAGGGTCCAGTAGCAATACCTGATCCTGGAGGATTCGTGCGTTGATCCATCGGTCTGGTGGGGAGCGCAGCAGGGACGCTACTGCGTGAGGTCCTGTGATCTGAAGGTCTTGCCCAAGCGTTCGTTTGGAAGCTTCTTTAACCAGTGGCGGCAACAGCTCTGAGGCAACTGGGCCACCCGGTGGCAACAGAGTCCAGCCGCTTGGACAAGTAAGTAGGCTACGGGTCGTTTCCAGGGGCCCAAAGTTTGAGTAAGGACCCTTTTCGCAACGCCCCGGATCTCATGTACAAATAGTTGGAAGGGTCTGGTAATACCAGGTAAAGCTAGGGCTGGGGCTTGGGTAAGGGTGCTCTTGATTTGCTCAAAAGCCCTATCTTCTTGTTCTCCCCAGACCATCTCAGTTCCTTCACCCCCAGTAGCGGAGTACAGGGGTTTTGCCATTTCAGCGAAACCCGGTATCCAGAGGCGGCAATACCCAGCAGCCCCTAGGAACTCCCTGATCTGCCTTTTAGTTGTGGGTTTAGGAATGTTGAGGATAGCTTGGATTCTTTCCGGCCCCAGCGATCGCTTGCCTTCATGCAGTTGGTAGCCCAAGTATATTACAGAGTCCAAGCAAATTTGGGCCTTTTTGTGCGGAAACTTTATATCCCAGGACATCTAATTCCCTTAGCAGGTCCTCCGTAGCCTTTGCGCAGTTCTCTCAGGAGTCGGCGGCTAGGAGCAAGTCATCTACATATTGTAACAGCGTAACATCTGGGTGGCTCTCCCAGTAGGGGACCAAATCCCTTCGAAGAGCCTCATCAAAAAGACTAGGGGAGTTTTTAAACCCTTGGGGGCAGTCGAGTCCAGGTTAACTGTCCGTTGTAGGTTCCGTCTGGGTCTGTCCATTCAAAGGCAAAAATAGGCTGACTGACCTTTGCAATCGGCAAAGCAAAGAATGCATCCTTTAAGTCCAGGACAGAGTAAAGGCGGTAATTCGGAGAGTTCACTCAGGAGAGTGTAGGGGTTGGGGACTGTAGGGTGAATTGTCTCCACCCTTTTGTTAACTTCTCTGAGGTCTTGTACCGGCCTATATTCTGAAGTCCCAGGTTTTGGGACAGGAAGCAAGGGAGTATTCCAGGGGGAATGGCATGGCATTAGGAGCCCAGCTTCTCGCAAGCGGTTGATGTGTTTGGCAATTCCCTCCCTCGCCTGCTGGCTGATGGGATGGATATTGCCTCACCCGGATGGGGGTGGCTGTGGCAGCTAGCTGGATCACTAGCGGCGCTTGTCGAATGGCTAGTCCAGGGGGGTTAGTTTCAGCCCAAACTGTAGGAATTGTCTCTTTCCACTTTGCTATTAATGGAGAGGCTTTCCACTCTGGTTTTTCTAAGAGTAGATACTCCTCTGATATGGGGCAGGGAACTAGAATGGCGGTAGGTTCAAGTCTATAGAATTTCCGGTAAAGGAGATTTGGGCCTTAAGCTTGTGCAACAGATCTCTCCCCAGAAGGGAATATGGGCAATCAGGTATGAGCACAAAGGAATGAGCTAGGTTTGTGATTCAGGCACGAGTCCGTGGGTAGCCTTGCGTTCGTCCGGTGGCTCCCTGAATGTATACCTTTTCTTTAATCACAGGTCCTAAGGGTTCTTTAAGAACATAATACATAGCCCCAGTGTCAACCAGGAATCTAGGTTCTTTCCCTTCTACGTTGAGGGTAACCACAGGCTCCTGGGGATTCAGGGAAAGAGGGGAGCTGTGGTGGCATCATTGTTCCTGGGCGACCAGGATGGGAGGCTTTTTGTTAGGGCATTTATCTTTCCAATGTCCTTCTTCCTTACAATAAGCACATTGATTTTTTTCCCCAATGTTGCTCGGGGTCCTTTCTGGCGGGGTTGAGGCCTTCCCTGTCCTTTGCTGTTGCCTGGGGGTTTTCCCCAGGCTGGTACGAGGACTTTCCCTATTTCCTTCCCCTGCATAATGGCAGGGCTGTCCCTGCTCTGAAAAACTCACTGGGCTATTTCTACCAACTCTGAAATTACCTTCCCTTCGAATCCTTCTAATTTTTGGAGCTTTTTACGGATGTCTGGGGCCGACTGAGAAACAAAAGCCATGTTAATGGTTTTTCGGTTCTCTGTTGCCTCGGGGTCAATAGGAGAATATAAGCGGTAAGCCTGGTAAAGCCTTTCAAGGAAGGCTGCAGGCGACTCATTCGGTCCTTGGACTGTGTCATGAGTTTTTGTCAGATGGGTGGAATTTTGTGCTGCTGCGCGAAGCCCCTGTTACAATCTGGCGATACTGAAGTAGACGCTCCCTACCATTATCCGTGTTAGGGTCCCGCTGGGGCGGTGCGGAAGGGAAAACATGCTCAGTTCTGCGAAGGTCTGTGGTAGGCATTCCATCCGGGCCAAGGACTGCTCTCGTTGCTTCCCGGAGCACTTGGGCCCTTTCCTCGGAAGTCAGTAAGACCTGCAAGAGTTGGTGACAATCTTCCCAAGTAGGTAAGTGAGTGGTGAAAATAGAGCTCAATAAGTCAATTAGGCCCTGGGGGTTTTCAGAGAAAGGCGGGTTCTGAGTTTTCCAGTTATAGAGGTCCGTGGTGGAGAAAGGAGTGTAGACAAGCTTCCGGTGTGTTGGCTGCCCATCTGGACCAGGGGCCGGAGCCATTTGCCTAAGAGGAAGGATGGGAACTGGGGCATCAGAGGACTGGTGTTCTCCTCTACAGAGGGCTCCTGATCTGGTGTGTGGGGGACTAGTCAAAGGGTCACCTGCGGCTTTTGGTTCCTGGGGAGCTAGTGGAGTCTGGGGATAAGGAGCTGGTCTCTAAGGATCGGATAACAAGTCCCTCCCTTGGGTATCTCCTGAAGCACCGGGTAAAGCCTCTTTGGAGGCTAAGTGACAGGAAGCAAGGGTTTGGAGTTTGGAGGAGAACAGGAAGGGGAGTGGGAAAGGGAGATGCCGGATGACAGCTTTTGGCCCTGTTTCTGGCACTCTCTCAGCCAGGAAGGTGGGTCTTCTAGGAGGTCGACCCAAGTCACAGCATATGGCTCCTGGTGGGGATGAACATCGTGACAAATCCTGCGGACAGCATAAGCAAGGTTAAGATTCTAGGAGCCCTCTGGGGGCCAGTCAACCCCAGAGAATGTCAGCCAGTCCAGTTGGCAATATGTCCGCAGCCAGGATGGCTTTAGGTTACAGCCATAGGTCCTTCCTCTTTTTCTGAAACCAGAGAAGTTATTTAGCATGCATTTAAGGGGGAGCAAGGCTCGGACAAAGACTGACCCATGACGGAGGTTAAACAGTGGGTCATGCCAGAGATAATGATAGGTTAACAGGAAGCGTTTAACAGGGCACACAGAGCACTGAACGTAGAGCAAATGGTTGGGGTGATCAAGCCCAACCCAGACAGTCCGAAGACCCGGATGGTCCGGGGACCCAGAGGGTGCTGGGGACGTCTCCACCAGACACCAGCTAGGGGGAAGTTAAGCCGCGTCCAGCCTTCCCTCCTAGAATCAGATCTGGCCAGTAACAGAAAACAGGCGCCACCTCGCATACCTTACTTTTTTTTTTTTTTTTTAATTTTTTTTTTTCAACTTTTTTTTTTTTTTATTTATTTTTGGGACAGAGAGAGACAGAGCATGAACGGGGGAGGGGCAGAGAGAGAGGGAGACACAGA
Organism: Panthera uncia; assembly: GCF_023721935.1. Classification (NCBI taxonomy): domain Eukaryota; kingdom Metazoa; phylum Chordata; class Mammalia; order Carnivora; family Felidae; genus Panthera; species Panthera uncia. The sequence goes on from NW_026057588.1 coordinate 17,193,188, forward strand.
ATCGGAAACAGGCTCCAGGCTCCGAGCCATCAGCCCAGAGCCCGACGCGGGGCTCGAACTCACGGACCGCGAGATCGTGACCTGGCTGAAGTCGGACGCTTAACCGACTGCGCCACCCAGGCGCCCCTCGCATACCTTACTTTTAAGCCAGGTCTGAGAACGGAAGGCCGGGGCCGAGGAACGTCTCTCAGAGCTCTTCCCTAGCTGTTCCGCTTCAGCCTCCGAATCTTGGGTGGTCATAGAATCTCGGTGGAACCTCCAAATGAAACAGGGTGCTGTCGAGAGACAAAAAAAAAAAAAAAAACCAACCAAAAACCAAAAAACAACAACAACAACACCAGACGCTGAATAGAAGCAACACAAGATTTTATTCACAGCTGGGCCAAATCTCATCTCCTGATCTTAAGGAGAAAAGTGCAGAGAATGGCCCCCGAACAAAGGTAGCAATGAGCTTATGTGGATTTTAGCAAGTCAGAGTACGTCATTATTTAGTTAACCAATTTCAACTTACAGCATTTCATCAGACTAACACACAGACGTTAGTCTTGGCGGGAACCTATCAATTTAAAGTTCTTTGTCCTAATGGATTTTAAAATGACCAATCATAGTTAGACACCTAAGATACCGTGGGGCAGTGAGTTCGTGACTTTTTACACGTTGGTCTTGACTAGGCTAGATCTTGGTAGAAGGGGTGGGGGGAGCGTTTTGCAACCTAAGTTATCTATTTAGCAAGCAGGCGAAGTTACAGAAGCGAGATAGGGCGGTTAGTAATTTCCGATAACCCTAATAGGGAACTACATAAGCTTTTATCTCAATTATTCATGAAAGGTGAGTTTAAGCCGAACTTCTATACAATAAGCTTTCTGATAGCTTATAAGTTGACCTATTACAATGACCTGAGCGGAAGTCAGCTGCTCAGCTGACTGAGCCACCCAGGCGTCCAGTAACTTCAGTTTTAAATTTATTTGTTTATCCAACCGACCACTGTGTCGGTTGCACAGGCTCTTCAGATAGGACAAACCAGGACCCTCTGTCCAGCTGTTCTGCTGGCAGGTGGCTCAGATATTAACGGAGCACTTACAGCAATTTTGAGCATAAACATAATAGGAAATTTGGCCTTTGTCAATGTTTATGCAATAAACACCCCCAGTTCTAATCCTGCCATTTCATCCTTTCCAGCCCAACAAAGGTCAAACCATTTCTTTGGGAACAGAGAGAAGAAAGTACATTCACTTCTTAAGATAGCCCTAAAAGGTACAAGGAAGAAAGTGTTTGAGGGAGAAGACTCTAATTTACTTGAAAGAGGAAAACTTACCCAGTGAGACCAAGTTACTACAGTTCTCCAACATCACATCTCTGTATAAGTCCCTGTGAGCAGAATTCAGACTCTCCCACTTCTGCTGAGAGAAGGCTACGGCCACATCCCTGAATGTCACTGGTCCCTGAAATGGCAAACCCACATATTTCTGGGGCAGTTAAAAAAAAAAAAATTTTTTTTAAGATGAAAGAAGAGGAAATAAAAAGTTTCAATGTGGCAAGGGAGCAATCAGAACAATGAAGTAGGTTCAAAGCTTATGACCTAAAAAGTATTATGAATCAGAATATCTGCATGTTCTGGAAGAACCCTGTTGCTAGGGACAAAATTTTCTGTATGTTGTAGGATACAACGGGACTTCAGACCTGTTGGGAAACTGACAAAATAATCCAAGTTTCTCTGTTAAAGTAAATCACAGACACAAAGACACTGCCTGCTCAGTACCCAACCCAAAAAATTCTCAAGAAATATTAATCTCTGTACTATTTTCCCTTTAAGAGAAGTTTTTTTTTTCCCAAGCATAAAATCTTTATTTTAGAAAATAGGTATTATACAAATTTGCTAATTTCTGAAACTTCAAGATTATCATGTCAGATTACATCATCAACATTTTCCTTTATTAATAGAAACATTTTCATGATGAAATAGAAGTACCTTTCATGAATATATATCAGAGTTAGGCATTATTTTATATTTTTACAAGACTGGACCAAATGTCTCAGATTTCCCCAATGCTGGTAATCTATGTTAAGCTACTGTTTAGGACAATATGCTCATAGTGTCATTTAACACTCATCACTCAACACTTCTGCTGTTCCTCAGTTAGTGGACTATGACGAAGGTGATTCAAATCAAACGAATGCCACCCGAGTCTAGCAGGTCCCCTGCCACCACAAAACTGACCTAGTACATGCTCTCGGGCATCGCCCCGCAGGAACGGTATCAATGTTTCCAAGTCATAGTTATGTCCCCGCTGTGTCCCTAAAAGCCTCCCAGAGCATGCGATCTCATCATATTAAGAGACCAATTGGTACAAAATCGGTAGGTCTGTGGAGATTTTTTAACCTTCTGATGTATGGCCAAATGAGGCCAGTATCTCAAACTCACCAAACCACTGACTGACACAAAGGAGCTCCAATAATTCACGAGGCTTCACATCTTCACTGCTCCATCAGTCCTTTAGCAAAGACTCATCACGTAGGGCCTGTTCCGTAATTTGCTCGATGAATTAATGAACACCAGTCAGAAAAGGCGACCTTGCAAGGAGGAAGCAATCGTTTGGCACTGTCTCAAACAGAAGGAACCAAGCAGGTAATTAGATAGTGCCCGCTTAGGAAGAACGCCTCAGGTTAATTGATGAAAATATCTACGTAGTCTAGGGGCACCTGGGTGGCTCAGTCGGTTAAGTGTCCAACTTCGGCTTAGGTCATGATCTCACGGTTCGTGAGTTGGAGCCCCGCGTCGGGATCTGTGCTGACAGCTCAGAGCCAGGAGCCTGCTTCGGATTCTGTCCCTACCTCTGCCTCTCTCTCTCTCTCTCAAAAATAAACATCAAAAAATTTTTTAAAAAGAAAAGAAAATATCTACGTAGTGTAAAAATCCCAGTATTTCAAGGAGTAACAACTTAAACGGCTATGCTTTTAGAAATGTAAGAACCGATCAGTCTTCCTGGGGATTCCTCTAGTAGAGAAGTTCAAACTCTAGAAAGCCCAGAGATGAGAGAAGAAAAGGAGGTTTTAGGGTTCCCAATAGCTTCAGCCAGTAAGCTTTCTTGTCCCTCCATTTCAGCTTCCACGTTATGCTACAACCACCCTCACATAAAATTTTGGAGAACAGAGGGATTCTGGATAAAGCCGAACCCCAGTGAACCGAGCTGCACACAGCTGGATGCCGAGCCAACAGCACTTCTTCAAGGAAGACAGAGTTAGACCTTCAGCAGGACGCTTTCTGGCTAGGCCTTCATTCTGGGGACGCTGATCTGGAGCTACTATCCGGCTACACAGTTCTGCTTTGAACAGATTCTCCTCCTGACACTCCTACATTCTTTTTTTTTGTTTGTTTGGTTGGAATTTTTTTTTGTAATTGAAGTGTGGTCGACATATAATGTCAGTTTCACATAAACAACACGGTGACTTGACATTTCTACACATTATGAAACAACCACCCCAATAAGTCTGGTTATCACCTGCCACCAAAGTTATTAGAATATTATTGCGTATATTTCCTATGCTGTACTTCACATCTCTGTGACTTGACTGGAGGTTTGTACCTTTTGATGTCTGTCACCAATCCTCCCCCCACTCCACCCCACTGCCAGCCAACCACTAGTTTGTTCTGTTATTTTTGAGTCTGTTTCTGTTTTGTTTGCTTGTTGTCTTGTTTTTATATTCAACATACAAGTGAAAGCATATAGTATTTGTTTTTCTCTGACTTATTTTACTTAGCATAATCATCTCTAGGTCCATCCATGTTATCACAAATGGCAAGATTTTTCTTTTTTATGAAGGAATACTATTCCATTGTATATGTACACTTCATCTTCTTTATCCATTCATCTATTGATGGATGCTTGAGTTGCTCCCATATCTCAGCTATTTTTCTTGGGCCGCCTGGGTGGCTCAGTCGGTTAAGCCTCCGACTTCGGATTTCGGCGCATCTCCTGGTTCATGAGTTCCAGCCACCGCATGGGGCTCTGTGCTGACAGTGCAGAGCCTGGAGCCTGCTTCGAGTTCTGTGTCTCCCTCTCTCTCTCTCTCTCTCTGCCCCTCTCCTGCTCACGCTGTCTCTCTCTCTCTCTCTCAAAAATAAATATTTAAAAAATTAAAAAATAAAATAAAATAATTAAATTCCCATCTCCAGATCAGCTCCGGGCTTTCCGGCGGGTCCTGCTGGGAAGCTTCATTCAGGGGCTCCCTAACCGACCTCCCTCTGGGGGCCTCCAGTCTAGGACAGACCACGTGGCTGAGAGGAGAGAGGGGCCGCAGGAACCTGGAACACGGGTCACAATGATACCCCTCCTAGCCTTGGCGGGCGCACACCCCTGGTCCAAACCACACAATCCCCCTCTCGCCCCCAGCTGTTCCGGCTCAGGCTCACGCACGCCGGAGATGCGGGCAGCCTCGGCCCGACCGCTCGCCGCTCCCCGCACGCCCCACACTCACTGTTCCCCTTCACAGAGGTCCACGTTGCCCTGTGGGCGGGTCTGACTCTGCAGAACTCTCTCCACGAGGCCGGGTGTCGGTTTTCTGCCGCGCCAACAATCACGAAACAGTGGGGGGGGGGGGGGGGGGAGGCTGAGGTCCAGGTTGCCCCCGCGGCCTTGGGGAAGTGTAATCCCAGGCTTCTTTGGCCTGAGCGCAGTAGCCTCGGGAAACGTAGTCTGGCGCGCTAAAATCGTAAAACCTACGCGTTCCCGCCGCCCACAAGGACCACCCAACCCCGCTCCCGGGAGCCTGGGGAGTTCCCATCGGTCCTCGGATGGCGCAGGCGCAGGCTCCCGCTGAGCTGACGACCCGACCTTTTATGGGGCTGGGAGAGTTTGATGGGCTGAGGTCGCGGCGCAAAGGACGCGAATAAGTACCTGACCCCACCTGGGAAGGCAGAGTTGAGGATTCAGGTGTTCGCTATCGGGCGGAAGCTTGAGGCCCGAAGCAGAGAGCCAAGCCAGGGCACTGCCATACCAGACCTCCCAAAACCATAATAATGTATTCTAAATTGTGTTTTTAGTTTAACATAAAAATATGAAAAGTAGGTGTTTGAAATTATTTATCTTTCTGTATTGTTTACTTTTCTATTACAGAAATGTTATTAAATAGAACATCAATAGAACTACTACTGGTGGCAATTCATAAGGGTAAGACAAACACGTGTGAGGGGCACCTGGGTAGCTCAGTCGGTTAAGCATCCGACCTCTTAGGCATCCCACTTGGGCTCAGGTCATGATCTCCCGGTTCGTGGGTTCGAGCCCCATGTCGGGCTCTGTGCTGACAGCTCAGAGACTGGAGCCTGCTTTGCATTCTGTGTCTCCCCCTCTCTCTGCCCCTCCCGCACTCTGTCTCTCTCTCTCAAAAATAAATAAACATTAAAAAATTAAAAAAAAAAAAAAAGACAAACACGTGTGAGAAAAATGTTTCCATCCTCTGATACAGCAACTTCTTACTAGATATTTAAACTTTGTATGCTATATTATTGTGTATTTTTGTATTATGTATTCTTAAGATACATAAATGTAAGAACTTTAAAATGGAAAATGTAAATACAATAGGATTAATTAAACACATATCTTTAAAAGAAATGTTTCTGTACCATTATACATTAGGATATCTTTACTCTTTTCCCTTTTCCAATAATACTTGTCTGAATCTGTAGCCCTTATGGCATTCTTTTCTTTAATGTAGTGGTAAATCTGCATACAATCAAACAAAATTCGCTTTGACTTGTAGATCTGGTCTTAGTAAGCCTATATTACACTCATTTTTGGTGTTAGCTCAGTGTTCTATCAAGCTAAATATCCTTTCAACAGTGTTTGCATATGGGATACTTAGGATTTTACTTATGAACAACAATACATTTTTAGCCTTGTAGGAATTGGTTTCCAGCTGCAAATTAATGGAAAAATTAAAGGGTCTTATAATATTTTTAGTCTCAAAATAACTCTCCCAAAATGTTTACTAATTAGACTACAGTTGTTTAAACATGTGATACTTCTCTCTTCCAGGTGGCAAAGCCTAATTTGTCTCCCATGGGGATTGGGCATAGTGACTGGTATGTAACAAACAATATGAAAAGGGAAGAACACTAACTTTACAGTGGAGAAATCTGGCAGGTACTGCCTTAACTAAGTGATCAAGGTTTGTTATCACTGGACGTAAATCATGTTTATATTACGCATTCCTTGATATAATGAGGTGAAGACACTTCCCCTGTGTAGCGTTCTTCCCCCAAATATATAACATCAAATAATAATGAGAAAACATTGGACAAACCCAAATTGAGTATTATTCTATTTTTTCTGTTTATTTTATTTATTTTGAGAGAGAGAGAGTATGTGTGTGTGTGTGAGCAGGGGAGGGCCAGAGAGAGAGGGAGAGAGAATCCCAAGCAGGCTCTGTGCTGTCAGCCCAGAGCCTGATGTGGGGCTTGATCCCACAAACTGTGAGATCATGACTTGAGCCGAAAACCACGAATTGGATGTTTAACTGACTGAGCCACACAGATGCCCGAGTATTATTCTATAATAGAGGCTATATATATATTAGAACATATAGCCTCATATAGCCCCCTTCTCTCTCTCTAATATATATTATTATACATATCCATATAATACATACAATATATATGTGTATGTAGATAGATAGATACAGATTACTATTCCTCAAAAGTATACAGGTCATGAAAGACAATCCTGGAACAGAAAAGGATATTAGTGGAAAAACTGGAGAAAACCAGATAAGGTCTGCAATGTATTAAATAGCATTAAGCCAATATTAATTTCCTGCTTGGATAAATGTACATGGTTATAGAAGATGTTGACAATGGGAGATACTGGGTGACAGGTATAGGGAACATTCTGTATTATCACTAAAACTATTCTGAAAATAAATGTTTCAAAATAAAAAGGTTTTATTTATTAAATTTTTTTTTAATGTTTATTACTTATTTTTGAGAGCGAGACAACGCGTGAGCAGGGGAGGGGCAGAGAGAGAGGGAGACACAGAATCCGAGGCAGGTTTCAGGCTCTGAGCTGTCAGCACAGAACCTGATACAGGGCTCGAACTCATGAACCGTGAGATCATGACCTGAGCTGAAGTCAGACTTAACCAATGGAGCCACCCGGGTGCCACTAAAATAAAAAGGTTTTAAAACTTCAAAGAAATCTTTAAAAAAAAATTTTTTTTTAACGTTTATTGATTTTTGAGACAGAGAGAGCATGAACAGGGGAGGTTCAGAGAGAGAGGGAGACACAGAATCTGAGACAGGCTCCAGGCTCCCAGCTGTCAGCACAGAGCCCTACGTGGGGCTCGAACTCACGGACTGTGAGATCATGACCTGAGCCGAAGTCAGACGCTCAACCGACTGAGCCACCCAGGCGCCCCAAAACTTCAAAGAAATCTTAAATTGTTGTATATTATCACATTAACAAAATTATTAGAATTTTTATTTGTAAAAAAGTTATTAGCTTAAAGTAATAGTAGATGCAAATATAAAACCATAAATATTGAGTAGAAATTCTGCATTTCTAAATTGGTTCAAAAATATCAGCATAAACTTGAAGTATAATCTTTAAAAAATAGGTATATTAGCCCTTTCCACTGATAAGTTCTAAGTACAACCCAGTAGTTATAAGTCCCCCTTCAGAATGTGGAGGGAAATATTTATTGATTTACATGATATTATTTATTAAAATTTACAGTTATTACCATTACATTACCATATTATAATCAAACATTTTACACAATAGCCATTTTTATAGTAATCCAGAATTTGGAGTTTATTCCAAAGCATTGGTGATTAGATTAATTTAAAGGACTGTCTTTCTTTTGGGGCTCCTGGGTGGCTCAGTTGGTTAAGCTCTCCATTTTGGCTCAGGTCATGATCTGAGTTCGTGGGTTCGTGGGTTTTAGCCCCACATCGGGCTCTGTGCTGACAGTGCAGAGCCTACTTGGGATTCTCTCTCTCCCTCCCTCTCTACCCCTCCCCTGCTCTCTCACTCACTCTCTTTCAAAATAAATAAACTTAAAAAAAAATAAAGAACTATCTTTTTTTTGAAAGCCATATCAAAGTTGTTCCTGGTATGTTAAATGCCTTATGTAATTTAACTAAAATGTAAGGATGACATCAATGTTTTTAGTAGAAAACAATAGACTTTTTATAAACAAACAAAAAACCGAAAGATTCGGTTGGAACCGAAATCTTGGGGCATAGAACCGCCCATGGAGACACAGAGCTGACCAGCAATGATCTTTCAGCCTTCTGTGGACACCAATCTTATACATCTCATAGAGGGGTACAAGATGAATTACCACGAGAAGGTCAAGTAGAGATTTAAGGGAGATTTCACTGAGAAGTAATAAATGAATAAAAGCCAATATTCTTTTTTTAATTGAAAAGCGCTTCTTAAAGAATATATACCAGTTAATGACACTGTTTACTCTTTGGATTCTTGAAATAGGAGAGAGGAACAGGGAACTTAGATAAAGAATATTCACATTAACTTCGTAAACATATGGATTTGTTAAAAATGCTTGTGAATATACTTTGTATAACAGCAATTAATATTAGAATGAAAATTTCAAAATAATAGAGAAGAAGCAAAGTAAGCCAAAAGACAAAGAGAAAGAAGCAGAAATCATTCTGAAGATGAGTAGGTAAATAACAAACAGGAAGTCATCTGATCTGGAGTGAGAACTCACACAGCTCATGTAAATCAGAGACAACTTTGCAGAAGCCTGTGATTCCAGAACCAGCTGTTTTCACTGATTGCTCCTGCCCTGCGGGAACTGGAGATATTCGAGGACAAATAAAGACCCGTTGCATTCATTCCCCCGATCGCAGGACTTTTCTTGGAGACTGTTAGAGCCTACATGTGTACATTTTGCTCCCTGAGGTGGCGATCTGGAAATATCAATCAATACTTATCAGGACAAGAGTTTTATTTATGAGAACAAACTGTCGGACTAATGTGTTCAGGGGCAAGGGGTGAGTACATTAGCAATTTGTATTTTGCAGAGGGGAATGCGAGTTCCTTGGTGGGAAGAAATGCAGTCAATTAGAAGGATAATTCTTAGATCAAAGAAATTTTAAAATCACAAACATTTTTGGGAAACAATTGTTAGTCTCATTTAACCATGACAGTCCCAATGGCGGGGGGAGCCTCCCCCCAACATACATACAAACTTATGTACATATCAGAAAATGTCCCTCAGACACCAAGTAACCGTTACTCCAGAATGAATGGTCATCATCTTACTGTTCTTCACTAGTGTTTAAAGAGTTCAGCATGAGCATAGTGATGTTATAAGTGTTTGATTAGTCAGGGGTAAGATCCAGATTTTGGACAAAGCTATGTCAGGGAGGAAGGATGCCTAGAAGCCCGAAAGCAGGTAGAAAAGCCCACAGCGTGTCTCAGAAAGCTCTCTGGTCTCTTTCTTTCTCTAACCCAGGAAAGCAGAATTTTTTGTCTATCTCGTGGTGTTTTGTTTTTTTTTTTAATGGCGTTTCCTGAAATATATTCTATTTCATCTAAGTTCATATATTTGTCTGGAAAGAACAGCCACTTATCAAATTGTGTTTCCTGCTAGGACAGTGGCTGCAGTTGTGGTTCATCTATAATTTCAGAGAATTAAGATGGTCTCTGAAACACATTTGAAAAGTGAGCCGTTCCCAGCAGATCATTAATGTTGACTCATGAAGTTATCTAGAAAGACAAGAATAGCTTGTCTATTATAATGTCTATAGCATTATTGTCCTTATTAATAATGGAGGGGCGCAGGGTCGGCGCTGTGATCCCAGCCAGCCCGGGGAAGCGCTGGTGGCCGGTGCGGCGTGGGGGCAGAAGGCGCGAGCGGTGTCAGCCTTAGGAAGGAGGTGGCAGCGAAGAGCAGGTGCGCGCTGCGGAACCTTCGGAGCGCGGGGAGGCGCAGGCGAGGGGGTCTCCTCGCTCCCGCCCCTCCACCACCAAGGCCGCGCTGCCCGGCGAACGTTGGGCTCCATCACCGCAACGGATGACAGAGAAAGGGTGCGCGAGCCAAGGGCGCGAAGAACTAGCGGCTAAGGGCAAAGGGCGGGGTCCAACGGCCAGAGCCCGGCTGGCTCGCTTGGGCTTCGAGCCTTCCCTCACCTAGCTCCAGACGTTGGGCACCAAAAGGGCCCCGCCAGGTGGGAGCTGTTCAGGAGGCTCTCGGGGCATCCGGCAGCCAGGCCTGTGAGCCCGCCAGCCCTTCCTCCTGGGGTCCCTGGAGGCAGAAGGGCCTCAAAGCCCAAGGCGGGAGCAAGCCTGATCCTCCCACGGGGGGTTGCGGCTTACAGGGAGGGTTAGGGCGGTGCCGTCTCGCCGGGTGACCGACTGCGCCGTGGAGGGGGGCGGGGGGGGGGTGCAGCGGGCCAGTGCTAAGTGGGGGAGGACAGACCCGAGCAGCCGCGGCGCAAGAACAGCCGTGGAGCACACGCTTTCCCTCCCTCATCCCCATACAGGTAGTTCAGGCTCCCGACACCGCGGCCTCCAGGAACGAACGGCTCTGGCGCCTCGCCGCGTCCCGCAGCCGGGGAAAGTACGAGCCGACAGCATCCCCGTCCGGCAGTGAGGTTTTCTGAGGCGGAAACAAGATGCCCCCGCCAGCCCGGATGCTGCTTTCCACATCTCTTCCTAGCAGGCAGGTCCTCTTCACGGCCTTTTTGTCAATTTGGTAAAACAGCACTTTCCCCAGGTTGTACAGGTGGCGGAGCCCCCATTTGAACCCAGTCCGTCTGATTCCAGAGTTCCTTAATTTAGCCACTGGATTGTGGTGCCTCCTTATCAGGTAGGCATCATGTATTAGCATTACTTATAGTCCTCGGGGTACTTAGGACACCTGTAATGAGCCCATGGGCTGCCTACTAGGCGTCTGGATTGGTTCACCTCTTAAGTGGACGCTTGGCTACACTGGGCTCCAGGCTCTTGAGAAGATGCTGGGCAGAGACCCCAATTGCCAGCATATCCCCATAGGGCATTTCTTTTCTTACAGATCCTTGTAGCCAACCACATCGCTGTCTGTGCAGGGACAGGAGATACACATCAGATGAGTAAAGGATCCATCCTGGCTTAAAAAAGCCTTGTGCCCCAAGGGCACCCATATCCATAGACCAGTTTTCAGGATCCTGGTCGAAACTGGCAATTTAACAATATTAATTTCTGCAGTCCACTGCATGGGACAGATCTGTATAAAATTAGGTGTTTTGAATTTTCTCTCCGCTATATTTTGAAGCAAGGGTCAGCAAATTATAGCCTGTGGGCAAAATTCAGCTCATAGCCTGTGAAGCTGAAGCCTGTTAACACACTAAGCATTGTGTTAACATTTTTAAAGAGCTGCAAAGAAAAATATGTGATAGAGATTATATGTGAGCCACAGAATTTATATTATTTGTTATCTGGCCCTGTACAGAGAAACTTTTCAACTACTGTTTCGTAGTTTTGTGTGTACAGGTCTTGAACAGCTTTTGCTAATTTATTCCTAAGTATTTTACGAGATTTGTGAACGTTATTTTTTTCTCGTGTTTATTTTTGAGAGAGACAGAGTGCGAGAGGGGGAGGTGCAGAGAGGGAGGGAGACACAGAATGTGAAGCAGGCTCCAGGCTCTGAGCTGTCAGCACAGAGCCTGATGCGGGGCTTGAACTCACGAGCTCTGAGATCATGACCTGAGCTGAAGTCAGATGCTTAACAGATTGAGCCATCCAGGCGCCCCTGTAAATGTTGGGTTTTTTTTTTTTAATTTTATTTTTGAGTAATCTCCATACCCAACATGGGGCTCAAACTCACAACCCCAAGATCAAGAGTTGCATGTTCCACGGACTGAGCCAGCCAGGCCCCCTGTAAATGTTATTTTAAGTGATGTCTTTATTCTTATTTATTTATATTTTAGAGAGAGAGAGAGAGAGAGAGAGAGCGCGAGCATGGGCAAGCCAGAGAGAGGGGCAGAGAGAGAGAAAGAGAGAGAGAGAGCCTTAGGTAGGCTCCACGCTCAGCTCAGAGCCTACATTGGGACTGATTCCCACAACCCTGGGGTTATGACCTGAGTCAAAATTAAGAGATGTTCAACCAACTGAGCCACCCAGTGGCCCCCAAATGGTTTCTTTTAAATAGGTTATTGGTAGTACATGGAAAATACATTTATCTGTTTATCTGTATCTACACAACACTCACACGTAAAATATACACACTATATAGATATATGGATGATATATACATATACGTATACATATACATATACATATACACATATACATCCGGATATAGACCTTGCTAAATTTACTTTTTACTTCTGGTGGTTTCTTTGCAGACTCCTTTGAGTTTTCTACATCCACATAGTATTTTCTGTAAATCATGTATCTCTGAATAAACATAGCTTTATTTCTGTACGATCTGCATGTCTTTTGTTTCTCTTTCTTACCCTACATTTGCAGAGACCAACAGTTATCTGCACAGCAATACTGGGCGTTTCTCTTCCAGTTGAGCTTTGTAGCTGACAGTACAGCTGTCTATGAGTGATCTTATCCCCTCTGGGAGAAGGAGAGGAGATGCATTTCAGGTGGGTACAGTATCCACCCTGGCTTAAAAGCCAAGGACTGCAATATATCTTGTAATAATTGCATAACCAGCTTTTAGGGGCCTGGCTGAAAATGACTACTTACCAATATTAACTGGCCCATTCCACTCATATGATATACGGAGATATAGGTACAGCTAGAGATGGAGACATAGATGCTGATGATATATAGACATAAATATCTGTGTTTGTATCTGTATGAAGATAAGGTCTTTGCAATGATTTTTTGCATCTGACACCAAAAGCAAAGGCAACAAAAGCAAAAATAAACAAGGAGGACTACATCACACCAAAAAGCTTCTGCACCGAAGAAAGAAGGCAATGAAATGAAAAGCCAACGTGCTGAATGAGAAAAAGTATTTGCAAATCGTATTCCTGATAAAAGATTAATATACAAAATATATAAAGACCCTGTACAACTCAATACCAAAAACACAGTATGATTTAAAATGAGCAGAGGACCTGAATAGACGTTTTTTTAATAGGTACATGAAAAGGTGCTCAACATCACTAATCATCAGAGAAATGCATCAAAACCATGATGAGAAAAAAAAAAAAAAAAACCCGCCTGACACCTGTCAGAATGGCTGTCATCAAAAGACAAGGAATAACAAGTGTTGGTGAGAGGATGTAGAGAAAAGGGAACTTGTGCATAATTGGTGAGCATGTAATTAGTGCAGCCAGTATGGAAACAATTATAGACATTCCTCAAAACATTAAAAAATAGAAGGGCGCCTGGGGGGCTCAGTTGGTTAAGTGTCTGACTTTGGCTCAGTTCATGATCTCACAGTTCGTGAGTTCGAGCCCTGTGTTGGGCTCCTCACTGCCTGGGCAGAGCCTGCTTAGGATTCTCCCTATCTCTGCCCCTCCCCGACTTGTGCTCGCACTCTCTCTCTCTCTGATAAATAAATAAACTTTAAAAAAAAAAAACAGAACTACAACGTGATCCTGCAATTTCACTTCTGGATATTTGTCGAAGAGAAGGAAAACACTGTCTTGAAGAGATATCTGACCTCATGTTCATTGCCGCATTATTCACAGTAGCCAACCCATGGAAGCAACCGAGGTGTCCGTCAATGTATTCATGGATAAAGAAGATGAATGGATACGGATATTATTCAGCCCTAAAAAAAAAAAAAAGAAGAATTAAATCTTGCCATTTGTGACAACATGGATGGGCCTTGAGGGGCCATTTATGAAATAAATCAGACAGAAAAAGGCAAATAGCATTATGATCTCACTTCTTTTTTTTTTTTTTTAACGTTTATTTATTTTTGAGACAGAGAGAGAGAGCATGAACAGGGGAAGGTCAGAGAAAGAGGGAGACACAGAATCTGAAACAGGCTCCAGGCTCTGAGCTGTCAGCACAGAGCCCAACGCGGGGCTTGAACTCACGGACCGCGAGATCATGACCTGAGCCAAAGTCGGACGCCCAACTGACTGAGCCACCCAGGCACCCCTATGATCTCACTTCTACATGAAATCCAAAAAACACTGAACTCCTATATAAACAGAACAGATTGGTGTTTGTCAGAGGTAGGGGTTGAGGGTGTGCAGAATAAGTAAAGGTGAAGGTAGTCAAAAGGTACAAACTTCCAGTTATAAAATAAATAAATCCTGGATATGTAATGTACAGCATGATGACTATAGTTAATCATATTATATTGTATACTTGAAGTTTTCTAAGAGAGTATATCTTAAAAGTCCTTGTCACAACAAAAAAAAATTATAACTGGTGATGATCTCACCTAGACTTGTGGTTATCACTTTGCAATATATATAAATATCAAATCATTATGTTGTACATCTGAAACTAATATAATGTTATATGTCAATTAGAATTAATTCATTGCCAGACACCGTATCAATAGCTTTTAAAAAATCATGATCATCTCAACAGATGCAGAAAAAAGCGTGTGACAAACTCCAACATCCTTTCGTTAGAAAAGAACAAAGAATAAAAGTGAATCTCCTCGACCTGGTAAGGCATGGACAAAAACCCACAGCAAATGTGTACGTAATGGTCGAAGATGGATGCTTTATCCCTAAGATGAGGAACAAGATTAGAATGTCCACTCTCACCCCTTTTACTCAATATTTTACTGGAGTCTCTAGCCAAGGCAATTCAGCAAGAGAAAGAAAAAAAATGCCATCCAAATTGAAAAAGCATAAGTAAAACTATCCACAGAGATATGCATCTTATATAGAGAGTATCTAAAGGAATACACTAAAAATATTTTTTAAAATGTTTAATGTTTATTATTTATTTTTGAGAGAGAGACAGACAGACAGAGTGCAAGCAGGGGAGGGGCAGAGAGAGAGGGAGACACAGAATCCAAAGCAGGCTCCGGGCTCTGAGCTGTCAGCACAGAGCCCGATGCAGGGCTCAAACCCACAAACCACGAGATCATGACCTGAGCCAAAGTTCGACGCTTAACTGACTGAGCCACCCAGGCGCTCCAATACACTAAAAAAATATTAAAACTAATAAACAATTTCATCAAGATTACCAGATACAAAACATTATACAAAAATCAATTATCTTTCTATATACTTATGCTGAACCAATAAAAAAATGAAATTAAGACAACCATTTCATTTTCAATACCGTCATAAAAATAAAATATTTAGGAATAAATTTAACAAGAAGTTTCCTGTTTATACTCTGAAGACTGCAAAAACTGTTGAAAGAGATTTTGAAAGATATAAACAATATGAAAAACAACTCCTGTTCATGAATAAGATTTGATTTAAGGTGGTGAGACTTCCCAAACCAATCTGCAGATTCAACATGATCCCTGTTAGAATTCCAGTTGTCGTTTTGTTGAGATTTACAATCTGATTCTCAAATTCATAAGGAATTGCAAAGGACCCCAATTAACCAAACATCTTGAAAAAGAAGCACAGCGTAAGACTCACACTTCTCTATTTCAAAAGCTACTACAATGCAGTGGCAATCAAGACAGTGTGGTATTGGTGTAGGGTAGATAGATAGATAATGGAATAAATTAGGAGTCCAGAAATCCATATGTCTATGGTCAACTTTTTTTTGATAAGGGTGCTAAGACCATTCAATAGGAGAAAAATAGTTTTTTCAATAAATGGTGGTGGAACAGCTAACTGTACAGCCACATGCAAAAGAATGACATTTTCTTCTACCATTACCATTATCTTTTACCATATACAAAAATTAACTCAAAATGGATCAACTACCTAAATGAGTTAAAAACGTTATAGATAAAACTCTTAGGAGAAAACATAGGAGTAAATCTTCAGGACCTTTTGTTTGTTGTATTTGGCCAAGGATTCTTAGGCAAGATATCAAAGCACAAGCAAAAGAAACAGATAAAATGGATTACATCAAAATTTAAAAACTTGTGCTTTTTAAAGGATATAATCAAGAAATTGAGAAGAAAAACCACAGAATGGAAGAAAATATTTATACATCATATATCTGATTAGGAACTTGTCTCCATATGCATGTAAGAAACACAACTCAATTAAAAAAAAAACAGACGAAAAGAAGACTCAAAAAACAGGCAAAGTACCCTCATGACCAATTTGCACATGAGATGTTCAACAGCATTAGTCATCAGGGAAATGCAAATCAAAACCACAATGATATACCATTTCATACCAACTAGGTTGACTAGAATCAGAAAGGAAGATAACAAATGTGGGGGAGAATATGGAGAAATTGGAAGCCTTAAACACTGTTAGTGGGAATGTAAAAGGGTGCAGACACTTTGGAAAACAGTCTGTCAGTTGCTCAAAATATTAAACCTAAGAGTTATCCTATATCCCAGCAATTCTACTCCAAGGCATGGACACAAGAGAAATGAAAACATATGTCCACACAGAAACTGTATATGAATGATTATAGCATTATTTATAGTGGCCAAAAGGTATCAACAATGTAAATGTCCATCAACTGATAAATGGATAAATGAATGTGGTGTATTCATACAATGGAACATTATTCAGTCATAAAAAGGAACGAAGCATCGATACATGCTACAACATGGATGAACTTTGAAAACATTACACTAAGTGAAAGAAGACCATCACAAAAAAACCACATATTATATGATTTCATTCATATGAAGTATCCAGAACATGGACTCTCTTGACACAAAAAGTAGGTTAGCGGTTGCCTAGAACTTGAAGGGGTAGGGAGATAGAGGGTTGTAGCTGAACAGTAGGAGGTTTCTTTTTGAGGTGATAAAAAAATCTAAAATTGATCTTGGTGATGGTTGCTGGCCCTTGGAATTTCCTAAGTAAGGAGAGTAATAAAGGTGACTTTTGTCATGTTAATGATGTGGCTTTTGGAAAACCCCCAGGTAACCTCAGGATGGGGGGGAAGTATGTCAATAGAGAGTTGAAACTTTCAGTCCCTCCACCTGCCTCTGGGGAGAGGACCTGGAGAAAATCAAGTTCAATCACCAATGACCAATGATTAAATCAACCATGCCTATGTCACAAAGCCTCCATTAAAAACCCAAGAAGGACAGGGTTTAGCGAGCTTCCCTGTTTGTGATCAGAATGCATTTATGTGCCTAGAGGGTGGTGTACCCAAATTCCACAGGGAAAGAAACTCTGTATTTGGGACCTTTCCAGACCTTGGCCTGTGTATCTCTTCATCTAGCGATTCATTCATATCCTTTAATATCCTCTATAGTAAAGTGGTAATCTAGTAGTAAGTAAACTGGTGTCTGGAGTTCTGTGAGTTGCTCTAGCAAATTAATAGAACCTCTGGAGAAAGTCACGGGAACCTCCAGTTTATAGCCAGTCAGTCAGAAGCACGGGTAACAACCTGGGATTTGTGACTGGCACCTGAAACAGAGGCAGTCTTGTGGGACTGAGCCCTTAAGGGATCTGACACTATCTCCTAGCGGATAGTGTCACAACTGAGCTAAATTTGTAGGACTCTGCAGAGAATTGGAGAACTTCCTGATGTGTATGTAGAAAACCTACCCATCTGGTGTCAGAAGTAATGTGGCAGTGTAAATAAAAGTAGGAGAGAGACACACAGGAGCAACTGTCCATTACAGTTGCACATATCTGTGATTCTACTGCAAACCATTGAACTATATACACTTTAATTGAGTAAATTGTAGGAGCATGTGAACTGTATCTCAATAAAGTTGTTTTTTTTTTTTTTAAAAACCCAAATAACTACAAATATGAATAAAACTACAGCATGAGTACAGATCTGACAGATATTGAAAGGATAATAAGGGACTAAAAAAAACCTTTCTGGGGGGCGCCTGGGTGGCGCAGTCGGTTAAGCGTCCGACTTCAGCCAGGTCACGATCTCGCGGTCCGTGAGTTCCAGCCCCGCGTCGGGCTCTGTGCTGACAGCTCAGAGCCTGGAGCCTGCTTTGGATTCTGTGTCTCCCTCTCTCTCTGCCCCTCCCCACTCACGCTCTGTCTCTCTCTGTCTCTCAAAAATAAATAAATGTTAAAAAAAAAAACTAAAAAAAAAACAAGAACAAAAACAAAAACCTTTCCAGGAAAAGAACTGCAGGCTCAAATGGGTCTACTGGAAAATTCTATCAAACCTATAAGGAAGAAATTTTGCCAGTGTTCTTCTTCTGCACATTCTTTCAGAAAATACAGAAAAAGGAATATTTCCTAGCTTGCTCTGTGTGGCCAGCATTACTCTAACACCAGAATTTAACAAGAAAAGAATACAATGGAT
The DNA here is from genome assembly GCF_023721935.1 of Panthera uncia. Lineage (NCBI taxonomy): Eukaryota > Metazoa > Chordata > Mammalia > Carnivora > Felidae > Panthera > Panthera uncia. Next base: position 17,211,505 of record NW_026057588.1, read on the forward strand.
TAGTAACTCTCTTGAACGGATATTAAAAATTCTTTCACATTTTAGGAAATTTAAATTCAGCCAAATAGTAATTTGTGTTCTCTTTCTCTCTCTTTTTTTCTCAGTTGGTCTGGTTAGAGGCTTATTGATTTTATTGATATTTCAAAGAACTATCTTTTGAATTCACTGATTTTCTCTATTTCCTGTTTTCAATTTCATTGATTTTTGCTCTAATTCTTATTATTTCTTTTCCTGTGCTTACTTTGGATTTAATTTTCTCTTTTCCTTCTAGCTTCCTAAGGTTGAAACTTAGATTATTGATTTTAGATCTTTTCATCTTTTTGAATATAGGCACTCAATACTATAAATTTCCCCCTAGGCACTGCTTTCACTATATCCCAAAATTTTTGATAAGCTGTGTTTTCATTTCCATTTAGTTCAAAATATTGTTTAACCTATCTTGATATTTCTTCTTTGATCTATGTGTTATTTACAAGTGTGTTGTTTAATCTCCTCGTATTTTGGGATTTTCCAGTTACATTTCAGTTATTATTTTCTAATTTAATTCCAGTGTGGTTTAAGAGCAGGCATTGTAGGAATTATAGTCTTTTAAATTTATTAAGCTCATTTTATGGCCCAATATATGGTCTACCTTGTTGAATGTCCCATGTGAGCTTGAGAAGAATTTGTATTCTGCTGTGGTTGAATGAGGTGGTCTGTAGATGTCAATTATATCTAGTGAATCTATTATGTCATTTGTGTTCAACTTTGTCCTTACAGGTTTTCTGCCTGCTGGATTTGTCCACTTCTGATAGAGGGGTTTGTTAAAGCCTCCAACTATGATAGTGGATTCATTTCCTTCTTCTTACTGTTTTACCAGTTTTTGCCTCCTGTGGTATAGCATGTTCCTGCTATGCGAATATATGTTCAGGAGTATTATGTGCCCTTGGAGAATTGATCCCTTTATCATTATATAATGCCCCTTATCCCTGATAATTTTCCTTGCTTTGACATCTGCTCTGTCTGAAATTAATATAGCTATGCCGCTTTCTTTTGATTGGTGTTAGCATAGTATAGTTTTCTCCATACATTGACTTTTAATCTATATGTGTCTTTACATTTAAAGTGCTTTTCTTGTAGACAACATCCACTTGGGTTATGGTTTTTGATCCATTTTGACAATCTCTGTCTTTGAATTGGTGAATTTAGACCATTGATGTTAAAAGTGATTACTCCTGTGTCAACTGAAAAATGTTAGGAGGCAATAACTAAGCAAAAGCCTTCATTTGGGATCAAATAATTACAATTTGGGGTACCCAGATTTGGGTAGCAACCCAAACAGTGTCCCACTAAGTAGGAGAAACAGGGGTGTTTGAAAGACAAAAGGAATGCATGTACATGTTTACAAAGAGTTTTTATTGGTGTTGGCAGCAGAAAACTAATCTTGGCCAAACGTAATTGCTTGCTAAAGCTATCACTAAGCAAAAACAAGTCGTTACTGTAGCCAGTTGTAGGTGTTTGTGCAGTCCTTGGAATATTTGCAGTTTGGCCCAGTTCAAGAGTTCACGGTTCCACTTGGTGAGGCCCTGCATTAAAGCCCATTTTGTTAAAGGCTCCTTTTTAAAACTCCTTGACATAAATGACTCCATTTTGTTTCACCTTTTATATAGTTGGATTAACATTTACTTTATTTGTTACTGATTTCCTATTTATTGCCCTCGTTCTATGTTCCTGTTTTTTGTCTTCTACTCTCTTCCTGCCTCAACTGAGCATTTTATATTACTCCATTTCTTCTTCTTTTTTTTTTTTTATAACAGGTGTATTTCTCTTTTTCCCTCTTAGTGGTTGCCCTAGAGTTTGCAATATACATTTACAACTGACCCAAGTCTACCTTCAGGTAACACTATACCACTTCACAGGTAGTGTATTTTGTAATAACAAATAATCCAAATTACTCCCTCCCATCATTCATCTATATACAAGCATGTGTAATGATAGATAGATAACATAATCCCATATAATCAAATTATTATTATTTTTAAACAAACTGTTATCTGTTAGAACAATTAAGAATGAGAAAAATAAAAACTTTTTTTTACCTTCACTCATTCCTTCTTTGATGTTCATCCTTTCTTTGAGCAGAACTGAGTTTCTGTCCTATATTATTTTACTTCTCTCTAAAGAACTTCTCTCTCTCTCTCTATATATATATATATATATATATATATATATGTGTGTGTGTGTGTGTGTATTTATATATATATATATATATATATATATATTTTTTTTTTTTTTTTTTTGCAAAGCAGGTCTACTGGAAACAAATTCCCTCAATTTTTGTCTCAGAAAGTCTTTATTTCTCCTTCACTTTTGAAGCATAATTTCACCGAATGTAGAATTACAGGTTAGTAGGTTTTTGTGTTTTTTTCCTCTCAACACGACATTTTTCACTCCATTCTTCTGTTTGCACAGTGTCTGTGGAGATTCAGATGTAATTCCTTGTTGCTCTAGGTAAGGTGTTTTCTCCCCACACCCTGCCTCTTTCAAGATTTTTTCTTTTTTTTTTTAAATGTTCATTTATTTTTGAGACAGAGAGAGAGAGAGAGAGAGCACAAGCAGCAGAGGGACAGAGAGAGAGATACACACAGAATCTGAAGCAGGCTCCAAGCTCTGAGCTGTCAGCACAGAGCCGGATGCGGGGCTTGAACTTACCAGCAGTGAGCTGAAACCAAGAGTCAGACACTTAACCTACTCAGCCACCCAGGTGCCCCTCAAGATTTTTTCTTTATCTTTGATTTTCTGCAGTTTGAAAATGATATGTCTAAGCGTAATTTTATGGCCTGTTGTTTTCTGAGCTTCTTGGATCCCTGGTTTGGTGTCTGACTTTAATTTGGGGAAATTCTCAGTTACTGTTTAAAATATTTCTTCAGGGGGCGCCTGGGTGGCGCAGTCGGTTAAGCGTCCGACTTCAGCCAGGTCACGATCTCACGGTCCGTGAGTTCGAGCCCCGCGTCAGGCTCTGGGCTGATGGCTCGGAGCCTGGAGCCTGCTTCTGATTCTGTGTCTCCCTCTCTCTCTGCCCCTCCCCCGTTCATGCTCTGTCTCTCTCTGTCCCAAAAATAAAAATTAAAAACGTTGAAAAAAAAAAATTAAAAAAATAAATAAATAAAAATAAAATATTTCTTCAGTTACTCTCTTTCTTTCTCCTTTTGGTACTCCCATTGTGTGTATGGTACACCTTTTTAGTTGTCCCACTTTCTTGATTATTCTGTTGTTCTTTTTTTTTTTTTTTTTGTCTTTGTTCTTTTTGTTTTTCAGTTTTGTATGTTTTTATTGAGATATCCTCAAGCTCGGAGATTTCTGTCTTCAGTTGTGTCTGGTCTGCCGGTCAGCCTAGCAAAAGCACTCTTCATTTGTGTTACAGCGTTTTATCTCTAGCATTTGTTTTGGTTCTGTCTTAGGATTTCCATCTGTCGGCTCACATCACGCATCTGTCCTTGTATGCCGGCTACTTGATCCATTAGAGCTCTTAGCATATTAATCATACTTGTTTTATTGATAATTGGATCTGATAATTCTAACATCCTTACCAGTTCTGGTTCAGTTGCTTGCTTTCTATCTTCAGGCTGTGTGTGGGGGGTGCTTTTGGTTTTGGTTTTGTTTTGGCCTTTTAGTAATGTTTTCTTGTAATGCCTTATTTTAGTAATCCTTGTAATGTTTCCTTGATAGGTGAACATGAGGCACTGGGTAACACGGAGCTGCTGTAAGTAGGCCTTTAGTAATGTGGTGGTAACGTGTCGGGGGAAGAGGAGCGTTTTAGAGTCCTCAGTTGTCAGGATTTTAGGAAGCCCGTGCTTCTGCCCGGTGAACTTCACAAGTGTTCCTCAGCTTTTTTCTCCCCTCTCAGGTGGGACAGGATGGCTGGAATGGGCTGGAGTTGGGTATTTCCCTTCTCCCACGTGGAAGGCTTAGAGTGGACTGGAGCGGGGTATTCTCTTCTCCAGTAATGTGGAAGGCTGGAGCCGACTGGCGTTATGTCTTTTCCTTGTTCAGATCACTTAGGCTCTGGCTAACTAGTTTCTCTGGAGGGTGGGCCTTGTTAAGAACAGAGTGCTCTGGGGTGCCTGGGTGGCTCAGTCGGTTGAGTGTCGGACTTTGGCTCAAGTCATAATCTCACGGTTTGTGAGTTCAAGCCCCACGTCAGGCTCTGTGCTGACAGCTCAGAGCCTGGAGCCTGCTTCGGATCCTGTGTCTCCCTCTCTCTCTGCCCCTCACTTGCTTGCTCGCTCTTTCTCTCTCTCTCTCTCTCTCTCTCCCAAAAATAAAACATTAAAAAAGACTTTTTAAACATATCAAAAAAAGAACAGAGTGCTCTGGCATATTTCAAAAATAATTCCTCATTCCCTCCTCACCCCACACACATCAGAATACAAGGGGATTTTTCTCTGCTATTGACTATGGGGACCTGGTCAAGTTCCTGGAAATACTACTCACTGCAGGGGCCTCCCTGTGGAGATTCTCCAGGAGTTTTTAACTTACAGATTTGTCCACATTGTGCTTCCAGTAATTTGTCAACAACGGTTCAGGTTTTCCACCCTGGCACTGGTTCCCACAGTGGTTCCCACTCATGAATCTCTGCTCTGGTAAACCACGACTCCTCATATTCACTTGTCTCCCCAACCTTGGACAGCTGTTTGCCCTGGGTCCTCACCTCTCTCACAGATCGAAGAAGAGTGGTTGATTTTTTCTAAGTTTATTTATTTATTTTGAGAGAGAGAGAGAGTGGGGGTAGGACAGAGAGAGAGAGAGAGAGAGAGAGAGAATCCCAAGCAGGTTCCATACTGTCAGCGTAGAGCCCGACGGGGGGCCTGAACTCACAAACCACGAGATCATGACCTGAGCCAAAATCAACACATGCTTAACTGACTGAGCCACCCAGGCACCCCAAAAGTGGTTGATTTTTTAGTCTGTTCAGGTTTTTTCCTTATTAGGATAGAGTAATGACTTCCCAACTCCTTAAATGTGGAACTAAAAGTCCCCTCATCTTCTTTTTTGGGTGGGGTTTCTGAGGAATAGGTATTCTTAGTTTTATGTCTTTCTTACCTGCTCCCAAATCCCTATCAGCAACCCCTCCAGTCTTATTCTTCTGTCTCTTCTACTATATTGTAGATTCCTTTGGGGAAACTCTGTTATTAGGCTCTCACAGCACAACGTCTAGTGTAGAATCATCACTGAATAAATATTTAATAAAATAATATGTAAAAGATGAAGAAAACACTTGTATTTTTCTTTTTTCCCCAGCTTTAGATAGTTCTTATAGTATGAATTGTCTTAGAAAATACTACGTTTTTAAGAATGAAGTCTACTGAAGACAGCAAGGACTCTACAGTCAACTGGGACTGGGTGATACTATAACTATTGTAATTTGCTATTTTAGGGACTTAGAGTAATGCCAGACCAATTATTTCTTCCAAAAAGACTTATTATATCTCGTTATTCCCTGGAAAAGAGACTCTTCTCTGAATTTTTATGGAGCATGAAAACACTCCTATACAATATGAGACATTCTAGACCTAAAATTTCCAATAATTACAAAGCAGTAGTGAGCTTTTTCTTCCTTTGTTCTTCTAGGTGTGAGAGCCCAGATGCCACATCCTTCCTCTCTAGTAGAGTTAGTGACTGTGTGGGAATGATCGCCCAAGTCCAGATTAAAGAGAAAGATGCCGACAAGACACTTAATTCTTTTTATAAATTATTAAATGTGTTTTCTGAATGTACATTAGGGATGACCCGACCTACAGTGAAATCAGAGTGATGGGACAGCAGCACCCGCCTCTCCTCTGAACTTCACTTCCTTGTTTCAGACATTGGCAGATGCAATAGTAAAGTGTGGCTATACCACATCCATATATATATATTTTTTCTTGTTCTCATTAATTAATCTGCTGCTCGTACATTTTTGTTCTTTTACTCAACTGTGGAGGAAAAATTGACCTGTATGAGTGGTGATGTGTTGAGCCAGGCTTAACTTTTCAAAGTTCTGTGGTTCAGCAAATAGGATGTGGTATATCCTTATATAAGATAAAATACTACATGTGTATTGGAGAAGCCTGCACCATAGATAATATATATATATTACATAATATATGACTATACACACGTGTGTGTGTGTATATATATATATATATATATATATATAAAACATGTCATATTATATACTATTTAATCTTGGTAAGAAAGGGCTCATTGAGGCAAATGCAGAAGAAGACAGCTTTAGGCAGCAAGAGGTCCTGCCCATCCAAGAATAGAGGAAAACTGGCCCGCAGCTTGAGTCTGCCAGGCTAACAGCTGCAACCAGGGAGGACATGGTTGATACTTACTGATCTCTTTCTTCTTTCCACAGCATAACTTCTCGTGGCCAGCGTGTTGACTTCAGATCAGCCTCATCTGAGACTACGCCGTTTTACACGTACACAAATGCCCCGAGCTATCGGGCTTCAGCTTGCTCTAGAAGAACAGAGTGCGGGTTAAGTTTGTTTGACATAACTGGAAGGGCCGAGCCTCTTCCCGTTACTGGCAATTAGGGGTCCCTCCCCATTTCTAGATAGCTTTTTGCTGAGATAGTGTTTCTTTCAGGAGAAGAAAATGAATGGGTTGGTGATCCAATACTTCTGTCTCTAAAGAAACCTGGACAGGTGACGAAGGTGCCCCAAGGCAAGAGAGCTGCGTGCTGTGCTCTAAAAGACAGCAGCAAAAGTGCTGAAGTTTAGCTACTTCCTTAGTGGTGTTCATACTCCACATCAAAGAGAGTACTCTGTCTAGGCAGACCCCAGATGTTCTGAATGAAGGGGAAAATAGAGAATCCTCTTAAAATTCTATGGTGCTGTCCCTTGAGACTGCAACAGATGTACTCTGACCATGAGTGCCCCAGCCGCTCAGTGTGACAGTGGGAACAGAAATATCCAGACGTGCAGGTATGACACTGTCTTTTTCTACCGTGTCACCCGTGTTTGGACCGTGAGCCTCAGGTGCTCTGACATTTGCATTTCCAGTCACAGGTATGATGCCAGCCCCTCAGACAGCAGTAGATGGATGTGCTCTGGCCAGGTGGATGCTCGGTGTCTGCTGGAGGGTGGGAACAGAAGGGTCTCGTGGCACGCATGCATTTCTTCTCAGTGGTGCAGCCTTCTCCAATAGTAACAGGGTTCCGGGATTAGATGGGTTCCAGGTGCTCAGACAGGATGCAGGAAGAGCAATCCAAACACAGTTATGGGGTTGGGGTTGGCCCCTCCCATTGCAAAACACCTACTCCTTCAGGTAGGACCCAGGAGCCCTGACTGCAGATAGGAACGTAAAGGCCCCCAGGCGGAGCTATGGAGTCCAACTGACTGCAATAGACGTACCCTGTTGGAGGGGTCCCAGGTGATCTGAACACAAATGTCTTATGGCACATGTACCTCCTCAGTGATGCTCTCTCCTCCAGTAGTAGTAGGCATGTCATGGCTGGGCTGGCTCTAGGTGCCCTCATTATAGGTAGGAAGGAAAGCGTTTCCAAGGACAGATTCGCCGTCTACAGTGCTGGCCTCTCCGATTGCAACAGGGATGCAATAGGCTGACAGCGTCCCCCAACACGAGTTATGGCGCTGGGTGTCCCACAGGGTCTTGCTCCAAAGCTGAGTGTTCCAGACAAGGAGCTGCAGCCTGGGACATACACACTGACCCCAAAGCTGCCACGATCTCAAAGGGCACGCAAGCCCCGTAACCCCAAGTGGGTCTGAAGTGCTATGGCAGAAGGTGAGCTGCAGTTCTCAGTGCTGTGCGTGTCGGCGGCAGCTCCAGAGCAGGACAGAGCGGCCGTGCCAGTGGGGAAAACAACTGAAGTGTCACCAAAAGCTGGCTGGGTGTTGACAGAGATGTAAAATTTGGAATATGGGAGCGTCGGACTCCCCAGAGCTGACTGCCGTTGGGTTCCAGGGTCGCAGTTCGGGCTAAGGAAGGAGGTCCTGCTGGGGCTGCCAGGATTCCCAAAGGGAAAGAGCTGTTAAAGCTGTCAAGAAGAGGCCAGAATCAACAGGCTGGGAATTGAGGATGTTACCTATATTGACTTCATCATAGTCCAAGGCAGGCTTGGAGGGTGAGTCTGAAGAGTCCTGGAGTGAGGCTACTGCAGAGGCAGTGGTGGGTGGGCCAGAAAAGACAGGGGCGTTGAAGAGAGTAGCTTCCTATTGCTGCCCATATAGGCTCCCAAATTGCAGCTAAAGGGTGACCCCTGCCCCAAAAGGAAGGGGGAAGTTTCCGGTAGGGCCGCTGGCCATCTAAGCAGGTGGGCTGGTGGCAGCTGTGGCCTTTGCAGGGGTTATTTGCTCCACGCTGAGAGCGGCCTGGTCACGTGGGAGGGAGCTCACGCTGGATCCTGGTGGAGACCTGGGGATGAAAGCCTGGCAAGGCAGAGTGCTGTCTGTGGCCATCATACCAAAGTCCAAAGCACCCTCTGAGGTCCAGTCCGCAGATGGGCTGACTGGGCCATTGAGGGTGACTGCAGAAGCAGTGATGAGCTGGCTGGTAAAGACAGGGGACACTAGTGAGAGAGACTTGAAGAGGAGTCTGTAAGAAAAAGGGAAGAGAATCCACACACATAGATGTAGGTGACTCAGTTCTCCAGAGGGCAGGCCTGAAGGAGAAGGTGCTAGGAGGTGGTAAGCGAAGTAGAAGATCCTGCAACTGTGACTGTGGAACTGGAACGCAAAGGACCTCTATTCTCATTATTAAGCAGAACCCCAAAGATGGGCCAGAATCTATAAAGAGCGATGGTAGGAATAGCAAAAGGACGGTTAGACACTCTGCGTCTCATTTCGTCATCGAGATCTGGTGTGGGGGTAGGTAAAGGGGCAGGTAGGATTGGGGCCAAACAGACAAGTAGGGCAGGTCAGTGACTGCTAATTTGGTAGTTTCTGGAATCTGCAAGGGGAACGTGGCCAATGGCGAAGTAAGTGCATTCCCTGTGAGAGGGGGCGCGCCGAGGGGAACCGCTGTCTGAGGTCGTCTGCGTTGTATCCTCCAACCCTGCGGCTGCATCTTCCTTGCGGTGCTGTGTCTTCTCCAGGCTGATGTCTTCAGCAATGACCGTGCAAGGAAGGTGGGGGGCGGAAGCCTCTCACTTCGACCCCACGGCGGCGGCAGTAGCAGCAGCAGTGGCAAAACTCGTGGCGTTGGAATTTTGTTTCTAGGACCTGCAACCAACAGGTGTGGCTGGGGAATTTCTCCTTGACAGACTCCCTAAAAGCCTTTCTCTCTTGAGTCTTTTTCTTTGACTTCATAAGGTTAGAGAGCTGAGTCCGTGGCCTTCATCAAGCTCTTCCTTCCTCACCCTCTCTGGTAGCAGGGGCAGGAAGTGGCGGGGCTAGACACACCTGCTGCCCCTCTGCCTCACTCCTGCAGACAAGCGGGAGGCCTCCAACAGGGCTGTACCGCCTTTGGGTAAGGAGTTCATGGAAGGCGTCTGTGGTGTCTTGCCCAAGCCACCTTCTTGGAATAGAAGTTTCCCTTCTGAGGCTCAGGATGCTCCCAAACGTGCGACAACTTCTTCTGTCGCCAGAGACCTAGATCTTGATGGTATGTGCTCACCCCTAAGGGGGCCCCTTTCTGGAAGTCCCGACTTTTGCACGCTTTTCTATGGTCTTCTTTTGATATCCCCTTCCTTCACGCCCCTGGTGACTTCAGCTCAGTTTTTTTTTCTTGAAGTGAAAAAAATTTTAATTTCTTTCTTCTGAGAGAGGGAGCATGTGGGAACAGCAGAGAGAGCAAGACAGAGAGAATCCCCAGCAGGCTCCGAACTGGCAGTGGGGAGCCCGATGTGGGGCTCAAACTCACAAACTGTGAGATCATGACCTGAGCTGAAATCGAGAGTCGGGTGTTCAACCGACTGAGCCACTGAGGCGCCCCTTTAGCTCAGTCTCCTTTAAACAAGGCTCTGGAGGGTGACTGGATGGCCCTGGCCTTACAGAGGTGACTACCTGATTAGACGACAAAGGAGGAAGAGAGTCAGTGTGTGTCCAGGAGGAGGGATCTTTAGCATTCCCGGGTGGACAGACACTATGAGGCACACGCAGAGAGCAGCGGCTCCTTCGGAGAGTCCCCCCGGGGCCACCAGAGAGGAGCACTGAGGCTGCCCGATCCGATACCACCCATTTGGCAAAGGCCCGGATCCAGGCAGAAATGCCTGGGGAAAGGGCCAAGGAAAGGTGCAGGGTGATCTCAGCCGGATGAGAAGCACATGTGTGGGAGGGTGGGGGCACAGGGCAAGAGAGAAGCTTGCTGGGGCAGTTGCCCATGAAGGACGATTTGTGTGCTGTTGGGAGTGTGGTATGAAATGTGGAGGGCTCTCCTGGCTCCGCGCTCCTCCGTGGCAAAACGTGCACCGTTCGGCCTGAGGCTTGTGGCGCAGCACTGGAACCTGGGACAGAAAAGCACACCGGCTAAGCCCACACCCGCAAAGGGCATGAGGAAAAGTTGCCAAAGGCAAAGGGCAGGGCCCAGAGACCGAATCCTGGCAGGACTTTCTAGCATTTCCTGACCTCCCACCGCTGGGTGCAGGTTCCAGACGGGCCTGGCAGTTTGGCGAGACTGTTAAAGACTCTAAATTCCAAGAGCCCACAGGACTGCCACCTCGGTGCCTAACTGGAGGGCAGAGGCAGAGGCAACCTGTGGTTGGGAGTCAGCCAGCCCATTCCCCTATGGTCACCAGAGGACAGAGCCTGCTCAGGGCCACAGCAGGGGAGCATCCTAGATCTTGCCGAGAAGGCTGTGACGTGCCTGAAAGAAAATGCATATGTTAGATAGATGAGCTTCATTCAGTCATGAGTCATACTGCTACTAACTCTGAGTTCAGTGTTAATGAATCAACAGTCTAGCACATCCAAAAGGAGGAAGAAACTCACTGGTCTGTAGATGAAGCCACTCAAGAAAGTGTTAATAGTAACTTGTATAGTGTGTGGTGAAGCAATGAGATGTGAAAGCAGCTGAAGTTGTGGATTTGTGAGATGAAGAAAAAAAAAAAAGGATAGGAGAGCATTATTGTGAGCTGAAAGCCAAAACTGAGAGTCATGTTACCCAGATGGGGAAAATGTTAACACCCTGATCCGCCAGTGCTAGTTGGCTTGCACATTTCAAGAGGCAATACATTATAAACAGTGTTAAGGCAGGTCCTGCAGATCAGGAAATGTTACAGGAAAAGCATTAGGTGGAAGAGTAGGTTTCAATGCCAACGAGACTGGCTTGTTTTACTAGGCTTTTGGCAAAGGAACGTATATAATGCAAATGGCCTCCAAATCACCAGTCTTCAAATTATTCAAGTATCGTGCAATCTTGCAGTTGTGTGTCAATACCAACAGCAACCAACTTTAAGTGCGAGCCCATAAAGGTGTAGAGAACTTCAAATCCACCAGAACTCAAAAGGAAACTCTGGTTCAGGAGTTCGGCATATGCCATACACCAGTCCGCTGCAGGTGGAACAAAAAAAATTTGAGAGATGTCAGAAGCATTCTGGGATGCTTCCACAACTGCTCATCCAAGAAGCTATATTTACTGCTATCTCCAGGGCAAATACTTTGCCTCCAGGGTTGTGTTAATTTTGGAGAATGCCCATTGGCCCAGTGTTACGAACTCGCAAATGCCCACCCCAACCTAGATGTTCTTTTCATGCCCCTTAAACACTGTCATCCAACCTCTCAATCAGGACATGACATAAAAGCTTTCGTGGTACGCCACATGAGGGAGCTTTATACTAAAGCTTACAACACCAACAAAGAAACATGGTGGTTACCATGATGGACTATTGCAGTCAGTCACTATGCAAACTGTCACTGGTTACTGTGTTGGCACAGTCTGGAGACTGTCCCAACAGCGGCACAGCTTGGACAGCTTGTCCCAACAGCTTGGCACAGTCAAGCAGACTACTTTCAGGAACTTGGGAAAATGGCAAAACTGCCTGGAAATTTTCCAAGGCTTTGAAGGTGTTACATAAAACATAAAGAACCGTGTCAAGTACATAATGCATATCACATGACAAGTGGAAAAACTCCCAATGACGTGAGGGAAGATGTGGAAGAAATACTGACAGAGAAGGTGGTAGAACCCACAAATAAAGACCCAGAAGAGATAGCCAAACAAGGCACTGAAGTCAGTGATGATGAGGATGGTGACGAAAATCACTCTACCACTGAATGAGTCGCTTTTCTCGCAGCAGCCATGTATCAGAAATTCTACTTTGGAAAAACGTTCCAGGACCTAAAAGAATGTGACCCAATGGTTGAATGAAGCCTCACGCAATTTATCAAGCCACTTCACAAAAGGAAACTGCTGATGTCAACAAATGACAAGAGTCAAATTCCTGAGGTAGAACTGACACCCCACACTCAGTCTTCCTCTTCTGCAGAATAAATAGCATCAACTATGCCAAGGTCAAGAGGTTTCTTCAGAGTGCACTGCTCTATCACCACATATCCAACAACTCTATCAAAATTAGTTAATGTCAATCTTTGATTAATTTTAACCTTTTTTCTGGACTTTCTTCGCATGACTGTACAGTATAACACAGTGTAGGTGTTCACATTACTGTTTACTGTGTTTATTGTGTGTGAATACTAAATTATGTATACTTTCTGTGTGTATCACTGAGTTAAAGCAGTATAGTAACAGAATAAGTTACACAAAATGATGTAATTGAAATATTTTTATTATAAGGAAATACTGCATATAATTTATTTCTAGGGAACATGTATTAAATAAATGTCTTTTAAACAGAAAAAAAAATTCCATAATGGGTTACGCATTGATTGGTTGATGAAAATGTGAACAGAGGCTCACAGGAACCTAGGAGCTATGGCTCAGTATTCACCAATTCAGTGTTTGTGATCAATGTATAGAATACAACTACAGTGAATAACAAGAATTGACTCTGTGCGGGTGTGTGCGTGTGCGTATTTAAGTATTTCATGACTCAGGCCTCTACATCTCTCACAAACATTTATGCTCAAGGGTAAAAATCACAATGTTTTCAAATAAAGAAAATTAAAAAAAAAAACAAAAGCTGGCAGCAGAGCTGCCTTCAATGGTCCAACTCTCCTGACTACGGGTATATAATAAACACATAAAGGAGATGAGGTATTTTTCATCTCTCATCCCCCCCATATCCCCACCACCCCCCCGATGACAAATTATCACAAGCTTGGCAGGGAAATTAGAAGCCATACACGCATTTTGTTTTCCTTCCTTTTCTACATCTCCTTCACTATGTCTCATTGTACTTTTAAGATACTTTTGATATGGTTCTGTAGTATAAACATGGGAAGAATTCTTGACATTTTTCCTAAATGCATAACCACTGGGTCTCTCTTCCGGATCAATCTCAGGGGTAGTTAAAGCTCTAGGCTTGGTCAATTTCTAAGACGACCTTTGAGAGGACCTGCCACAAAGAAACTTTCACAGGGATGACAATTATGATGTTTCTCTTCAGTATGAATTACCAGATAGTAAAATACTTCTCTGGCCAAAATGTTTTCCTGAATAGTTATATTCAAAAGAAAAGGTATTTCACCAGTACGAGTTCCTTAAAATTGAAGTAAATGACTTGCCAAGGCCTTTACACTCTGGTATGAATTTTTCGATGGTGAGTAAAGGATGAACTGTGGCTGAAGGTTTTTCCACACACACCACATTCAAAGGGTTTCTCTCCAGTGTGAGTTCTCGTGTGTTGAGTTAAGGCAAAGTTGTCACAGAAGGCCTTGTTACAGTCTTTGCATTCATATGGTTTTTCTCCAGTGTGGATCCTATTATGACGAACAAAATTTGCCAGTTGGGTAAAGGCCTTCCCGCATTCTCTGCATACATAGGGCTTTTCGCCAGTGTGAATCCTCATGTGTCGAGTAAAGGAAGAACTATAGTAAAAAGCTTTTGCACACTGTTTACACTCCAAGGGTTTTTCTCCAGTGTGGGTTCTATTATGTCGGATAAAAACCGAGTGGTGTGTAAAGGCCTTTCCACACTCACTGCATTCATAGGGCCTCTCACCAGTGTGAATCCTCATGTGCTGAATTAAAGAAGAGCTGTCACAAAAGGCTTTCCCACATTCCTTGCATTTAAAGGGCTTCTCTCCAGTATGAGTCCTCTTATGCCGGACAAAAGTGGAGCGGTGAGTGAAGGCCTTTCCACATTCACTGCACGCATAGGGTTTCTCTCCAGTGTGAATCCTCATGTGTTGAATAAAGGATGAGTTGAGGCAAAAAGCTTTGCCACATTCTTTGCACAGAAAGGGTTTTTCTCCTGTGTGGGTCATCTTATGCTGGATAAAAGTGGAGCGGTGAGTAAAGGCCTTTCCACATTCACTGCACTCATAGAGGTTCTTTCCAGTGTGAATCCTCATGTGTTGAGCAAAGGAAGAGCTGTAGTAGAAAGCTTTCCCACATTCTTTGCACAAAAAGGGCTTTTCTCTAGTGTGCGTCATATTATGCTGGATAAAAGAGGAGCGGTGGGTGAAAGCTTTACCGCATTCTTTGCACTCATAGGGCTTATCTCCAGTGTGAATGCGCTGGTGCTCTGTGAGGTGAGACCTGCGTTTGAAGGCCTTCCCACACTCCACACACACGTATGGTTTTTCCCCCGTATGAAACCTCGTATGTCGAATGAAGTCGGCCATATAACGACAGGCTTTCCCACATTCACTGCATTTATAGGGCTTCACTCGGGCGTGAATCTGTTGATGCCGAACAAGGGCCCAATTCTTGCTAAACCCTTTCCCACATTCTTTGCATTTATACAGGTTATTCCTTGCATCGGTCACAGGGTCTTTTCTGGGTCCTTGGCCATCATGTTCATGTAGATCATCTTGTATAGTGACTCGCTCCTGTAAAATGGTTAAACACAAACTATCATCTGTCTCCAAATCATCATGTTTATGGCTCAACTTCCTAGGGCATGTCTCCTCGTGGGGGTCTGTTCCTGGCCTCAAGTTTCCTTCCTGCATTTCTGATAGCTTTTCCCGATCCCTGGCTTGCCCCAACCTGGAATCCCTCGAGGCTCCCTGTGTCATTTGGTCCTCAAAAGGGGCTTCCTCAGTGAAGGCCAGCTGAGAAGCAGTAAACTCTGTGGTCTCAGGTTTTGCTTTTTCACCTGAAGGAAATCCAATACAGAAAGGTGTCTATTAGCGATGTCGATGCAGAGCAAATAAAATCACCATCTGAGTGGAAGAATGAAGATGAAATCGAATCCTTC
This sequence comes from Panthera uncia, assembly GCF_023721935.1. Lineage (NCBI taxonomy): Eukaryota > Metazoa > Chordata > Mammalia > Carnivora > Felidae > Panthera > Panthera uncia. The sequence continues at coordinate 17,226,751 of NW_026057588.1, forward strand.
TGACGCCTGTAGCATTTACACAGCTATCGCGCTCAGGTTTACAATTTCTTTCTTTGCTAACCCACGCACTCGTGACATCTTTAAAAGCTAACCCAGGAAGAAACACTTGGGCACGGCATAGAGAACGCGGAGTGGAGACGACTCCTCACTTCCCAGAATGGAGGAGGGTGGGCAGAGCAATGACTACACTGTGCGTAACGACTGCGCCCTAGCACGTCATGGTATGACGGCACAGGGAAGGTACACATAACTTGGCCCACGTGGGAGGCAGAAAGAGATCAGTGGAGGCTACCCAGAAAAGGTTCTATGGGAGCTTATTTCCAGAGGAGAGCAGGGGCTCCCTGACGGAAATAGGAGAGAGACTGCAGTGGATGACAAAGCACAAGTGTGCAGTGTCTTGACAGAATGCTGAATGCCAGGCAAAGTGAGGAGGATGAGAGCACGATGAAGATGAGGATGGAGAGGCAGGTGGGGACAGAGGAGACACGAAAGCTCGCGGTTCTGGGCTGTGCGATAGTGGGGGATGGTGAGAAGCTAGCGGGTGGGCATACGGACTCTACTTTGTCTGGGTAAAGACTAGGTGAACAGATGCCAAATAGATATCATCTAGATGAAGAGAATTATAAATGTATCACATTAACGAAGATCTATGTGAAAAGGGAGATTAGTCATATAAAGTTCTCCTTAAATTCACCTACAAATTCTATACAACTTCAGATTAAGCGTTTAGCTTATAGAGTTTTTCAAGGATAGTGACAAGCTCATTGAGGAATTTATATAAAAGAACGAACACACCAGGATATCTCCACAGAAGAATAAAGCAGGGACATTTGCCCTTTGAGGAATTAGGATTATGATGATTAGATGCATCAAGGCAGTATGATGTAGGCATAGATTTAAGATAAACTGCCGAACTATCAAAGGAAAAAACAGAATTGAGAACTCAGAAATGTACGTATATACTTTGATATATGACAGAAGTAGCAGAGGGGCCAATGGGAAAAGGAGGGACTATTCAATAAACGGATCTAGAGAAATCATTTGCCATATGAAATTGCATTCTTAACCTCACACCGCATAAAAAATTAACTCCAGACTGATTAAGACCTTACTGTCAGAAGCTCAACATTAACAGTTTTTAGTAAATAGTATAAATGAATATCTTTTAGATCTTGGGAAAGTGAAAGATTTCATAAGATACAAAAGCATTAACTGTAAAAGAAAAGACTGGTCAAATTGACTAAATATAATTTTTTAAAAGGCAAACAAGGGTGTCTAAATATCAGATAAAGTAAATGAGAAGAAGAGGGTCATTATAGAATGATAAAAAGATCAAAACACCAGGAAGAGGTAACAATCCTAAAATGCATGCAACAAATATCAGAGCCTCAAATCAACCCAAAAAACTGAGTTCAAAGGATAAATAAACAAAACCACAATTACAGGTGGGAAATTCAACACTCCACTTTTTCATTGCAGAAGATACATACTGGCCAATGAACACATAAAGAGGGGCACCTGGGTGGCTCAGTTGGTTGGGTATCCAGCTTTTGATTATGGCTCACGTCGTGATCTTGTGGTTCATGGGATCGAGCCCCGTGTTGAGCTCTGTGCTGAAACAGAGCCTGCTTGGGATTCTCTCTCTCTCTCTCTCTCTCTCTCTCTCTGTGCCCCTCCCTGGAGCACACTCTGCCCCTCTCTCTCTCAAAAATGGATGAATGCACATTAAAGAAAAAAAAATATGAAGAGGTGATCAACTTTCTTGGATATGAGGAAAGGGCAAAAAGACCACAATGAGATACCATATATTTACCTGACTGAAAATAAGAACATGACAATATCAGGTGTTGGAAAGGATGTGGATCCATGAAATCGTTATTATAATGCAGGTAAAGAAACAGCAGGGCAGCATCTAGTAACGTTCTCCTTTTGCTTACCTGATAATAATCGAAAAATTCTAGCCCTTGGGAACACTACTAAGAGAAATTCCTACACATGCATGAGGATATAGTGTATGTGAATTTTCATGGCAGCACTCTGTGGGTGTGAAAAACTGGAAACAAGAAAATGCCCATGAAGATAAATGAATACACTGTGTTATATTCATGCAAATGACTACAGAAGAAAAAATAAGTGAACTATACCAACGTGCTGGGTGAGTCTTAGCAATATACTGTTGAATAAAAAGTACAAATCACATAAGACAATGTAAACTATGATATGCTTTTTATAACGTTCAAATAAAAAAGCAAAATATACATGAGTACAATGAAGTAATTTTTAAATTTGTTTTGAGAATGTCAGTTTATAATGGTATTATAAAAATGTGTGCATGGGATACACGGACCCCTATGTTTATACCGGCATTGTTTACAATAGCCAAGGTATGGAAGCATCCATCGACTGATGAATACATAAAGAAGATGAAATACACACACACACACACACACAATGGAATACTCAGCCATAAAAAAGAGTGAAATCTTGCCATTTGCAACAACATGGATGGAACTAGAGAGTATAGTGCTAAATGAAATAAGTCACTCAGAGAAAGACATATACCATATGATTTTGCCCATATGTGGAATGGTAGAAACAAACGAGCAAAGGGAAAAAAAGAGACAGACAGAGACAAACCAGGAGACAGATTCTTAACTATAGAGCACAAACTGATGGTGACCAGATGGGAGGTGGGTGGGGGGATGGGTTAAATAGGTGATTGGGATTAAGGAGTGCACTTGTGGTGATGAGCACCAAATGATTAAGATAAGAGTGTAAAAACATATGTATATATCTTGCATTTATTTATTTACTATGGTAAAATTTATATAAAATTTACCATTTTAAGATGAAACAATCTTTTTTTTTAAATTTTTTTTTTTAACATTTATTTTATTTTTGAGACAGAGAGAGACAGAGCATGAACGGGGGAGGGTCAGAGAGAGGGAGACACAGAATCTGAAACAGGCTCCAGGCTCTGGGCTGTCAGCACAGAGCCCGACGCGGGGCCTGAACCCACGGACCGCGAGATCATGACCTGAGCCGAAGTCGGCCGCTTAACCGACTGAACCACCCAGGCGCCCCGAAACAATCTTAAAATGTAATAGAATAATTAGATGAAGTGGAAACATTCCTTGAAATATTCAAATTACCAAAACTGACACAAGAAAAAACAGAATATATGAATAGCCCTATATTTACCCTCAAAGCAAATCTTGTTATGGACTGAATGTTTGTGTTCCCCCAAAATTCATGTGTTGAAGCCCTAACCTCCAATGTGAATTTGAAGATAGGGCCTTTGATAGAAGCAATTAAGGTTAAATGAGGTAATAAGCGTAGGGCCCTGATCTGATAGCATTAGTGTCCTTATAAGAAGAGACACAAGAGTGTTCTCCCTCTTCTCCCAACCATCCCCAGCACACACACCACATCTGGAAAGACTATGGTCTCCCTTTGTCTTCTTATGAGGATACCAATCCCATCATGGGCGCTCCACCCTCATGATCTCATCTAAACCCAATCATCTCCCCAAATCCCGACCTCCTAATATCACTCTGGGGGTTAGGGTTCCATCATATGAATTCTGGGAGGATATATAAAATGTTCCTAACAGTGTTACATGAGAAAAATCATACAAATCAACTAGCCCAGCATATGGCAAATATTCAATAAGGTGTAGACCACCATTTATTATCATTATTATAGGTGTTACATTTGCCAGTCAGAATGTCAACAGTAATGCAAGAACATTTTTAGTACTGCAGTGCTGAGAAACACTACTGAGTCTCAAAGAGTAAAGGGGAAGATGCCACCTGCTCCCCAGTATGCACAGCAGTGAGGACTACTGGGAATGTGAAATGGTGCAGTCCCCTTGAAACTGTTTGGTGGTTTCTACTGAAGCTAATCATACACCTAGACCATGATCCAGCCAGTCCACTCATTTGCATATTCCCAACAGAAACGTGTGCCATATCCAACAAAAATATCAAGAATATTCGTAGCTGTGTTCTTCACAATATTCCAAAAAATGGAGCCCAAGCCAAATAACAGTCAAATGGGTAAATGAAATCTATTCATTCACTGAGACACGGCACAGTAAGAAATAACTCCAAATTTGCAACCGCATGACAGACTTCGGAGCAACAATGATTATCAAAAGAAGACACACAGAACAGTATCATGTATTGTGGGGATCCATTTATAAGTCTTCAAAACTCATCTACAGTCACTGGGTTGAATGCCCATTATTTTTGTAGAAGGAGATATTAACAAGGAGGGAGCACAAGAAGCCTGTGAGGCACTGGAAATACTGTATTTTTTTCACCTGTGTGGTGGTACTCGGGTTTATATGTGTAAAACTTCAGGAAGATGAACCTTTAAGACTTGTACATTCACTATGTATAAGTTACACTTTAGTACAGCAATTAAAGAAAATAGTAAAAAATAGTAAAGGGGAGGCCTAGACATCCTGTGTAGATGTCTCTTCAGAGAATGAGAAAACTCCTCCCGGAAGCTTGGTTGTTCGGGTGAAAGAGAGTCATCAACATTTAGATGCTGTTGGAGAGCCAAGAGCAATTTTTTTTTATGTTTCCCCCAGGGTCAGAAACTTCACTGTGTTTTCTGAGAGAAGATGAATTAGGTGAGAAGGCGAAGATACAGAAGAGGCAAGAAATAAGTTGAAGACTCAAGGTCCCTGATGCAGCAGACTCTTGTTTGGCTTCCTGTAATTCCTAACTTGTGATGCTTACAACCTATTACGATCCCTCTAGCTAAATGCTACAGGGCCTTGATTTTGCTTCTAAAGAACAGAATATGGCATTTGTAACAATGTGGATGGAACTAGAGTGTATTATGCCAAGAGAAATAAGTCAGCCAGAGAAAGGCAAATATCATATGATTTCACTCATATGTGGAATTTAAGAAACAAAACAGATAAACATAGGGGAAGGGAAGGAAAATAAGATAAAAACAGAGAGGGAAGCAAACCATAAGAGACCCTTAAATACAGAGAACAATCTGAGGCTGGGGGGTGGGTGGATGGGCTAAATGGGTCCGCACTAATGAGGACCTTTCTTGGGATGAGCACTGGGTGTTCTATGTAAGTGATGAATCACTAAATTCTATTCCTGAAACCAATATTACACTATATGTTAACTAACTTGAATTTAAATGAAAAAGAATAGAATATGCAAAATGACGGAATGTAAGAGATGAGGTTTTGTGTCCCATCCATCTTGCTGGAGTCTCTCCCACCATCACTTGATCTGAAGAAGGAAGCTGACATGTTGTGAGGTGCCTATGACTGTGGCTTGTGCCGACCCCAAGTTGTGCCTGGACCTCTGACCCACGGAAGGAAAACAGTAAATGAGTGATATTTTAACCTGCTATGTTTGTGGTAATGTTGCCACATGGCCATAGATAACACACCTGAAAAGGCAGGTGAAGGTGGGATCTAGATCCATGCTGTAGATAAGAACTCTGCTGCAGAGGTGAGTCTGTAAGGGTGAAAGAGCAGGAAAACCAAGCACGTAGCCTCTATTCTCAGTGTGAAGTAGGCCACAATGCTGAGTTATCAGTAACGAGGCAGGTGGTGATATCTGGAAGAAGGGGAGTGGTTGGAAGCAGACGGAAGACACAGAGCAGACCAGAGGCACACAGCAGATCCGGGGAGACCAGTTAGACTTCTGTTAGAGTCATGCAGGCAGGAGACGACTACAGCTTGGACTAGGGTGCTGATGCAGAACTGACAGAGTTGGTGAAGGTGACAGATTCAGGAGACATGGATGATGAAACGTGATCAACATTCAGGAATGGCTGGAGAGAGGGTATGAAGAAGGTAGAGGTGTCGCGGGGTCTACTTTTGCTGCTGGCTTTCGTGACTTATTCGACGGTAAGACCGTTAATTGAAAATTGGGAGATGGGAGGCGTGGGCCAAATCGTGAGGTCCCTTTTAGGATGAGAGTGTGAAGTACCTCTGGAACATTCAGGTGAAGATGTGGAACTGCAGAGGGGGGTGAAGATGTGAGACAGATTCTAGGGGTGAGGGGGGGGTGGCCAGATACTCACTGGCTGAGCAGCCAGAAGGAACACGAGAGGAGAGAGATCATGAACCGGCATTGGCACCTCTCTGTCCACGTGATGGGTCCAGCTGCCCTGAGCAGCTCAGATGTGGGGCTGACAAGGCGAATGTCTCCCTGAAGTTTTGTAAGACAGGAGGGCAAGAAGACAACAAGGCTAGGGATTGTTTCTGAATACGTTTCACAAATGGACGGACGGATGCATGCACGGATGCACTGAGGAATAAATGAATGAATAGGGAAGGTGGAAAAGGGAGGGATGCAAGGTACAGCTGGAGGTAGTAATCTGCAGCAAAAGAAAGGACTATCTTTTCTGAATTCGGAAGGGAGTCTGAGATAACATTATTCATTATGACTAATAATGCACGAATATTACTCACCTGTAACCTTTCTTACTTTGTCACTTACTTTGGGTCAGGCAGTGAATAAACTTGTTAATTACAAGTTTCCCGCTATCTAATTACATTTCCAAACGATCCAATGATGCAGAAACTATCATTACTGTGTTTTCTAATGTAGGCTAGTTTAGCAGACCGAGTGTATGTTCATCATATTGCTGGCCCCTTCCTCTTGGGCACAAAGCTGAACCACATTTCCCAGTCTGATGCAACATGTAGCCTAATACCCAGCTCTTGTCAATGGAATGTGAATGGAAGTGAAGTATGTGTGCAGGCGGATATGCCTACAGATCTTCCTCAACCTAGGATGGGGTTATGTCCCAATAAACCCATCAAAATGCCTTTCATATACCTAACCTACCACACATCATAGCTTAGCCTGGACGACCTTAAACATGCTCGGTACACTTACATTACCCTACAGTTGGGCAAAATCATCAAAAGGAAAGACTGTTTTCCAATAAAGCGTTGAATATCTTGTGCAATGTATTGAATATTATACCGAACGGGAAAAACAGAATGGTTGTGGGGCGCCTGGATGGCTCAGTCAGTTAAGTGTCCGACTAGCTCAGGTCCCGATCTTGCGGTTTATGAGTTCAAGCTCCACGCTGGGCTCTGTACTGACACCTCGGAGCCTGGAGCCTGCTTCAGATTCTGTGTCTCCCTCTTTCTCTGCCCCTCCCCTGCTCACACTCTGGCGCTCTCTCTCTCTCAAGAATAGATACACATTAAAAAAAAATTTTTAAGCCAGAATGGCTGTAAGTGTACTGGTTGTTTACCTGCAGGATTGCATGGCTAACTGGGAGGTGCAGCTCACTGCACTGCCCAGCATCGGGAGACACTACCCTGCTGCAGTATCACCAGCCCAGGAAAAGATCCAAACTCAAAATTCCAAGTCCAGTTTCTACTTCATGTGTACCACTTTCATACCATTTTGAAGGGGAAAAATCCTAATTTGCACCACTGCAAGGTGGAAGCCGTCTGTCCTCTCCTTCTCTCCCATTCCCCTTGGCGAGTTGGACGGTGCCAGGGCAACCTTATAGCCCCATACCGACAACAGAATGCACCTGGGTCCCTGAATACGTGGTACAGAGTTCCCCTGCTGATCCACATTAACTATGGCATGAATGAGAAAAAAAACTCTTTATCTGTTGACTCACCTAGACTTGGGAGTTTATCTTTTATAGCAGAGAATTAACTTAGCCTAACTTGTCTATCAAAGGTATAGTGAGGTCATGCAACTTCCCCAGGGTCATGAGGCTGATGAGTGGCTAAGCATTTAGAGCCGTGTCTTACTCAGTATACTACATTCTAACCCTAATAAAGGCAGAGTGTGATGAGGAGGAAAGACAGGGGAAATATGGCTGGAGTACTCCATCATCAACCAAGACCCCAGGAAAGCCACAAGAAGCAGCTACCCATGGAATTTCAGAAACAGAGATTCCCCCGGTAATCTGTCAGTTGCCATGACACCCACCTGCCAGATTCTCAGCCACCTACCTGTATAGGTGCTTTTGGAGATGCCTCTCTTCCCTGTCCAGAGTTCTTGCCCAGGCTCCAGTGGGTAGATCAGTTCTGGTTTGGGAACAGGATGTCCTGTGTATGGAAAAATAAATGGGGCATGGGTATATAGGTAAGGACAAAAGAAAAATTCTCAAGTATACAGGGTTCAATCTCATGAACCATGAGATCATGACCTGAGCCAAAATCAAGAGTCCATCCTTAACCGACGGAGCTACCCAAGCACCCCGGAGAACTATGCTTCTTATACAACAATCCCTGTCATAGACACAGAGATAATAATCAAAAGGTTAGACCAGAATTATGGTGAGGCTGTGAGGAGAGAGGAAGTTGGGTCCCAGAGGCCTTCTCAATCAGCCATGCTTAGAGAAAGAGGATGGAATGAAAGTCCATGGGTATCACTCAGGAGAGTGATGAGGTCTTACCCAGTGAGACCAGGAGCCCACAGGTCTCCAGCATCACCTCCTGGTATAAGGTCCTCTGGGCCAGATCCAGTTGTCTCCATTCCTCTCCAGTGAAGGTCACAGCCACGTCTTCGAATGACACTAATGCCTGCAATGTCAAAGAGAGGTGGTGGGTGGCTGTACATCTAATAAATGAGATGATAACCAATTGCTTGGCCACCAGCGAAAGTCCAGAAAGACCTGAGGCCTGAACCCCTGAGTAATTCCTGAGAACCTAGTTCTGTGCTGGGCTCAGGAGAGAGGCAGATGGTGCCTCTGACAGAATAAAAGGTGTGGGAGAGAAAAGCCTCCTGTGTAGGAAGCCACTGGAGAAAGACACAAACAATGCTAATCTCATATGGGTTGTGAGCAGCAGATCGAAAGTGCTCTGAGATGTTGGAAGAATGGGGAAAAATAACTCAAATAATGACAGTAGCAGCGGAGCCTTTCTGGTCCACACTGCTTGCCTGCATCTGAGGGCTTCAGATGCTGTGTTAAAGCAACCAAAAGCCCGTGGGTCTGGAGCTAGACTCCTGGAGTTTAAATCCAGTCTTGGGGGCACCTGGGTGGCTCCGTCAGTTGGGCGTCTGACTTCGGCTCGGGTCATGATCTCACGGTTCGTGGGTTCGAGCGCCGTGTCAGACTCAGTGCTGACAGCTCGGAGCCTGGAGCCGGCTTCGGATCCTGGGTCTCCCTCTCTCTCTGTTCCTCCCCTGCTCACGCTCTGTCTCTGTCTCTCTCTCAAAAATAAATAAACATTAAAAAAAAAATTTTTTTTTAAATCCAGTCTTGTGAACCAACACATGCTAACTTCTTTCAGCCTCGATTTCTCTATCAATACAGTAATAGTTTATGCTTCATCAGGCTGGTGTGGGAATTAGAATGTTCTAAAAGTAAACACTGCAAGAGTCCAGCACATGCAGTGCTCGATGGATTTGTGAATTTCTTAACTGTTTCACAGCCCACGAGGTAAGCGCCATCTTCTCCGTTTTTCAACCAGCAAACTGAGGCTCAAGCCAAGTCAACCAGAGTTGTCATGCCTAATGAGACGGGGCAAGATTTGAACCCAGGTCCCTCTGGTCCAGCCATGGTGGGGAGGTTAGATTTAATCTAAGTATGAAAGAGTCCCAGAGGGAAAAATCTTTCTTTCTTTTTTTTAAGTTAATTTATGTATTTTGAGAGAGAGAGAGAGAGAGAGAGAGAGAGCACATGTGTGAGTGTGATGGGCAGAGAGCAAGGGAGAGAGAGAATCCCAAGCAGGTTCTGCACTGTCAGCCCGGAGCCCAAATTGGGGCTCTGTCTCATGAACCCCGAGGTCATAACTTGAACAGGAATCATGAGTCAGAGGCTTACCCAACTGAGCCTCCCAGGCGCCCCAAGGGAAAAACCTTTCACTCATCAATCACTTATTGGGCACCGGTGCAGGCCCAGCACTTTCTAGGCCTAGGGACAGAACAGACAACAGGACCTCACACTCCAGGGCTGGGGAAAGGTCCCCAGCAAGAAACTAAATAAATGAGCCAGATCAAGTCACACGGCCCTAAGGGCTCCAAGAAGCAACAAAGGACAGTGAGGTGACTGAAAACATTAGGGGACTTATGTCCCCAAGGCAGGGCAACCCGGGAAGGCCCCCAGGGCAACCGGGGAAGGCTTCCCTGAGGGGTCACTGGAACAGGCTGAAGTGAAGTCGGGGAGCGGGCCAGGTAAGAAAAGATGAATAACTAAGCCAAGTGGTCGGAGGCAGGATGAGAGTAAACAGGGTGACGTGCTAGAGAGTAACTTAGGGCCTGTTGTGTGTTTACGTCCCAAGAGACACAGCATTCCTGGACACCGTCATTAATGAGAGTCACTTCACAAGCACAGGTTTTCCCCACGATCTGAAAGCAAAGTGTTCCCATGAAAACTTTTCTAAGCCAAAAGGGCAGTAAAGTGAAGAGTATCCCTCACTTTCTGGAAGTTCCCTTTACCGCCACTTTGCTTTTAAGAAAAACTTACATTCGCAACTCTTTTCACCAACCAAAAGAAATCCAAAGAGGATTTTTGTGTTTACCTTACTACTGTAGGTCTCTCCTAAAAGCCAGTGGCAAAATCCACACCTTTGGAAAGTGTAGGAACCTGTATAAGAAAATGTGTTCAACAGGAAAATGGATTCACCGCAAACCAACCTCACTTGTAATACACAGACGGCGCCTGCAGAGTTCAATCCGGTGACTGTCTTGTCTTCCCACCTGTCCAGGGACCTTCTACTGTTATCAGAAAAGCAGCAATTCAAAAAACGCGACTCCCCCCTTACCTCTGCTCTAGAGCTCCCATCCCCTACAGACCTGTGGCAGGGATGGGCCAGACTGTCCCCGGAGTGAGCCTAAGAGCAGAGCAGGGCCAGGGAAGTCCCTCTCAGAAGCGCATCCAGAGTGATGTTCTCTGGGTCATGCTGAGCACTGAAGGGCACACGTCACAAGTGTACCCTCTCTGATTCCCTCAACTGAGAAAAATCGTTAATACACGGTATTCCAATTTCAGATTCGACGGAATGGAGGCCAAGGGCAGTGAAAGGCAAGCTGAGGTCAGAGGCAGAAATGGGGGTCTCCCCTGACAACCCCTGGCCTGGATTCAGAACCCGGGGTTGGACGTAAGTAAGATCTGCTCCTCTCCCGCCCCCATTCCTCCAAGACTCCCAGATCCAAGAGCATTAAGAAGGAACGGCCAGGAGTCCCAGGATCTATATCACATTGAGTGGAACCGTGCGAACACCGACCGCAGCGCGCGTGGGCATGTGGGACCCACCACTCACCAGCGCCGGCGCCGCCATGGGGCCCACGGCCGAGCGAGACTTCGCGAAGCTGCGACTAACGCCCGTCCCAGCGGGCTCAGCCGACCCCTCGCCCCAGCCCTGGGCCGGGTGGTCTGGCACCTCGGTCTCCGCTGTGTAAACGCGCAACAAGGTCCAAGGGGCCGCCTGCGGGTACCGCAGGGACGAAGGGCTGGTGCCGAGGCGGGGGGCAACCCCGTTACAGGTGGAGTCAGGGCTCAAATAGCTCAGTCTGGAAGCCCCTTCTGGGAAGCAGCCTCCCCCGGCGTTCCAATTACAAGCTCCGTTAAGCACAGACCCTTTACAACCAAATGAGGTCCTAGAGAGGACGCCAGAAGTCCCGCCCACTCTGGGGCAGGAAACGCCCCTCTCCGCTCTCCGTCATTGGCTGAGCGCCCGCCTCTGACGTCAGAAACACTCCCTGCTGGGTAATGTAGTTTCTGACTGACTCTTAGTGATGGGGAGTGTACTTCCCATTCTCTGAGAAACGTGGTGTTTAAGTTCCAAAGACAGGGCTATGGCTTTTAAGAGGTTGAAGGAGAAGCACATAGAGTTCAGCAGCCCTTCAGCCATACATAAAAAACAGATCCAGAATCCAACCACTTCTCCCACTTCCATGGCCCCCATACTAGTCCAGCCACCACCAAAACTTACCTGGACTAGTGTAATAGCCTCATCCCTTGCCTTCCTGCCTCCTCCCTTACTCCCAGAATCTGTTCTCCACTCCGCAGCCAGAGAGGCCACATAACTTCACTGTTCCCATCACATTCAGGAAAACATCCAACCTCTCAGGCTACCACTCCACACCCAACTCTTACTCTCCTGATCTGCCAGAAAGAAAAGAGAGCCGTGATTCTCTGAACATTCCCAGCTCAGCCTCACCAAGTATTTGGACATGCTGGTACCTTTGCCTGGGATAATTTCCACTGGTTGCCAGACATAGGAACTGTTCCATATAAACTCAGGACCTTGGGCTTGGGGTTTCCATAAGCATGTTCCCAGCTGAGGTCAAAGAAGATGAGACTCTGCCTTCTAATTTCAGCTCAATGCTGTAAATAAGAGTCCTGTGAATGATATAATTACTGCCACATTTTTAGTGAGGTTGAGCTTTTAGTTGGTGATGTTGCTGTTTAAAATGGGCCGTAGACACAGTGCTCAAGTGCTGTCTGGTGTCCCAAAGCACAAGAAGGCTGTGATGTGCCTCATGGAGAAAACACATGTGTTAGATAAACTGTGTTCAGGCATGAGTTACAGAGCTGTCAGCTATGAGTTCAATGCTAATGAATCAACAATATATATTAAATAAAGTGTCTCCAAACAGAAACATATATAAAATGACATTAAACATTGATCTATTGATGAAAATGTTGTGCAGGGGCTTACAGGATCCTAACCCTCCAGTTCCCCTAGGAGCAGTGATTCCATATTCACTAATTCAGAGTTTGGGGTGACTTTACAGAACATAAGCTATGGCAGAAAATGCGAATAGACTGTAGCTGGTTTCCAGGGACTATTTAGGGGCACATGCAAAATGTACGTCGTATCATGTGTAGGCCAATGTTGGACAGTGCTGCAGAGAGAACAGTGGAGAATAGGTGAGAGATGGAGGCCAGACAGGTGGGGGACTCGACAGGGACCAGAAGTCAGAGTAAAAATGACAGGCTGGCAAATGGGGAAGCAAAGGTAGAAATTTGGTGTGGCTAGTGACTTTGATAGGGAAAAATCTGTTAGGAGATGGCCAACAAGGACTGATAGGGGAATTCCAGTCCCTGCCCGAAGACTCCTGTTCCGGGTTTTTCTTCCTACCCCGCTTGCCTCGCTCTGGAACAGGCTATAAATTGTCCCCGCTACTGATGCTCTGGGCTCACACCTCTGGAGAATGATCTCCTCTGAGCCCACCGGTGTAAAATAAACCTCCTGCCTTCCAAGATCTCCGAGTGCTGCTTGGTTCTTCCGCCCAGTGATCCAGACCATTGTCCGTTGCAACTTTGATATGAAACAAATGGTAAACATGGGGCAGTTTGCCAGTACATTTGAACTAAGCCTTAACATTATACCCTCCCCGGGTCCCCACTTAGCAGGACCTGGCCCACTGTGAACTTCCCTGGCTGCAGCTGTACTTGTGTCTGCCTGGCCAAGCGCTGGGGGCTTCCGCCTGACCCTGCGCCAGTCGGGAAACTAAACGGGACCTGGAGGACACACAAGTCCTAAGGAAACATAGGGAAGGTGAACAACCTAGCACACACAGAACGTGGGAACTACAACTAACATAGAGAACTGTTGAGGAAGTATCTCTCAGGCATAGCCTGGCAGTCCCTACAAGCATTGACCACGTCAGTGCCCAAATTCTTGGCACAGGCAGACCTCAGAAATATCAGGCAGAGGGAGGGGGAAGAACTTGGGGTAGAGAGGTGCCGCACATCCGGACACAGTCACCTGACTAGAGAGAGGCCAAGCTGGGTGGGAATCATTGAGCAGACTGGAAGAGTTCTGACTCCTAAAACTTCTGCTGGGCTTCCAGGCAGCAGACAGCAGGGCTGCTTAGGAGAGGGAACAGTGGAAATAGCCTATCCCTGACGCAACACTTAACATAGGGAATCTGGGAATGAAGCAGTCCTCATTCCCATGGTCTGACTGTGGGAAGGATAGAATAGTCTCTGAGTAAAAGGGGAAGTGAAGAGCCCAGGCCAGGATGGGGTGAAAGTGAGGGCCTTAGCAGGTGAGACTAAAAGGGCAAAGTTCTCCAGCATCATGTCATGGTAGAAGAGTCTCTGAGCCTCATCAAGAAACTCCCACTCTTCCTAGGAGAGGGACACAAACACATCCTCAAACATCACATGGTCCTGCCATGATGGAGACAAGCAAGCCAGTGGTCAGCCTCTCTCCTGAGGAACCCTGTACTACCCTCCACATGCACCCACTGCTCATGCTTCTGCCCAGATCCCCAAATCAGGAACATGGGCCGACTCAGGCCCAGGCACTCAGGCCGTCTCAGGCCCATGAGAGGTGCCCACTCTCTCATCATGGTGATATTGACCACTGTGTCCAGCCCACAGCCTCAAGAGGCAGGGGGAAGATGGATGCCATCTGAGCTCTGGGCCGTCCCTTCCTGAAAAGAACTGAATTGCCAGGTCTGAGGTTGAAGATTTACCCCTATGCTTCCTTCTAAGAGTTTTGTAGTTTTACCTCATATATCAGATCTATGCTCCATTTTGAGTTGAACATTTTATATGGAGTCAGGTAAAGTTCCAACTTTATATCTTTCATGTAGATATCCAGTTGTCCCATCACCATTTGTTGAATAGACTATTCTTTCCCCATGGAATGGTCTTGGCCATCTCGTCAAAAAGCAATTGATCATATATATACATATATATATGTATATATATGGGTTCATTCTTGGACTCTCCTATTTTACTGCCAGTACCACACTGTTTTAATTACTATACATTTGTAGCAAGTTCTTTTTTTAAAAAAAAAATTTTTTTAATGTTTATTTATTTTTGACAGAGAGACAGAGAGAGAGACAGAGAGAGAGACAGAGCATGAGCAGGGGAGGGGCAGAGAGGGAGGGAAACAGAATCCGAAGCAGTCTCCAAGCTCCGAGCTGTGAGCTTCGAGCTTCCAGCACAGAGCCTGACGCGGGGCTCGAACTCACAGGCCGGGAGATCATGACCTGAGCCGAAGTCAGACGCTCAACCCACTGAGCCACCCAGGCACCCCCATTTGTAGCAAGTTCTGAAATCAGGAAGTATGAGCCTTCCAACTTTGTTCTTCCTTTTCTAAGATTGTTTGGCCATTCTTGGTTCCTTGAATTTCCATATGAATTTGAAAATCAGTTTGTCGATTTCTACAAAGAAACTAGCTGGGATTTTGATAGTTGAATCTGTAGATAAATTTAAGGAGTATTGCCCTCTTAACAACATGGTCACATGAGCATGGATGTCTTTCCATTTATTTAAGTCTTCTTTAGTTTCTTTCAGCATGTATGTGACTTTCCATATACAAGCTTTGGTTATATTTATTTCCAAGTATTTTATCCTTTTTGATGATTTTATAAATGAAATTGTTCTCTTAAATCCATTATGGGTTGTCCATTGTTGGTGTTACCAACACTCAAAATCAGTTGGTTGATTATGGGTTGATTTCTTTATTTCAGCAGTTTTTTAAGATGTTATCCTACTGCCTTGTGGTATCCATGATTTCTGATGGGAATTGGCTGTTGGTCTCAGTGAGAATCCCTTCTAGCTTTTGCACTGCTGGTGGGAATGGAAACTGGTGCAGCCACTCTGGAAAACAGGATGGAGGTTCCTCAAAAAAATAAAAAAAAAAAAATAGAACTACGCTACGACCCAGTAATTGCACTACTAGGTATTTGTCCAAGGGTTAGAGGTGTGCTGTTTCAAAGGGGCACATGCACCCCAGTGTTTATAGCAGCTATCAACATAGCCAAAGTATGGAAAGAGCCCAAATGTCCACTGATGAATGAATGGATAAAGAAGATGTGGTATACACACACACACAAACACACACACACACACACACACACACACACACACACAAAGGAGTATTACTCAGCAATCAAAAAGAATGAAATCTTGCCATTTGCAACTACGTGGATGGAACTGGAGGGTATTATGCTAAGTGAAATTAGTCAGTCAGAGAAAGACAAATATCATATGACTTCAATCATATCCAGAGTTTAAGATACAAAACATTTACCTGGCAGGGGAGATACCATGATCACGAAAGTGGTTTTCCCAGGGCGAGGTCTACCCATTGCACTCAGAATGTGCCGACCCCTGTGATTTTCCTAAATGTGGGACACTCGACTGCATAACTTGTGGTAGTGGGGGACTGTGTTTGTGTTTTCCCCTAAACAAAAAAAAAATTTTTTTAAAGATACAAAACAGATGAACATAAGGGAAGGGAAGCAAAAATAATATAAAAATGGGGGGGGGGGCAAAACATAAGAGACTCAAAAAAATAGATAACAAACTAAGGGTGCTGGAGGGGTTGTGGGTGGGGGAGATGGGCTCAATGGGCAAGGGACATTAAAGAGGACACTCGCTGGAATGAGCACAGGGTGTTATATGTAGGTGATGTATCACTGGCTTCCACTCCTGAAATCATTATTGCACTATATGCTAACTAACTTGGGTGTAAATTAAAAAAAAAAAAAAGAATCCCTTCTACATGATGAACCACTCCTCTCTTGGCTTTCACAATTTCTGTGTTGGGTTTATGACAATTTCATTATAATGTTACCGGGTGTGGATCTCTTTGAGTTTATCCCATTCGGAGATTTGTTGAGTTTTTTGGTGTTCAGATTCCTGTCTTTCTAAAGTCTGGGGAATATTCAGCCATTTAAAAAATCTTTTTAAGTTTATTGATTTATTTTTCAGAGAGACAGAGACAGTGTGAGTGGGAGAGGGGCAGAGAGAGGGGGGAGAGAGAGAATCCGGAGCAGGCTGTGCATTGTCAGCCCAGAGCCCAACGTGGTGCTCGAACCCACAAAATCATGAGATCGTGACCTGAGCCAAAACTGAGAGTTGGACATTTAACTGACTGAGCCACCCAGGCGCCCCAATATTCAGCCTTTTTTCTTAGGATATTCTTTCTCCTCTCTCACTCTCTCTACTCTCCTTCTAGGATTCCCATTATGTTAGTATCTTTCATGTTGTCCCACAGATACACAAGGCTCTGTTCATTTTTCTTTGTTCCTTTTACTTTCTTCTCCTTAGACAGCTTAATTTCAATGGACCTATCTCTAAGTTCACGGATCATTTCTTGTGTCTCCTCAAATCTGCTGTTGAAGCTCTCTGATGAAGTTTTCATTCTATTATTTATTGTGGGTGGTCACTGAAGTCTCTGTTTTATTAGCTTAATGGTCAGATAGCTATTTGATAGGGACTTCTTTAAATGCCTGGAGACAAAGACAAAAATATACTCTCCTATCCTTTATAAATTTCTTGGAGTAGGGCCTCTCCTTCACTGCTTAGTCATGCCTTTTACATTTCAGCCTTAGCCTTCATTTTCTTTATGTGGAGCCTAAAGATCATCAAGAGGTGAAACCCTGGGGTCTTTTCAGGTGTCTTCTAAGCACATACTTGCCCTGGGAATGTACATGGCCTTCTAGATTCTCTGGTATATGTGGGAGCTTTTCAAAGCCCTTAGTCCTCCTCGTACCTCCTCCAACAGGCTTCTTCTAGACATTCTGGTCTGTCTACTGCTTCCAGTGTCTGTTATCCCAATCCCCTGGCACCAGTGGCTAGTATATGCTTTTAGTTGTTTTTGGCAAGTGCTGCTTGGAAGACTACTCCAGCCTTGAGAAAATTCCAAGGCTGCCAAAAGAAAAGCAAATAAACTCCTGTGTCGAACCCTCAGAGAGCTGCAGTTGGGTCAAAACGCACAACCACAATTCTCTGAGAATGGATCCATATGGCCCCCTTCATAGGAAAAACACCCATCCCCCTCTGTCAGTAGAAGCCAAGTTGACATCAACCAGAAAATGTTTCATTCCCAAAGTTTCCATTGTCTGAAGGATCCTAATGGAGAACAGCCAAGACCCGTTGGTTAAGAATATGGTCTATGGGTCTGAGGTTGTCTCTAGTGAGCAAACTCATGTTATAAAGAAAAAATGAGGGTGGAGTTTTTTAGGATGCCAGCTTTCTTTTTTTTTTTTTATTTTTAATGTTTATTTTTGAAAGACAGAGAGACAGAGAGACATAGCATGAGCAGGGGAGGGGCAGAGAGAAAGGGAGACAGAGATTCCAAAGCAGGCTCCAGGCTCTAAGCTGTCAGCACAGAGCCCAACGCAGGGTTCGAACTCATGAACCGAGAGATCATGACCGGAGCCAAAGTGGGACGTGTAACTGAGTGAGCCACCCAGGTGCCCCCCAGCTTTCACCCAAGTGAGGAATATAATCCACATTTCTAAGTTGGTCAAATCTATCACATTAATATCTAGGGAATATGGGTTTTAATTGTACTCACTGAAATCTAGAGAAAAATCAAAATAGACATACTAACTTCTTCCTTATCCCCTCATAGTTAACTCATATCTCCCATTTAAAATTAACATTGATAATATGTCCTATAACCATACAAATACTTGTTCATTGAAGTAATATCTCAAAAGTAAAATAAACGGGAAACCACAGAAATGTTCAATGACAGGGAATTTGCTGAATAAACAAAGCCTCATTCACACAGTATATGACTCAGTACAGTAGCTTCAAGCCATTACAAAAGGAGAAGGGAAGGGGGAGAAGAGAAAGAAGAAGAAAAAGATGAAGGAGGGGAAGGAGGAGGAGGAGGAGGAGGAGGGGGAGGAGGAGTTGTTAATATATTCCAGTACAGTCTCTCAATTTTGCAACTACTCTTCTAAAGAAGCAGAAAATAATGTGTTTGGGAGTGTCCTTACATAAAAAGAAAACATTTCAAAAACAAATAAAATTAAAACCTAATATATTGGGAAAGAGAGAGGACATACTGAACATAGTGAAGGGGCACATTTGAGAGACAAACCTTTTGGAATCAACATTGTTTTACAATTTTTGCCTTGGGTAAATGTAGCAAACAAAAATTACCCCACAATAAAAAAAGTTAACCTACAATAAAAGTAAAAATGGGTCATAATAACATGAAGCAGAATTTTAAAATGACAACACGTTGCAATAAGTACTTTTCCTCTACCCACAGAAAAATTATGTCCTTTTATTGTATAAAAGAGAAATTTGATCACACATCTGTGGGAGAATATAGCTCTCAGACAACAAAAGATGCAGATTTGGGCTTCAGCTCCAGGATGGAAGAGAACATTTCTACAACAAAAAAGCTTGGTGAACATCAAATTTGTGACTCCATATTTTCAAACCCATCAGAGAGCTACCGATGCAGAGCAAATAACTGGCCTAAAATTTATAAAGAGGCTTTGCCTTAACAGAGCAGATTTGGACACGCGCTCCCCTTGTGTAGATGCATTAACCAAACACCCTCGTTGGACCAGACTGTCTTGATCTCAGCACTGAAAGTCCCATGTACTGGAAGTGCCTTTCCTGGGACAGAAGTCCCAGTGTTCCGTGACAGGTGCAGAAGTTTGCAGCAAACCCATATACTAGCCAAAAAAATAGGAGCTGAAAGCAAAACCGTTTTTTGGGTTTTTTTTGTAAATCTTTTTTTCTTTTTTAACGTTTTATTTATTTTTGAGACAGAGAGAGACCGAGCATGAATGGGGGAGGGGCAGAGAGAGAGGGAGACACAGAATCGGAAGCAGGCTCCAGACTCTGAGCCATCAGCCCAGAGCCCGACGCGGGGCTCGAACTCACGGACTGCGAGATCGTGACCTGAGCCGAAGTCGGACGCTTAACCGACTGAGCCACCCAGGCGCCCCGCAAAACTGTTTTTAATGCCAGGTATGGTAGAGATTATTGGCTCTCTGTAGTTGCTGTGGCTGGCCCGGTTCACACAGGAGTGATTTTGCGATGAGGCGTCCTGTGTAAATTATACCCTAACCTAATGTATTTTGCCACAGAAAGTGAAGCAGTTTCCTTATCCACGTTGGTCCCACCTCATATCATTCTTCTGTCTCAGTTCTTTCCTCTTGTCGCGGGTCTATCCCTGTATTTGTTTTCGGTCACTGCTCTAAAAGAGAAATGACCACAAATTCTGTGGTTGAAAACACATGATTTATTACCTTGCGGTCTCTGAGCACTTGAACTCCTGATCAGAAGCTCGAGGGCTCTGCTGGACGTTCTGAATAAAAATTCACAGGGACAAACTCAAGGTATTGGCAGGGGCTACAGTTTTCATCTGGGGCCCTGGGCCATCTTCCGCAATCACGGTTTTGTTTTTATTTTCAGAATTCGTGTCCTGCTCAGGGTTTCCATGCGTCCTCCTTGACTTTGAAGCCACAACAGTGGGTCGAGGGCTTCTCTCATGCATTGAATCTCTCTTACTTCCTTTTTGATCAACCAGCCAAAGAAACTACTCTGCTTTTGAGGGCTCCTGAGATTAGAATAAGTCCACCCAGATAATCCAGGCAAAGCTTATTTGAAGATCAACTGATTAGTAATTTACTGACATATACAAAATCTCATTTGCCACATAACACAGCATTCATGGGAGTCACACCTGGGGCAAAATAATCATGGGTTTCAAAATTCAATCTACATGTTCCCTTTGATGTATACATTTGTTTATATCAAAACATATAGATATATCTACAGCTTCTTTAGCAGATTTATATATATATATTTTAAATTTTTTATCAATTTTTTTAATGCTTTTATTTTCTTAACGTTTATTTTTGAAAGAGAGAGACAGAGTGTGAGTGGGGGAGAAGCAGAGAGAGAGGGAGACGCAGAATCCGAAGCAGGCTCTAGGCTCCGAGCTGTCAGCACAGAGCCCGACGCGGGGCTCGAGCTCACGAACCACGAGATCATGACCAGAGCCAATAGTAGGTCTGAAATTATTTGTATGTAATAATTTTCCACACAACTCAGCTAACGAGTATCTTCACGTCACTGTTACAGGCTCTAGATGCCAGTCACCTTTACACAGCACAGCTTGACTCCGATTATGGTTTGTCTAAGTTCCAAACAAAGACCTGAATCATAATACTTTGCTTCTAAATAATGCAGATTTTCCCTGGTTTTTGAAAGCAAGTGAATCATTTTGGAGACATTTTTACTTACCTATATGGGTATTTTCTCTGTTTCACTTGATAGTCACCTGGAGGCTTACATGCTGGGTCTGTGAGGAATGAATCCTGGCTTGACGTCTTACCCCTGTCCGTGACAACAGAGATCTCATCTGTAAAGGACCTGGGATTGAAGCCCAATATCCAGGCTTTCTTTTTTAAGTGTTACATTTACGTAACTCTAGCTCTTGGTTTCCGTGCAATCAGTCAGGTATTTTCTTAGCTGCATTAAAATTCACATATTTGTGAATGAAAAAGTTGGATTCCATACGGTTGCACTTCTGTAAGAATACACTTCTATTTGTCCCAAGTTTCTCTTAGAGAAACTCTTAGTATGTGCATAAGTTCGCTAGGGTTGCCGTGACAAACTATCACAGATCGGGTGGCTTAAACAACAGAGATTTCTTTTCTCACAGCGCTGGAGGCTAGAAGTCCAAGATTAAAGTGTTGGCAGGTTTGGGTTCCTTTGACATCTCTCTCCTTGGCTTGCAGACAAGCTACCTTGTCACTGTGTCTTCACAGGGTTGTCCCTCAGTCCGTGTTGTCTGTGTCCTAATCTCCTCTTCTGATAAGAACACCAGTCATATTGGATTAGGGTCCACCCATATGAGCTCCTTTTACCTTCATTACCTTTCAAAAACTCTATCTCCAAATAGACTCACATTCTGAGGAATATTAGTCATGTCCATAGTCCTGACAACTCCATCCCAGTCACCGTGTGCTCCTCCCCCAACACCAAGAGGATTTCCATATCCTGACTTGGAACGTCGGTATTACCTTCCTTGTTGGATAGGTTTTCCTATTGGGTAGGAGTCCCAAGAATATGGTTTCGTCGTGGCTGTTACTGACCTCTATGTGAAGGGAATTATAATTTATGGGCTCTTTTTGGTCAAAGTAAACATAAGACGCACCCATGTTATCTCGGGTGTATGTGCAGTATCCATGTTCATTGCTGTTTAGCTAGCGATTTATTCATTCCGCTGCTGATGCTCCTTTGTACCGCCCTGTTACCAGTAACACACCCACTGGTTATTTGGTTACAACCACTGCTGCCGTGAGCTTCAGTCCATGTGCTCTGATGCACACAAAGTGCATTTTGTACCGCGGTAGTCTGCACACTTAAAAATGTTCATCGGGGGGCGCCTGGGTGGCGCAGTCGGTTAAGCGTCCGACTTCAGCCAGGTCACGATCTCGCGGTCCGTGAGTTCCAGCCCCGCGTCGGGCCCTGGGCTGACGGCTCGGAGCCTGGAGCCTGTTTCCGATTCTGTGTCTCCCTCTCTCTCTGCCCCTCCCCCATTCATGCTTTGTCTCTCTCTGTCCCCAAAATAAATAAAAAACGTTGGGAAAAAAAATTAAAAAAAAAAATGTTCATGGGGAAGATATAAATAAAGATGTCCAGGAACTTAATTGCAGGCTTTCAATACGTAAGGCCAAAACTGACCAAACTAAAGGATAACGCACAAATTACAATCGTGTCTGGGGACGTTAACGCTTCTTTCTCACTAGTTGTCAGACCAAGTAGACAGAAAGCAAGTAAGAGTTCAGAAGATTTATCTTGACTTAGTGGCATTTGTAAATCACTATATCCAACAGTAGCTGAAATAGTAGTGAACGTGGAGTGTTCATAAAGTTGGCCTATATGGGGCCAAAAACTAAGTATCAACAAATTTCCAAGGATTGAACCCATATAGGGAGGGTTTTTTCCTGAACACGGTGGAATTAAAGCAGAAACTAATAAAGTATCCACAAAATCTGCAATTATTTAAAAATAACATAAAACAGATGGTTGTGTGACCAATGCATCAAAGAAGAAACAACCAAAAAATTAGAAAACAGTCTGAAATGAATAGTAATCAAAGTGGAACAAATTAAACTTTATGGAATGTGGTTAAACAGGGCCTAAGAGAATGTTACAGCTTCAACTGTTTACATTAATCACTAAGATATAACAAGTTTCCATCCTAGAACCAGAGAAACAGAAAGCAAGTTAAACCCAAGATAGAAATGACAGAAATCAGAAATAGAAAATAGACAGCACAGGAAATCAACAACATTAAAGTTAGATTTTTAAGAGACTGATAAGATTGATAAATGTCTACTGAGACTAATCGTAACATCAGAAGTGAAAATTCAAATTACTACCAATATCAGGGCAAAAGGAGGCATTGCTACAGACCAGGAATTGTTAAAAGGATAACAAGTGATTATAGACACCTTTCCAGGAAGAAAATTGCAGAGGCAAATAGTTTTCCTGGTGAATCTCATCATACACATAAGCTATTTTACCCGTGTTCCACAAACTCTCAGAAAATAGAGAGGGGACAGACTCTCCTAATTCATTCTATGAGGTTAATACCACCTTCATACCAAAACATAATAATAAAGAAATGTACAGATTAATATACCTCATGAAAACAGGTATGACAATCTTTAATCTTTTAGGAAATCAAAACTTGTCAAATGCAAAAAGGTAACCAAGAATGGCCGAATGGAATTTGTAGCAGGAATTCGAAGTTGGTTTAATATTTAAAATCAATCAGTGTAATTCACCACATTGAGAGAATACGCACATCTCAAAGCTGTGGGGGAAGTAATTGATGAGGCTTAACATAGCTTTCAAAAAAATCCCTCGGTACGGTAGGAATCGGAGGGAATTTCCTTCATCCCAAGGCAAAGCAGGGTTAAGGAGTTACCACAAGAGATTATGCCTTGGGACACAGACTTTTAAGCCAGAGTGGATTCTGCGCCCAACTGCAGTGCAGCTTGGGTCCTTGCACCCGGGAGAGAACGCTCACGGTCAGCTGTGTGGTTTGCCACAAGGCTAAGACAAATGCCCCACGGGATATGCTGGCAACCGCTGATCTCTGTCCTACACCTTCTGAGGACACTGGAACCCAGGGTGGCCTGTGGGTGCCTTATGAGTGCTACCAATTCAGACCTAGTAGGCAGCGTGTATGATGCTTAGAGGAGTGCCAAGGTGCTGAGCGCCTGACTATAAAAATGGTCGTCCGTGATGCCTAAATGATGAGGGGGCACCATAGTCAGGTGGTGAATGCGTGAGCTCTGCAATCAGGCAGCCTGGGTTCAAATCCTGGCTGCACTGCCACATGGGGGAGCTGAGCAAGGTTCTAAGGGTTAAATGCTGTTTGCAATTTGTAAAATTTGTAAAAAGAGGTGAAGAGAACCCGCCTGCATGGAAGGGATATTGTGGGGTATGGCATCTGGGCACATTAGGGCACTCCATCCGCCCCCACCTCAGGACATTTTGCAACCCGGCCTGTGATGCTTGGGACTCACGCTTTTCCAGGACCGCCACAAAGGAGGTCTGTCTTGCTCCAGGACTTGCACCAGTCTCCTTAGGAAAGAGCCAACCTCATACCCTCCCTCCGTCAGGTTCTCTCTTACACTGACCTAGAGCGAGCCAGGCCCCCACCGCAGCAAGACGCAGCTTGCCCCAGTGCTGGGCTCTGAGGAGATCTGCTTCCTCTGACCCCGGGACAAATGGCCAGTGGACCCAGAGGCAGGGATGGCCACAGCTACGGCCCTGGGCCAGGTGCCGAGGGGGCTGTAGACCCCAAGCCCCGGCGGTCCCCGGGCCGCTGGCAAGGAGCATCTGCAGTCCTGAGCTGTGCCCGCAGAGTGCAGGGGCACATCTGGTCCCCAACACCTGCAACCAGGTGCGGATATCCCAAAGGGACTGCAGAAGGGACACCGGCCCTGCCTTTTTGCTCTCCGGTGCCCTTTCTTCCACTCATCCTGGCCAGTCTTTTCTCTGTCACACATTCCAGGGAGGAGTCACCAGCATCAGGCTGAACAGTGCATGGTTTGCCTCGGGAGAGGCGGTAGTTGGGAGGCACGTCAAATTACGTATATTCGTTCACGGGAGCAGACGTGAACATGCTGCTCTAGGTGGGCAATTTGTTAAAGCAAGCTTCTGCCCTTCCGCAACCCAGCTCCTGTCCTCTGACCAGCTGGCACCCACCCATTCGTCCAGTCCCGGTGTTCCTGCCTCACTTCTACCGATACCTCAGTTTTCACTGGCCAGTCCATCAGATTCCCTGTCACTTCCACTGAAGCGGTCAGTGCATCCGCAAACATGACCTCCAGCCTCTTTTGCAATTGGCCGTAACCAACATGGGCTCGGCTCCCCATTTCCAGGCATTCACCTCCTGATTCCCCCGGGATCCGCTGTGAGTTATCTCCTCCTGACGCAGGAAAATTCAGTGTGCAACACGTCCAGTCTCTACCAGTCCACTGCATTTACGACCAGGAGCCCTACCCCCAATTCCGAGCCTTTCCTTGAGCCTAGGAGCCACCCCTCGGTCACATTCGGAGGCCCTGATGGGCAGTAGCAGAGAGGCACTCTCCCCAGTGTCTGTCTTTACCAGTCGATCCGTAACTGGTTTCGCAGTTACCTGCTTTCCAGCGGTCAGGACCTCAGCCACCTGGGCTTCCAAGCAAGCCTGCCTTTGCCTCTGATGAAACTGATATGGCCACAAAGCCCCTCCCAGGGTCCATGTGACATGCCCCCCCCCCCCCCCCCCCCCCCCCCCCCCCCCCCCCCCCCCCCCC
>NW_026057588.1:17252373-17258139 GCF_023721935.1 Panthera uncia
CGATAGATTTGCTAGCTCTCACCCTATGGACAATCTGGCAGTCCCAGCACAAGCTCCAGACTTAACCTCTGCTGACGCACAGGCACCCAGTGGGAGCACAGCTCGGTCAGCTTCTGCACACCTGACATGCCCACGTTCCCCCTTTGGCATCTGTCAGCCGGGCTTTGGTGGCACCTCCGGGGTTGTCTCCATTTGCACAGCTGCTGCTCCCCAGCACATGACCCAGCAGGTCATGCTCCCCGTGACCTGGAGCCATCATCAGGACGCCCAGCACTAGGCACGGCTCAGCTTTGGCTAACATCACTCCAGGCCCCTTTCTTTGCAAGGGACCCGCAGCTCCTTTGGGTAAGGACGCTCTGGGGTCAACGTGTCCGCCACCCGCCCCAGCTCCATGTCTGAAGCGCTCAGCTTTAGGAAACGCCTGAGGGCGACAGCGGGCACCTCAAGTCTTGCCGGGGAGTCCGAGGCCTGAACATCAGAGTCCTGCCAGCCGGTAGCACCTCTGTTTCATCTGCAGAGAATAAGGCTCCCCTGGGAGACACGTTCCTTCTTGCCCCACGTCAGACCACCTGGAACCCCCAGGCACCCACACCTGTTCCTACTGGAGGAGACGCCATCATTGACAACACACGTGCCTGACGACACTTCTGTTCCTTCCTGTGTTCCAGGCACCCGACCACCATCTGGTGCAAACGCATCACTGCAGTAAGAGGGCAGCGCCGCACCTGCGTGTGGAGGTTCTCCTAGTCCCACCTGGAATCAGAGCACTTGGGTTCCACCTGGCCGGAGCACAGGGACACTTCCAGTGAGGGGGGCCGGGACAATAACTGTGGTGGAGAATCAGTCATCCTTCCTGCGGCCGGCCAGCACCCTTGGGCCCCATATGACCACAGCAAACCAGTCACTATTGGAGAAGCCTGCACCACTGAGAAGAAACACATGTCTGGAGATACTTCTGTCCCTGCCTTCTGTCACTCCTCAGGACCGGCTGGCCAGGGCACCACATGTGTGGCTGGAGGAACTGTTGTCCATGAATACAGTCAGGGCGCCTGGGGTCCACAGGTCCACAGGACGGGGAGTGTAGTAGTGGGACAGGACAACCGTAGGGTTTGGGGACACTTCTGTTTCCAACATCGCTCAGAGCAGCTGGCTCATGGCCAGAGCACATCTGTTGCAGTCAGATGGGACAACATCACTTTTAGGAAGACATTTGCAGTCTTGCCCTCAGTCGGAACACCTGGGCCTTCCCAGCCAGGATCCCCCTCCTTGACTTCGTAGAAGCCACCACCACGGAGAAAACACCTGTGCTTCGGGCACTTTTTTACGAACTTTTGAGCAGGTCATATGTGCCTCTTCAGTGGGTCCGGCCAGGAGCAGCCTTGCTTTGGGGTATCCTTGTCACCTGCCCAGGGATCCCTTGGGGACACAAGCGTGGGGGCAGCAACCCAATCATTGTCTTCTCGGGCAAGAATAGGATCTCGGCAACCAAGAAGCAAAATCCTCCTCTCCAAATGGCGGGCAACCACCGTCCCCGCCTAATGGATTTTCTGTGCTGGGAACGGTCTCAGGCCCAACTAGTTATGTCAAACAATCTTAACCTGTGTTTCATTTCCCTAGAGCAAGCGGGAGCCCCACCAGCTCAGTGTTTGTGTAGGTATCGAAGATTGTGGATTCCGCTGAGAGTGACCAGAGGTCAACACTGTGGAGAGAAGGGAGAGATCTATGAATATCAAGCGTGCAACACTCTGGTTTTGACTGTTGGCTTGGAAGAATCCAGCTCTAGGCCAGTTTTCCTCTAGTCTCAAAACTGGCAGGACACCCACTGCTGTCTACAGCTGTCCCTCTCCTCTTACCCATTGGCTTCAACGGGTCCTTACCTTCTTTCCCAGATATAATATCCTTACACATATGTTGTTCTTGTCCATTTGTCCTCCGCTTACGTATTTGGCGGCTTTAACTCAACGAGGGAGGAAGAATTGACCTGTAGAGGTGGCGATGGGTTGAGGTGGCGATGGGGTGAGTCTGCAAAGCTCCGGGGCCCAGGAAACAGGGGGTGGAGGTGCCCCACTACTGACAGCATGAGCTGCCCTCCAAAGTCTGCGCGGTGAGTGTGAGGGACAGCAGCCCAGGAGAAAGCCAGGTGCAGACGGGGGAGATAGGGCGTGACTCTCTCTCTCTCCTCTTCCTCCTGTGCTTCTCCGAATACCTGCCCCCACTGGAGGCCATGTCACTCTCACCAAACAAACCACACTGTTCAACTTTAGTCATTTAGAAATAGTCTTGGAAGCATTTAGAATCTTAGACTCACTTAGACATGAGTCTTCCTTAAATTTTGACTCTGCCAATAATCCCCACGCGTTCACACTTTGCACAGTGAGTACGGGCTTGGCGGGAAAAAGGAAGACTCATGCCTGCTTTATAATTTTGTAAAATTTAAGTCAGGGGTCAACATACAGACATTGCGCTCGTGCTGCTTTAAAGAATCAGAAATGGTTGTCTTTTCAGGTTAAACAACTGCATAAGTTCTATTTGGAAAACCGACAAGTCTTCCCCTCCTCTGACCCACGGAAATATCAAACTGCAAGATATACAAAGTCACTCAAGCTTGGCTCACCTTAGAGTCATGCTGTGTGGCCACTAGACTTTACTGCTGA
Source organism: Panthera uncia (assembly GCF_023721935.1). NCBI lineage: Eukaryota > Metazoa > Chordata > Mammalia > Carnivora > Felidae > Panthera > Panthera uncia. The sequence continues at coordinate 17,255,028 of NW_026057588.1, forward strand.
AAACAGAATCTTTTCTAACACATTTCCAACCCACGGAAACCAGCTTAAGATGGGGGAAAGAAAAAACGCCGGCACGTCCCTCAGTCTCTTACGTATATGTTATTAAACATTTGTCTGGTGGTGACTCTGTCCTACACATCGCGGTTGGCCCTAGTGATACAGAGTTTACAGGTGTCCCTTGCTGCACAGGAATGTACAATATGGTGAGAGTCGGATGAATCCACCGAATGTCACACGGGAGGAGGCAGTGGTGGGGGTTTTGGAGCAGGTAGGAAGGACGTAAAACTAAGTCTGGGACGGATGGGACATCAATTACACCTCAAGAAGAAGAAGGAAGTGGCCAGGTAGACACGGATTACTATCAGGTCAGGGAAATACCACGTGAAAAGTCAGGGAAGGAAGAGCAATCATGACCCAGTGGACACCAGGTAGAATGTTTTCTGCGACTACAATATAATTAAAGTAGAATCAATAATAATATGAGTAAGAATTCTCAAATATTCAGAAAGAATACAAAACACACTTTTTCACAACGAATGTGTCAAAGAAAAATAAGGAAAATTGGAAAAAAATTTTTCATTTTTTTTAATGTTTATTCATTTTTGAGAGAGAGAGAGAAAGAGACAGAGACAGAGTGCGAGCTGGGGAGGGGCAGAGAGAGAGGGAGACACAGAATCTGAAGCAGGCTCCAGGCTCTGAGCTGTCAGCACAGAGCCCAGCATGGGGCTGGGACTCAGGACCGTGAGATCATGACCTGAGCCGAAGTTGGACACTTAACCCACTGAGCCACCCAGGTGCCCCAGGAAATATTTTTAACTGAATGATAATTAAAGGAGACGAAATAAAACTGTATGAAATAAATAACACAGCTAAGCAGAATGCTTCAGAGAATTTTGCAGCTTTAAGTGTCTATATTAAAAAACAAGAATAGGGGCGCCTGGGTGGCTCAGTCGGTTAAGCGTCCGACTTCGGCTCAGGTCACAATCTCGCGGTCTGTGAGTTCGAGCCCCGCGTCAGGCTCTGGGCTGATGGCTCAGAGCCTGGAGCCTGTTTCCGATTCTGTGTCTCCCTCTCTCTCTGACCCTCCCCCGTTCATGCTCTGTCTCTCTCTGTCTCAAAAATAAATAAACGTTAAAAAAAAAATTAAAAATAAAAAACAAGAATAATCAAAAACAATGGTTCAAGATTCCGTCCTAAGAGGAGCTAGTGTATATTAAATCCAAACGAAGTGGAAATGAAGAAATAATAAAATTAAGAGTAGAAATAGAGATTACACAGCCCCTAAAACTGAGCTAAAGGAGGAATTTTTATTTTTTTATTTTTTTTTTTTTTTTTTTTAATTTTTTTTTTAAACGTTTTTTATTTATTTTTTTTTGGGACAGAGAGAGACAGAGCATGAACGGGGGAGGGGCAGAGAGAGAGGGAGACACAGAATCGGAAACAGGCTCCAGGCTCCGAGCCATCAGCCCAGAGCCTGACGCGGGGCTCGAACTCACGGACCGCGAGATCGTGACCTGGCTGAAGTCGGACGCTTAACCGACTGCGCCACCCAGGCGCCCCTAAAGGAGGAATTTTTAAAAGGTTGATGAAAATTTATAAACACCTACTTAGACTGCAGAAGAAATCAGAAAATTCAAATTAGCAATACTACCAATATAAAAGGGGGTCTGACTGGCCATCTGCAAGACAGGAAAATGATAACAAGAGATGATAAACACCTTTCAAGGAAGAAATTTCCACCTCCAAGGGTTTTCTTTCCCCCCGGATGAACTCTATACAACCTAAAATGACATTATTTTACCAATGTGACACAAATCCTTTCAGAAAGGAGAGAAGGAAAGTTTGCTAAGTCATTCTAGGTCCAAATCGCAAAAGAGAAGAAAATTACAGGGGCACCTGAGTGGCTCAGTCCGTTAAGCATCAGACAGTTGATGTGGGCCCAGGTCATGATGCCACAGTCGTGGGATCCAGCCCCGCATCAAATTCTGTGCCAATAGTGCACAGCCTGCTTGGGATTCTCTCTCTGCCCCTCCCCACTTGCTCTCTCTCTCTCTCTCTCTCTCTCTCTCTCTCAGATTAAATCTATAAACTCAAAAAAAAAAAAAAAAGAAGGAAAAGTGCCTTTAGGCATAGAACACACGATTGCCCATGTAGAAAATCCAATGGCACGTACAAAGAAACTATCAAGAAGCACGCAATGAATTGAGCAATGAATTGAGTTTCCAGTAGAAAGGCCAATACACAACAGGCAATTGTTTTGTCTGTGTACCAGCCAAGACCACCACGTGTATATGGCCCATTGCACAATATATGTGTATATGCACACATCACACTTGTCACTGGGAAATATTGGTAAGTTGTCATTTTCAGTCAGGACCCTGACAGCCGGTCTATGGAATTACTGTAAGTGATGTGGGTGCCCTTGGGTAAGGCTTGAGACCCTGCACCCACCTGCCGTGTATCGCCTGTCCTTGTACCCGCGGGGCCATTCACAGACAGCTGTGTGGTCGGCGGTGTGTCTTCATTGGAAAGAAAAGCCTGACGGTGCCGTGCTGACAGCTGTTGCTCTCTGCAAAGGTAAAAGTAAGAAAAAGAAATACCAGGCGTGCAGATTGAAACGGAAGGAAAACTAGCTCTATTCATAAAATCATGATTCATAGGAAACATTGTAGAAAATCTTAAGGAACCTACAGAGAAACTACCAGAAGTGAGGTGATTTTCGCAAGGTCCCAGGCCACAAGATCATAGAGAGTATTTCCTGAAAACCACCAATGGACTATTGAAAAATGAAATTCACAAACCCCATCGAGTACTTACAAATTGGCAAAAGCCCTGGAAGACCTACAGTCCCCAAACCATAGAGCAGTGTCTTCAAACTTTCTCGAAAAAAGCCCGATAATACATATATATTATAGCTTTGTGGATGACAGATCTCTGTCACATATTTCTCTGTGTGTGTGTGTGTGTGTGTGTGCGTGCGTGCAGGGGTGTTACAACTAAAGTTGCCAGCACGGTTCTTAGCTCTGGGGTCTTACAAACACAGGCCATGTGTGGAATCTAGCCCACAGGCCTCACTGTTATCCTAGTACCAAATATTGCCGAGAGAAAATTC
>NW_026057588.1:17263139-17305327 GCF_023721935.1 Panthera uncia
AATAGATGGCTTTCAACGGGAGATGGTCACACTTTACAAAAGCAACCAGTGTCTTGGCTAAAGCCCAACATGAGAAATGAGAAGGGATAGAGCCACAACCCTGTTCCTTTGCAGCTGAGTTGCGAGGTCAGAGGTGGGCATGAGGCCTCTGGGGGTAGACAGGGCTTGAAAGGTCTGAGAGGCCAGCTCTGGGAACCCCCTCCACTCTGAAGATGTGGCTGCAGGGCAGAGGGAGGAAGGGGACAGGAAGGCCTGAGAGCAGGATTTCCTTCTGCTGCCACAGGGTCTGAAGCTCCACTAGCCCCACAGGGACACCGCAAGTTTGCATTAGGGACTGTAATAGGTCAACTTATGAGATATCAGAAAGCTTATTGTATATAAGTTCGGCTTAAACTCACCTTTCATGAATAATTGAGATAAAAGCTTATGTGGTTCCCTATTAGGGTTATCGGAAATTACTAACAGCCCTATCTCCCCTATTTCCCTTCTGTAACTTCGCCTGCTTGCTAAATAGATAACTTAGGTTGCAAAACGCTCCCCCCACCCCTTCTACCAAGATCTGGCCTAGGCAAGACCAACATGTAAAAAGTCATGAACTCACTGCCCCACCGTATCTTAGGTGTCTAACTATGACCTCTGTAAGTTTAGAAGGACCCCCGAGTATGAGATGCTGAACCAGTGTTTGTTTTGGGCTTTCATAGAAGTGCTGTTCCTGTTCCCTAAATATTAGTTCTGCTTAAAACCACATTTGCTGAGTTACTGAGAAATAAAACTTCCTCTTAACTGCTTGTTTGAGCTTCTGTAAACCTGCTCGGCGTAATCACCCTTCCCCATTTTCAGGCACGGCATCCTGTTCGAACTAGATAGAAGACTAATATTGTAAACCACATGATTCAGCATTCAACTAGCTAGAGTCATCAAGTTATATTTTAAAATTCTTCAGGACTGTGTGATTGGTGCCCGCCTTATATTTTAAAAACCTACAACATTGTGTGATTGGTGCCTGCCCTTTCAAACTGCCACCCTTTGCAACCCGATTGGTCGATACAGGTTTTATAAGACATTCCCAAAGCTTGTTCCGGCCAGATTTTCAAGACCTGTTGTATTTCCCTGTCTGGCCTGGCCGTAATAAACTTGTTTTGATCCTGTTTTTGCTGTCCGGAGTTCATAAGTGATCGCGACCTACAACAGGGACAAAATACGTTCCCGAATGTTCTTATGGAAAATTGGTTACTCAGCAGTGGCACAGAAAAACATACAATTTAGAATTAGAGTTTAAAAGCAAGATAAAGATAAAAAAATTAAAAAATAATAATAAAAATATAAAAATAAAAAATAAAAGCAAGAAAGAGCCACTAACATTAGGAAAACTGAACAACCACAGAAGAGAAATAAAGATTGCTAGTGGTGACTTCCCTCTGTGTTTTGCATGTGAGAAGGAAAAAGCAGGTCAGGGAAATGCAGGATTTCAGGCTCTGGATGAAGGGCAGTGAAATCCCTTCTAAATAAGAGAGGTTTCCATGACAATTATCATCTAAAAGTACATATGTTTTCAGAAAATAGGGAACTGGCAAGTCCCCAAAAGTTACTAAATTGCTACCTTGAGTGTGGGGCAAGGCAAGCAGGGAGGGGGTGGGGGAAGCCAGGAGAGACCTGCTTTGCTCCACTGGACAGACAGCAGCGCTGTGGAATGAAGAAACCAAACGTGAGGAAAGGGGACCTTGGTGTGGCTTCGTGGTCCCCTCCCGTCTGTACCCTAAAGGGACTCTTCAACTTCACAGGTTGTTTTCAGCTTCTGAAATGAGGTGATAATTTGGCTTAAAGCCGAAGACTTTTACCTACTGCTCAGAGAAAATATTTGAAAAGGGTTAATATCCAAAACATATAAGGAACTCTTACAACCCAATAGCAAAACAAACAAACAAACAATCCGAATAAAAAATAGGCAGAGGATCTTAACAGACATTTTTCCAAAGAAGACATACAGATGGCCAACAGACACATGAAAAGCTCCTCAACATTACTCAGTATCAGGGAAATGCAAATCAAAACACAATGAGATATCACCTCACATCTGTCAGAATGGCTGTTATGAAAAGGACAAGAAATAATAAATGTTGACCAGGCTCTGCAGAAAAGGGAACGCTTGGGCATTGTTGGTGGGTATTTACCTCCATCAGGTACAGCCAGTAAGGAAAACCATATGGAGATTTCTCAAAATATTGAAAACAGAACTATCATATGATTTGGCAATTCCACTTCTAGGTATTTACCGAAGAAAATGAAAACACTAACTCCAAAAGACAGCTCTACCCCGCTTCACTGCAATATCATTTACAATAGCAAAGATTTGGAAACAACTTAAGTGTCCATCCATAGATGAATGGATAAAGGTTTGGTATATCTATACACACACACACACACACACACACACACACACACACACACACAGGACTATGCCTCAGCCATTAAAAGGAATGAAATCTTGCCATTTGCAACAACAGGGATGGACCTTGAGGGCATGATGCTAAATTAAATGAAGTCAGACAGAAAGGTAAATACTGTATGATATCACGTACATCAGGAATCTAAAAAACAAAACAAACACCAACAACAAATCAAACTCACAGAGACCGAGAACACATTGGTGATTGCCATAGGGGGAATTGGAGGGTGTGCAAAACCGGTTAAAGGGGTCAAAAACTATAAACATCCAGTTAGAAATTATTCATGGGGATATAATGCACAGCATATGACTATAATTTGTATTGTATTGCATATTTGAAAGTTGCTAAAAGAGTAGATCTTAAAAATCTTCACCCCAAGAAAAAAATGAAAAAAAAATTTTTGTAACTATGTATGGTAAGGGATGTTGACCAACCTTATTGTGGTGATCTGTGTGTCTGAAGGCTTCCTACCTTGTTCTGGAAAAGATCTCACCTCTGATCCTTTGTCAGGACAGACTCAGACCACCCACCTCCTCCATCCTGAGGGGTGGTGGTATCACACAGTGAGAAGCTAGAGGTGGTGGAAACCCTGGGAATTTGTGCCTGAATCCAAGAATCAGGCCAGCCTAAACGTGTGTGCTTTCGGTGGTTGCAGGAGGGGTGGGGAGGGGATGGTATTAGGCCTACGTTAGGAGAGGTGGTTCTAGGCCTCCATCAGGTAGGAAAAGCAGAGTCACACCCTTTGTGCTAAAACTGGTTTAATGAAGAATACCATGCCAGAAGGAAGGAAGACCCAGGCTAGCTAAGCATTACCTCTCTCCGAGCCCTTCCTAGAAGTTCTGCTCATCAGTCTTTCAGTTGGTAATTCATCTCTAAGACCTTAAATCTTCTCCACTTTATGATTTTGGACAAGTTAAATTTTTGTGGTTTAAAATAATACGTTAGCTGCTGATTCCACAGGTACTCGGGGGAGAGGACCTTGGAGGGTTTGTGGTAAAGCAGATACTCGTTCCGGTGGCTCTCACCATGCCTCGAGGCCTTGACGTGGTTGGCTTGGTTGGCCATTAGTGCCTCGTGGCGGGGCCTTGCTGAGCCTGTAAACCTCTGGCACTGACCCCCCTCCCCCAAAAGGCCCCTGTGTAATAAAAGTCCCCTTCATCTTCAGGAATATGGGCTTGTGACTGAGGCCAACGTTCATAGGGGAAGTGGGTCCGACTGAGCCCAGGGTAGCCAGGGTGCAGGGTGCGGAACAAGGAGGAGAGGATCTCCACGCCCGTGTGGTCGCTGAACTTCATGTCCGCATCCACACACACAAGGTAATCCGCTTCCTGGTGGAAGCGTGCCGGGGAAAATTGATGTGCGGAGCGTGGAGATGTCCTCCCAGCGGGCATGGCTCTGGACCCTGAGGATGATTGTCTGCCTTCCTTTTTGGATGTTAATATGAGGAACGTAGTCTGGCCGGTCAGTGAAGACGTAGTAGTTCACCCTGTGTCCCGCCATGAAGTACGTCTCTGCAGGTCCAGCAATATCTCCAGGTGGGTTTTGGGTTTTTTAGCAGGAAACGTGATGAATCCAATGGTGGCATTCTGGAGCCGGAACTGCTCATTCAGGATGTCAGTTTTGAAAGTCCCCTCCCAGAGGATGGGAGCCAGCCGAGGGGTCATGACTAGGACGTCCTTCCTAGAGGGTGTTAGCACCTGTGGCTGTTGATACACCATCCTTGGTAAATTTTACACTTTTCAGACCATTCTGGTCTCTAACAGCCATGTTTGCATCAACCTGGACGCTTTCCAGCTTCTGGCTTCTTGGGTTCAGGTAACCCTTAGACCTGAAGATAATGATGATAAGAGCTAGGAGAAGAAGAAAGGTCACTCGATGAAGTGAACGGCATTTCTGTGTTGCAGCCAGTATGTGCATTAGCTGGGCCATGTCTGCATGACCCAAGGATGCAGCTCTTGTCTCCTTCAAGATACAAGGGTACTTGTCTCTCCTAACTTTCCCCTCTCGGTGGTTGAGGCAAGTTGGAGCTGATCGCCCGACCCTAAAGCACCCACACTCCCACTTCCTGCTCACTACTCCAGCAGCCCAGGTTCCCCTGAGGCCTGAACCGGTACAAGTGAGTACCTGAGCACAGGGATGTCCTGGATGCCCTCGGAGAAAGGAAGGATCTGAGGAGACCCTAATAAATTTAGGTTCCTTCTGAAGTGCTGTCAAAGAAACCAGGTGTCAGGACTTAGCCAACAGACAGCTAGAACTTAAGGACGAGCAGGAAGAAGACAAGTCAGGGCCCCCGAAACAGATTCAGGGGACTGGCTCAAGGTAGACCACTGAGCAGGTAAAGGCCAGAGACTGTGACGAAAGCAAGGCAGGGCAGTAGTCACCAGTGATGCCCTGGTCAGGACTTATGGTGTGGCCCTCCCTTGTTAACAGCTGAGAGCTAAGCACCGAGTTTCCTGAAAAAATCCTCAAGGTCAAGATCAGACTGTTTTCAAGATCATATCCATACAGCTAACATGGGCAATTGCTCAGAGGCCTGATTTGGAAGCCATGGTGGAGGGAACAGAAAACCTACAGATTAGGAATGCTTTCCTTCATTCTCTTAATAATTACTTAAAATCCACTAGCATTTGCTTTTTATGCTACAGACCTCACACCGTTGTTAGGATTAGGCTGCTGAGCTTAATGTGCATTATCTTGTTCAATCCTTACAATAAGCTTGGGGGATGGGTGCTATGTTACCCACGTTGTACAGGTGGGTGACTGGCCCACAAGTACATGGCTGGCGGGTAAGTGCTGAAGCTGCCTTAGCAGCCCGATTTGAGAATATTCTGTATTCTGTCCCTTCGTCTCACTTGTGTCTTCAAGGTTTCCCTTATTGGGTTCTTTCTAAAGTCAGGTTCTTTGGTTTTCTCGCTGAGCCTTCACATGTCAGCTGTTCCTCAGACAGAGGCCTCAAGACACGACCCTTTGTTGACGCAGGGCTTATTCTATTGCCGCTTCATACACCTCCTCCCGCTGATGTCCTGGGAAACTCCAAACATGTGCCTCCTAGAAAATGAAGCCTCAGACACAGACTTCTGATGCCACACTGGGGAGCCAACAGCAGGTGAAAAAGGACCCCTTGGTGGAGAAGGAGCACCTGCCACCTGCAACACGAAGTGGGCTGGTGCTCTCACGACACCTTGCTCTCTCTGTGACACCTTGCTCCTGCTTTCATGCAGAAGTGCTGGCTTGGGGCGCCTGGGTGGCTCAGTCGGTTAAGCGGCCGACTTCGGCTCGGGTCATGATCTCGCGGTCCGTGAGTTCGAGCCCCACGTCGGGCTCTGTGCTGACAGCTCAGAACCTGGAGCCTGTTTCAGATTCTGTGTCTCCCTCTCTCTCTGACCCTCCCCCGTTCATGCTCTGTCTCTCTCTGTCTCAAAAATAAATAAACGTTAAAAAAAAAAAAAAAAAAAGAAGTGCTGGCTGGAGATGTGGGTTTTCAGGGGTTAAAAAGTCTTCTTAGAACAGTTCTTATTGTGTTGGAAGAGGGAGGGAAGAGTGTTCTGAGTGTCTTTTACTGCAGTCATCTTCTCTTTGTGGTGTGGATCATGACATTTGCCTGGCTGTGCATAAGAATGACAGTGTACCGCCAGCCTCACGACCCTTCCGCCACAGCACTTCAGGGGGTCCAGCATAGCATTAGTGGCCCAGCGTAATTTTTTCCAACATCTCTGACCTGCTCACAGTCCCCCAGCAGGCCTGCCTCCTCGGAGATAACCTGCCTGGGTCCCACTAACACCACAGAGAACAAGCATAGCCCATAACAGGCAGAGAGTCCATGCAGATGACTGCAGTGAAAGGAAAAGTGACTCAGACACAACAGCAGGGCATAATCAACACCCAAAGGATACTCTCCTGATGTGCCAGGTCTGGGTGAACAAGGGATACTGCACTGCAAGGTGCTGTAGGACCTCTTCTTCATAAAATCACAACCTTCGATAGCAGAAGACACCGCTAACTTTCTTAACACAGAGAAAGAGACACACAGAGGCAGACAAAATAAGGAGACAGAGAAATTTACCCCAAATGAAATAACAGGACAAGGCCACAGCCAGAGATCTAAGTGAAACAGATATATGTAACATGCCTGATAGAGAATTTAAAGCAATGATCATAGGATACTCACGGACTTGAGAAAAGAATGGAAGGCATGAGTGAGATCCTTAACACAGAGAAGGAATAACACAGAAGAGATAAAGGGCACAGTTAAACCAAATGAGAAATGTACTTGATGGAATGAACAGCTGGATGGAAGAAGTGGAGGAATGAATTAGTGACCTAGAGATAGACTAATGGAATGGAATGAAGCTGAACAAAAAAGAGAAAAGTCTTATGTAGAATGAGAATAGACTTAGGGAACTCAGTAACTCCATTACACAATAACATTCATGTTGTAGGAATCCCAGAGAAAGAGAGAGAAAAGGGATAGAAATTTTATTTGAAGAAATAATAGCGGCAAACTTTCCTAATCTGGTTAAGGAAACAGTACATCAGATCCAGGAGGCACAGAGAACCCCCAACAAAATTGACAAGAACAAACACACACCAAGACATATTGCAATTAAACTTGCAAAATACAGTGATGAAGAAAACATTTTTAGAGCAGCAAGACAAAAGAAGTCATTAACTTACAAGGGAAAACCAATAAGGCTAGCAGAAGGTTTTTCAGCAGAAATTTGGTAAGCCAGAAGGGAATGGCATGATATATTCAAAGTGCTGAATGGGAAAAATCTGTAGCCAAGAATACTTTATCCAGCAAGACTATCATTCAGAATATAAAGAGAGATTAAGATTTTCCCAGACAAACAACTAAAGGAGTCATAACCACTAAACCAGCTCTTCAAGAAATATTATAAGGGACACTGTGAGGGCAAAGGAGAGACCAAAAGTGACAGTATGAAGGTAGGAAACACAAAAGCAGTATAAATGAATATTTCTGTAAAAAATCAGTAAAGGAACTCACCAAAAAAAGAACATAGAGTATAATAACATATATCTAACACATGGGGAGGAGAGGAGAAAACAATGGGTTCAAACTTAAATGACCATCAACTTCATATAGACTGCTATACGCAGAAGAGATTATATACAAATTTAATGGTAATCATATATCAAAAACCACTAATAAATATGCAAAGAATAAAGAGAAAGAAATCCAAATATATGACTAAAGAAAATCAGCAAAACATGAAAGAGAGACAAGAAAGGATCAGACAAAATCTTTAGAAACAACCACAAAACGTGTAATAAAATGGAAATAAATACATATACTATCAATAATTACTTTGAATATAATTGGACTAAAAATTCCAATCAAAAGAAGGGTGACAAAATGGATAAAAAAAAACAAGACCCATCTATATTCTGCCCACAAGAGACCCATCTTAGACCTAAACACACCTGCAGAATGAAGGTAAGAGGACAGAGAAACATCCATCATGCAAATGGATGTCAAAAGAAAGCTGGCGCAGCAATACTTACTTTGAACAAAATAGACTTTAAAACAGAGACTGTGACAAGAGCCAAAGAAGGACTCCATATAATATTAAAGGGGACAATCCAGTGAAAAGATATAACAATTGTAAATATGTATTCACTCAACATAGGGGCATCCAAATACATCAAGCAGTTAATAACAAACATAAAGGAACTAATCAATAACAGTATAAGAATGGTAGGGGACTTTAACACCCTACTTACATCAACGGACAGATCATCTAAACAAAAATCAACAAGGAAACGATGGCACTGAATGACCCACTGGACCAGATCGATTTAACAGATATATTCAGAGCATTCCACCCTAAAACAACAAAATACACATTCTTTTCAAGTACACGTGGAACATTCTCTAGAATAGATCATATATTAGGCCACAAAACAAACCTCAGCAAATTCAAGATAGAATTCATACTATGCATCTTTCCTGACCACAATGCTATGAAGTTAACCACAAGAAAAAAAAAATCTGGAAAGACCACAAATACATGCAGATTAAATAACTTACTACTAAAAAATGAATGGGTCAACCAGGAAATCAAAGAGGAAATTAAAAAGTACATGGAAACAGAGGCACCTGGGTGGCTCAGCCAGTTAAGCGTCCGACTTTAGCTCAGGTCATGATCTCACAGTCCATGAGTTCGAGCCCCGCGTCAGGCTCTGTGCTGACAGCTCAGAGCTGGAGCCTGCTTCGGATTCTGTGTCTCCCTCTCTCTCTGCCCTTCCCCTGCTCACACTCTGTCTCTCTCTCTCTCTCTCTCTCTCTCTCTCTCAAGAATAAATAAACATTAAAAAAAAGTTTTTTAAAAAAGTACATGGAAACAAAAGAAATGAAAACACAATGGTCCAAAATCTTTAGGATGCAGAAAAAGTGGTTCTAAGACGGCAGTATATAGCAATACCGGCCTACCTTAAGCAAGAAGCAAAAAATATCTCAAAATAAACAACCTAACGTTGCACCAAAAGGAGCTAGAAAAAGAACAAACAAAACCTAAAGTCAGCATAAGGAAGGAAATAATAAAGATCAGAGCAGAAATAAATTATATAGAAATGAAAATAACAATAGAACAGATCAATGAGGGGCGCCTGGGTGGCTCAGTCAGTTGAGCGTCCGACTGCGGCTCAGGTCATGATCTCGCGGTCTGTGAGTTAGAGCCCCGCGTTGGGCTCTGTGCTGACAACTCAGAGCCTGCAGCCTGCTTCAGATTCTGTGTCTCCCTCTCTGCCCCTCCCCGCTCATGCTCTGTCTCTCTCTCTCTTTCTCTCTCTCTGTCAAAAATAAATGAACGTTAAAAAATATTTTTTTTAATAAAAAAAGACAGATCAATGAAACCAGGAGCTGATTTGATTATTTAAAAAAATGAATAAAAATGATAATCCCCTTCCTAGATTTATTAAAAAGAAAAGAGAAAGAACCCAGATAAATAAAATCACAAATGAGAGAGGAGAAATAACAACCAACATCACAGAAATACAATTATAAGAGAATATTATACAAAACTATATGTCAACAAATTGGACAACCTGGAAGAAATGGACAAATTCCTAGAAACATATAAACAACCAAAACTGAAACAGGAAGAAAACCTGAACAGACCAATAACCAGGAAGGAAACTGAACCAGCAATCAAAAACCTCCCAGCAAACAAAAGTCCAGGACCAGATGGCTTCACAGGCGTATTTTATCAAACATTTGAAGAAGAGTTAATACCTGTTCTTCTCAAACCATTCCAAAAAATAGAAGAGGAAGGAGAACTTCCAAATTCATTCTATGATGCCAGCATTACCCTGATTCCAAGACCAGACAGATACAGACTCCACTTGTAAAAGAGAACTGCAGGCCAATATTCCTGATGAACATGGATGCAAAAATTCTCAATCCAAACACTAGGAAACTGAATCCAACAATACATTAAAAGAATCATTCGCCACCTTCACGTGGGATTTATTCCTGGGCTGCAAGGGTGGTTTAATATTCACAAATCAATCAATGTGATACACCACATTAAAAAAAAGAAAAGAACCATATGATCCTTTCAATGGATGCACAAAAAAGCATTTGACAAAATACAACATCCATTCATGATAAAAACCCTCAACAAAGTAGGGTTAGAGGGAACATACCTCAACATGATAAAAGCCATATATGAAAAACCCACAGTTAATATCATCCTCAATGGGGAAAAACACAGTTCCATCCTCTACAGTCAGGAACAAGACAGGGACATTCACTCTCACCACTGTTATTTAACAGTTTATGGGAAGTCCTAGCCACAACAATTAGACAAAACAAACAAACAAACAAACAATAAAAGCCATCCAAATTGGCAAGGAAAAAGTCAAATTTTCACTATTTTGATATGATATGATAATCTATATAGAAAACCTGAAAGACTCCACCAAAAAACTGCTAGAACAGATACACGAATTCAGTGATGTTGCAGGATACAAAATCAATGAGAACAGATACACGAATTCAGTAATGTTGCAGGATACAATATCAACGTATAGAAATCTATTGATGAAAAAAATTGAAGATAACACAAAGAAATAGAAAAACATTCCATGTTCATGGATTGGGAGAACAAATATTGTTAAAATGTCTATATTACCCAAAGCAATTTGTACATTTAATGTAATCCCTTATCAAAAATATGAACAGCATTTTTCACAGAGCTAGAATAAACAATTCTTTTTTTCCCATCAATTCTAAAATTTGTTTGGAACCACAAAAGACCCTAAAATAGCTAAAGCAACCTTGAAAAAGAAATGCAAAACCAGAGGCATCATTATTCTGAAGTTCAAGTTATATTACAAAGCTGTAGTGATCATGACAGTATGGTACTGGCACAAAAACAGATACATAGATCAAGGGAACAGAATAGAAAACCCAGAAATGAACCCACAACTATATGGTCCATTAATCTTGGACAAGGCAGGAAAGAATATCCAAATGAAAAAAGACAGTCTCCTCAACAAACGGTGTTGGGAAAACAGAACAGCAACATGCAAAAGAATCAAACTGGACCACTTTCTTACATCACACACAAAAATAAATTCGAAATGGATTAAAGACCTAAATGTGAGACAGGAAACCATCAAAATCCTAGAGAAGAACACCTCTTTGACATCGGCCATAACAACTTCTTACTAGATGTATTTCCTGAGGCAAGGGAAACAAAAGCAAAAACAAACTATTGGGACTTAATCAAAATAAAAAGTTTCTGCACAGCAAAGGCAACAATCAACAAAACTAAAAAGTAACCTACAGAATGGGAGAAGATATTTGCAAATAACACATCTGATAAAGGGCTCGTATCCAAACAAAATATATAAAGATCTTATAAAACTCAACACTCAAAAAAATGAATAATCCAATTAAAAAATGGGCTGAAGACATGAATAGACATTTTTCCAAAGACGACATAATGACACATGAGGCCAACAGACACATGAAGAGAGGCTCAACACCACCCATCATCCAAGGAAACATAAATAAAACCATACTGAAATATCACCTCACACCAGTCAGAATGGCTAAAACAACAGGTGTTGGTGAGGATGTGGAGAAAGGGGAACCCTCATGCACTGTTGGTGGGAATGCAAACTGGTGCAGCCACTTTTCCTTATTGTTTTCTTAATACCATTTTCTTTTCTCTAGCTACTTTACTGTAGGAATACAGTACATAACACATATTACAAAATACATGTTAATCAACTGTTTGCATTATCAGTAAGGCTTCCAGTCAACAGTAGATGAGTCAAAAGATACATTATTTTGCAGATGGGTCTTACAGAGAAAAGATCTCAGGATCCCCCAGGGTTTCCCTACATTTAAAAAGGGCCACTCCTCAGTAATGAGAGATCTGAAAAATAAGCATCATGAGATTAGTGATCCTTCTGAAATGAAAGGAGGAAAGTTCGTTCCCTAATCTTCTAGGTTAGGTTAGGTTCCTTCCAAAGCTTACATCACAGAGCAAAGAGGACATGCAGTAATTCATTTCAGAAGTCCTAGAAATGCTATTCCTGGAGAGCCAATCTCATTGGATCCCCCACTTCTTTCCTCCCCCAGTTTTATGCATAGCCCCACCCCCCATGGTGTGTCAGTGCCCCATCCCCCACATTGTTCAAGGGTCAGACATAATACAAATCCTTCTCAAACTTCCCAAAAAACAGGAGAGGAGGAAACACCTCCACATTCATTTTACAAGGCCAGCATTACCCTGATAAGAAAACCAGACAAGGACACTACAAGAAAAGAAAAACAGGCCAAAACCCTGATGAACATGGATTCAAAAACTCTCATCAAAATATTAGGACAACAAATTCAACAGTACATCATAAGGATTATATACCATGATCAAGTGAGATTTATTCCATGGATTCAAGAATGATTTGGGGCGCCTGGGTGGCTCAGTCAGTTGAGCGTCCGACTTCGGCTCAGGTCATGATCTCGTGGTCCGTGAGTTCAAGCCCCGTGTCGGGCCCTGTGCTGACAGCTTGGAGCCTGGAGCCTGTTTCGGATTCCGTGTCTCCCTCTCTCTCTGACCCTCCCCCGTTCATGCTCTGTCTCTCTCTGTCTCAAAAATTAAATAAACGTTAAAAAAAATCTTTTTTAAAAAAAGACTGATTCAACGTGGGGTGCCTGGATGGGTCAACTGGTTAAGCATCCAACTTTTGGTTTCTGCTCAGGTCATGATCTCATGGTTTGTGAGTTTAAGCCCCACATCTGGCTTGGCACGATCAGTGTGGAACCTCCTTGGGATTCTCTCTCTCCTTCTTTCCCTGCCCCTCCCCCACTTGTTTGCATGCTCTCTCACTCTCAAAATACTTAAAAAAAAAAAAAAAGAATGATTCAACATCCACAAATTCATCAATGTGATACACCATATTAACAAAATGAAGGATAAAAATCATAAATCATCTCAATAGATGTAGAAAAAACATTTGAAAATATTTAACATCCTTTTGTGAAAAAATTCTCAACCAACTGGGTACAGAGGAATGTACCTCAACATTATAAAGGCCACGTATGATAAGACCACAAGTAACATTACACTGCATGGTGAAAAGCTAAAAGCTTTTCCTGTAAGATCAGAAACAAGTCAAGGATGCCGATTGTCTCCACTTTATTCAACATAGTAGAAGGTCCTAGATCAATCATTAGATAAAAAATAGAAATGAAAGACACCTAAATAAGAAAGGAAGGAATAAAATTTTCTCTATTTACAGATGACATATTAAATACAGAAAAGAGTCCATCAAAAAACCATTAAAATAAATTCAGTAATGTTGCAGAACATAAAATCAATATATAAAAATTGGCTGCATTTTTATAGACTAACAAAAAGAGTAATTATGAAAAATCCCATTCACAAAAGCATCACAAAGACTAAAATATTTAGGAATAAATTTAACCAAGAAGGTAAAAGATCTATATGCTGAAAACTACACAAAATTGATGAACGAAACTGAAGAAGTCACAAATAAAGTGATATTATGTGCTTATGTGCTTAATAAGATATTATGTGCTTATAGAGTGGAATAATTAATGTCATGAAAATGTCTGTATTACCCAATGTGATTTACAAATTCAGCGCAATTCCTATCAAAATTCCAATGGCATTTTTCACAGAAAAAAAAAATCCTAAAATTTGTACAGAATCACAAAAGACCCCAAACAGTCAAGGCAATCTTGAGGAATAACAAAGCTGTACTTACCTGCAGGAGAGATACCATGATCATGAAGGTGGTTTTCCTGGGGCAAGGCTTATCCATTGCACTCTGAATGTACTGATCTCTGTGATTTTCCCAAATGTGGGAAATGAAACAGACTCTTAACTATAGAAAACAAACTGATGGTTACTAGAGGGGAGGTGGGCAGGGGTATGGGTTAAATAGGTGATGGGTATTAAGGAGGGCACTTGTAATGAACACTGGGTGTTGTATGTAAGTGATGAATCACTAAATTCTACACCTGAAATGAATATCACACTGTATTTTAACTAACTGGAATTCAAATAAAAACTTGGAGGGGCACCTGGGTGGCTCAGTCAGTTAAGCTTCTGACTTCAGCTCAGGTCACTATCTCACAGTCCATGAGTTCGAGCCCACATTGGGCTGTGTACTGACAGCTCAGGGCCTGGAGCCTACTTTGAGTTCTGTGTCTCCCTCTCTCTTCACCCCTCCCCTGCTCTCTCTCTCTCTCTCTCTCACTCTCTCTCTCTCTCAAAAATAAATAAACATTAAAAGGCACCTGGGTGGCTCAGTTGGTTAAGCCTCCAACTTCGGCTCAGGTCGTGATTTCATGGTTCGTGAGTTTGAGCCCTGCATCAGGCTCTGTGCTGACAGCTCAGAGCCTGAAGTCTGCTTCAGATTCTGTGTCTCCCTCTTTCTCTGCATCTCCCCTGCTCACACTGTCTCTGTCTCAAAAATAAAAATAAACATTAAAAAAAATTTTTTAATAAAAATAAAAACTTGGAAAAAAAAGAAATAAACACTTCCTAATTTCAAACTATATTATGAAGCCATGGTAATCAAAACAGTATGGTATTGGCATAAAAGAAGACACAGAGACCAATGTAATAGAATAAAGAGCCCAGAAATAAATCCATTCATACATGGTCAATTAATTTACAACAAAGGGGCCAAGAATATACAATGGAGAAAGGATATTCTCTTCAATAAATGGTTCTAGGATAAGCAGAAAACTACATGCAAAAGAATGAAACTAGACCCCTCTATTACACCATGCACAAAAATCAATTCAAAATGCATTAAAGATTTGACTATAAGACTTGAAAACATAAAACTCCTAGAAAACATAGGGGGTAAGCTCCTTGACATCAGTCTAGGCAATAATTTTTGTATTTGACATCAAAAGCAAAAGCAGCAGGGGCACCTGCGTGGCGCAGTCGATTAAGCCCCTGACTCTTGATCTTGGCTCAGGTCATGATCTCACAGTTGGTGAGTTCAAGTCCCACATCAGGCTCTGTGCTGACAATACAGCACCTAGCTTGGGATTCTGTCTCTTCTTCTCTCTGCCCCTCCCCCACTTGTGTTTTTTTTTCCCTCTCTCTCTCTCCTCTCAAAATTAAAAAAAAAAATAACTTAAAAAAATAAAAAATCAAAGGCAGCAAAAACTAAAATAAACGAGTGGAACTACATCAAACAAACAAACACTCTGTACAGCAAAGGAAATCATCAATAAAATGAAAAGGCCAAATGGGAGAAAATATTTGCAAACTTGTAACAGGTAAGAGGTTAATATCCAAAATATATAAAGAGCCCAAAATATAAAGAATATATAACTATATACACAACTCAATAGTACAAAAACCAAACAATTCAATTAAAAAATGGGCAGAAGGTCTGAATAGATATTTTTCAAAGGATGATGTATAGATGGCCAAAAGGTACACAAAAAGGTACAAAGTCAGTAATCATCAGGAGAATGCAAATCAAAATCACAATGAGATATCACTTCACACCTGTCAGAATGACTGTCATCAAAAAGATAAGAGATTAACAAGTATTGGTGAGAATGTGGAGAAAAGGGAATCTTTGTGCACCGCTGGTGGGTGTTTAAGTTGGTGTAGCCACTATGCAGAACTTTATAGAGATTCCTCAAAAATCATAAACAGAACTACCATTTCTGGGTATATATCTAAAAAAAAGTACAAATAGGATCTTGAAGAGCCATTTCTACTCTCATGTTCACTGCAGCATTATTCACAATTGCCACAATATAGAAACAACCTAAGTGTCCATCAATGGATGAAGAGATAAAGAAGATGTGAATATATATATAGAAATTCTAAATATGTATTTAATTCAATACATTTAATTCAGCCATAAGTAAGAAGAAAATCTTGCCATTTGCCACAATGTGGATTTCACCTTGAGGACATTGTGCTAAATGAAACATGTCAGGCAAAGAAAGATAAATACTGTATGATATCACTTATATGTAGAATCTAAAAAGTCAAACACAAGGAAACAGAGAAAAGAATGGTGGCTTTCCCGGGGCTTGGGAGTGGGAGAAATGGAGATGAAGAGATGTTGGTCAAAAAGTAAAAACTTTCCATTAGAAGATGAATTAGTTCTGGCAATCTAATGTACAGCACGGTGGTTATAGTTAGTAATACTGTATTATACACTTGACAGTTACTAAGACAGCTCTTAAATGTTCTCACCTCAAAAAAAGAAATGGTAACTTATGGGATGAGTTGGAGGTTTTGGCTAACACTGTGTTGGCAATCATGTTGCAATATATAAGCACCAATTCAACAGGTCGCACACTTTAAGCTGACAAAATAGTATACGTCAGTGATATCTCAATCAAGTTGAAAAGAAGATAAAATTCAATTAGTTTTCATAGTAAAAAAGGCTGCATCTTGTATGGTTCCAATGGTCTAACATTCAGGAAAAGGCAAAATTGTGGAGATAGTTAAAAAAAAAAAAAGTGGTTTCCAGGGTTTGGAGGAGGAATAAATTAGCAAAGCACAGATTTTGAGAACAGTTAAATATTCTGTATAATAATATAATACGATGCAGTTGGGCTCTGTGCTTACAGCGTGGAACCTATTTGGGATTTCTCTCTCCCTCTTTCTCTCTCTCAAAAATAAATAAATAAATGAATAAACAAACAAACAAACATTAAAAAGGGGGGTTCACACCCAGGACATATAAAGAATTATAACTCAACAACAACAACAAAACAAGGCAACTAAAAAATAGGCAAAAGGCTTGAATAAACACTTCTCCAAGAAGATATACAAATGGCCAGTAAGCACATGAAAAGATATTCAACATTAGGGAATTGCAAATCAAAAACACAGTGAAAAATACTACTTCACTACCCTTAGGACAGCTACTACCAAAAACAGAAAATAAAAATTTTGGATAAAGAACATGTGGTGTCTATATATATATATATATATATATATATATATATATTTATATATATATATATTTTTTTGAGGCTATTTATTTATTTTTGAGAGAGAGAGACAGCATGAGCAGGGGAGGGGCAGAGAAAGAGAGGGAGAAGGAGAGAATCCCAAGCAGACTCCGCACTGTCAGCACAGAGCCTGATGCGGGACTCAAACTTGTGAACCGTGAGATCATAACCCAAGCCGTCATCAAGAGTCAGACCCTTAACCGACCGAGCCCCCCGGGTGCCCCCACTAACTGGAATTTAAATAAAAACTTAAAAAAAAAAATTTGGTGAGGACATGGAGGAACTGCAAGCCTTGTATAATGCTGGCGGGAATGTAAAACGGGACAGAACTATGAAAAGTAGTATGGTACCTCCCCCTCCCCCCAAATTGAAAATATAATTACCATCATGATCCAGAAATTCCACTTCCGGGTACTAACCCAAAGAAGTAGGGACTTGGAAGTTATTTGTACACCCATGTTCATAGTAGCATTATTCGCAATAGCCAAAAGGTGCAAGTGAGCCAAGTGCCTGCTGAAGGATGACAGGATTAGCAAAATGTGGCATATATATTCAGCCTTAAAATGCGAGGAAATTCTGCCACGTTTCAACATGGATGAAACTTGAAGACATTATGCTAAGTGTAATGCCAGTGGTAAAAGGACGAATACTGTATGATTCCACTTATATGAGGTAACTAGAGAGCAGTTGAATTCATAGAGACGGAAAGTGGACTGGTGCTTGTCAGGGGCAGGGGATAAAGGGGATGGGGAGTTATTGTTTAATGGGTAGAGTTTCAGTTTGGGAAGATGAAAAAAGTTCTGGAGATGGATGGTGGTGATGGTTACATTTATGTTAATACACTTAATGTCAATGAATTGTCTCTTAAAAATAGAGTGCAAACTTTGTGTTCTGAATATTTTACTACAATGAATAAAACGATGCCTGAAGTCTCAAGTGTCTCCCATACCTGAATGTTTACACAGTAACAAAACGGATGCACAGACCAAGAGTGAAAACATAAAGTTTGCTTTTTTTTTGAATCAGAGGGTAATTGGGGAAGTGTTCTGGGTAAGGATGAAGGATTTCTGGGCATTCCTCAGGTGACCTCAAAAAGGATTCTGTTGAATAATAAGTTTATCCTTCTTTTATACTTTGAAAAGAAAAGACATCAAAGAGAATCTTCCGGCTAAGATAACGGCAAACCCAATGCCAATGTGCATTTGCCAATGCCAATCTTCATCACAAGACCTGGCACGAGTACTGTGTATAACTGGGGTAATGGATCTAGGATTTTTCTTTTCTGAGGGACATATCTCAATTCTGTTGCCTCTGTAATGGGAGGCACCCAGAGTTTTTTCCGTATATTCTCTCTCTGCTCAGGTCGTAGGCCCTGAGCAAGTGGCTAGTGCATCCTTCTGCCTGGAATCCCAAGGATTCCCATGGGCTGAGGCAAGGAGGGTGCCATAAGAACATGTTGCCAGGACAGTTTGGGCATCTACAATGCATGGCCCCTAGATAAATAAAAGAGAAAAGAAAACCTCTCTACCCAACCAAGGTTCCCTCGGAAGATCAACAGCCATGCCCTGCCCCCACCCTTCACCCCCACTCTTCACTGGCCTTCTATTTGGTTGCCTTCCCTTCCTGCTTAAGAAGCTGTACCTGGTTCACTATGTTAGTTGTGTTCTTGCCAAAGCAGATTCTGAGACAAAGTTCTGGGGACAGGATGTTTATTTGGGGTGTGATTTCAGGGTGAACAGGTATGAAACTGGGAGGGGGAAAAGCCGCCGCTATTAGCAACTAGGTCTCAAACCTGCGGCCAGCCCTCTCAGAGACAGTATGCGACGTATCTCAGAATTGATCCGCTAGAGATCAAGGAGGTGTGTATTTTTTTAAAGGCTGCTCTATGGATATTAAGTACCCCTGCACTTTCAGAGTGAGCCTGACAATGGCCCGCCAAGCTCCCACGTGGCGGAGAAAGCTGACAAGCAGTAAGAAGACATACAAGTATTTGAGGAGGCACCATGTCTGCTGGGGGGCGGGGGAGGCTGTCCACTATCGCTGCACGTGAACTCGGGCAGGTGAAAATGGGGGGGGGGGGGGGGGCTTCATGATTAATGGAGGAAATGACATGTCAGCAGCAGACATGAAAAGACAAATTGTGGCTTTCACCTCCAAATCCTAAATTTTGGTATCAGAGATTTAGAAGGATGTCCTGTCATGACAATTTCCCCAACACCAGATTAGATAAAGATTCTGTAGTTTGGAAGAGGGAAGTGAGAGGGGAGGCAGCACATGGAAATCACCCGTGCTACTGATGCCTAGTAGTCCTCAGGCAGTTCTGTGGAAGTTGGGCAACAGCCAAGATATTGTCTGTGTTGTGAGAACAAACTACCCTTCATCATCTCTCCTCGTCTTTAGACAAGGCACCCATCATACCTGTACGCTCATCTATAGGTGAGAGTACTTATCTGAGACCTTGCACCTGTCCAACTCATCTGGATGGCTAGCACCGTTCCAGTAAGCCCCCGGAATGGGTGAGCAGTGGAACCTAACTCCTGGTTCACATGCACTTGGCTGGAGTGTAGATTCTCTGCCCACAACCTCCCTGTGTCACCTTCTTTCCCCTTAGCTTCCACAGAGACAGAGGCTCGTACCCCATTTTAGAAGCAGCCTCTACCCGTGATGTGGAGTGGTGTTGAGGGGTGAGGGCAGCCCCAGGGCCACATCTCATCCCGAGCAAGGTGGCCTTCCATTGCCACCAACAGAGCACACATCACAAGAAGATGAGTGACTGCCAGTGTATCCAGTTTAGGGAGGATCCCATAGGCTCCTTGCCACGAGGATCATAGGAACACTCATCCTGAGAAGGTCCCGGTGGTGAAGGCCTCGCAGGCTCTTCCCTCAGGCAGCTCTCAGTGGGCCATCACTGAACTAGGCGAGAGTGGGGCAGTTAGACATGAGAGAGCTCCAGAATCACACCTACGGAGCAGAGCCACAGGAGGAGTTCTGAAGCCCTGGGACCCAGGAACCCAGCTCTGTATATAAGACCCACTTTGTAGTAAGAGTATGTGGAGGCAGCTCAGTCCACCACAGAAAAAAAACTGAAATGTAAGAGGCGGTTTCTTGGTCCTGGCCAGGCTCAGCACTTATCCTGCAACCAAGAACCGCATCTTTGTTCTTTTTCTCCGTGTCAGTTGCTTGGGACACAGGAGCCCCTTCGTACCAATGATTTTACTTTCCACTCACCACAGCCATGGAAATGGGAGGTACTTTTTCCCACTTTTTAGATGTATATCAGAGGCCCAGAGGGCTATAATATATGCAGACACAAGTGAGTTCACCGAGCCTGTCTCTCCAACAGGGGGCGGTAGGAGCAGATTCTGCTCCTCAGGAGCCATCAACATTTCTTCACACACTTTCTCTCTCTGAGCCTCCGTTTCCTCACTTGTAAGACTGTGAGGATTACTCCCATTTCTCAAGGTGGCTGAGAGGTTGAACTTTGGTAGATAATGCATGTGACCTGTGGGTCCTGGTCCACAGAAGTGCTCAGACACTCTAGCTGCTGTGATTGCCGTCTTCCCCACCTTCCCAACCCTATAACAAGTTCAGTTGAGGAACCGCATCCTGAGGGCATCCACATCCAGCCCCAGCCAGAAGTCACAGGTGTGGTCCGTGCAGTATCCCCCCAAAGAGCCCAACCTCTAGCCCAGGGGGTAAGCACTTGCCGGCAGAGTTGCAAGGCTTTATGGGAATCCTCCAGTCAGACATCTGGACGTGGCGGGTTGCTGAGACTACCTATATCAGGCAAATGGCTTCTTTAGGGCTCCCGGCCAGGATGGCTCCAGTAACACAAAGGACATGAGTACGCTGCATTCTAAAAAGAAAAGGTCCTACAACCCGATGAGGCCTCAAGGAGAAAGAGACACCAAGTTGCACGGCAAGATCATTGGACACTTACGGAAAGGGGCCTGACACCTTGTTTGGAGTGGGGCTTTTGGATCTGAGCAAGTAAAGGTGGATTCCTCTCAATCTCGTGCATAAGAGTATCCAAAGGTATGCCTGAAAAGCTCTCTTAAGGCTCCCTCCAATATAGCAAAAAGAGGAGGAAGGGGTAACTCGTCCCATCTGGAGGGATAGGAGTGGGTATTCTGGGGCAGGACAGAATGAAGTTGCTGAGGAGGTCTTGCCAGTATTCCAGATGAGTCTATGGGACTCATCTGGGAGAGGATGGGGGCTGCAATGAACCTGCAGCAATTTATTGTTCCAGGTCAGCTTCCTCCTGCTGTTTTTCCAGGGACTAGCAGCTTGAAGCAGGGCCCTGTCCCCATCGGGTATGACAGCAATTGAGAGAGGATATGTTCTAGTCCTTGTCTTGGTGTGTAACAGGTCTAGGGAGCAGGGGGCCCTTTGGAGAATGTGTCCTGGCGTGTAAGCCACAGAATAACCCCCTGGATTCTACAGAAAGAGGTAAAATGAGGATATTAGGGAAGCATGGACAAAGGGTTGGGGGTGCTAGGATAAAGTCTGGACAATGTAAGTGGCCAGTGGCAGTGGTGACAGTCTAAAGAGGATCCAGGCACTTGTGTTGCTGAGGCTGGAGTCAGGAAGGCCAGAGCCCAGGGCCTGACACACTGGCCAGGTGGTGCCATGGAGACAGGCGAGCCTGGAGGTTCTCGGGCTAGTGGCCTGGCATTGCCGAGCAGTCAGGGCTTGCCCGAGTGGTCAGAGGCTACACTGGTCTCTTTCTGGTCTTTTCCTACATCGCCAGTGTCTGCCCCATCCCTTCTACCTCTTTATTCTGTGAGGTTCTTGAATCTCCAAGGTTCCCAGGGAAATGCCATGGTGAGCAGGGCAATGGGTTGAGCCTGCCCTGGGATGAGCAGAGTCCCCAGATAGGCACCAGAGCCACAGACACATACGGCTAGACCCACAAGCATGTCAAGCACATGCTCCTTATCCTCTGGTGCCATTTTTTCCTCAAAGCAGTGTTTCAGTTTTCTGGCATTTGCAACATCACAGGGTTGTCTTGATATTTTTCCACTACATTAGCATCATTGACTAGGGGTGACAATCAGGATTACACAAACATTCTTGGGGCGCCTGGCTGGCTTAGTCAGTAGAGCATCTAACTCTTGATCTCGGGGTTGTGAGTTCAGGCCCCACGTTGGGTACAGAGATTACTTAAAAATAAAATCTTTTTAAAAAAGATTACACAAACGTTCTTATGCACAGCTAGGCAAATGTCACTATCTGGACCACAAGGGCGAAGTGTCAGACCCTTAAGACACTCACCAAAAGTCACTCATTCCTTCCTCCTAACATGCTCAGAACTACCCTAAGAAGATTTCAGAAAGCCTGGAAAAACCATGTCTTCAGCCACCTACTTCTGTGGGAGGCAGAAACAAGGTGTCGCAGAGCAACACAAGAACGCCAGCCAGCTTCAGGGTGCAGATGGCAAGTGCTCCCTACCCGCCATGGGACTCTTTTATACCAACTGTTAGTCCCACAGTGCGCTGCAGAAGTCTGTGCCAGATGTTTTATTTTCCAAGAGACATAAGCTTGGAACTCCTAGGACCACAGAGGGGGATACAGGTGTGGGCAGAGTACAATAAGCCCTGAGTCTAAAATCGCCCTGGATCAAGATCCCTTCTCCACCTTGAGGGCCCTGCCTAGGGTCAACGGACATGACAAGCATAAGGGGGAAAACCAAAGGAACGTGATGGGGGAAAGAGCCCGAAAAAGGAAACTGCAAAGTCTACACAGGCAAGGCAGAGAATCAGAGTACAGGGTGGCCAAGAACCCAGTCCTGGAGTCTGGCTGCTTAGTTGACACTTGCCAGCTGGCCATGCGGTCATGGGCTGTTCACCCATCTCTCTGAGCGTGTCTCTCCACTTAGACCTTGAGGGTAGTGTACCATCCAGCCCCTGGCCTTGATTTGAGGAGTCGGCAACATAATGCCCATAAGGTTTAGCAGCCTAATCCTGACCACAGTATAAGGCCTGGAATCTGCAGAGTAAGGGCTCAGTGGAATTTTAAGTGATTATTAGAGGAATAAAGGAAAACAATCCTTGATCTGTAGATCCTCTCTCTTGCAGCATGGTTACCAAATCAGGCCTCCTGAATGATGGCCCACATGAGCCTGCCTGGATGTGAACTTGAAGACATTCTGTTCTCAATTTTATTGACTTTCAGGAAATTTTGTGCTTATGTAAAGACCTCACAGCCAGTAAGTGTCAAGGGAAGGCTGGAGCACAAGCCCTCTACCCTCCTGTTCAGGCTCTCTGGTGGCTACTGCCCTGCCCTGCTTTCATCACAATCTCTGCCTTTTACCTGCTCAGTGGCCTCCATGAGCCAGTTTCAGGAGTCTGGACTGCCCTCCTACATGCTGGCCCGGAGGTTCTAGTGGCCCATTGACTGAGTCCTGCTACCTGGTTATCTGATACAACCTCAAATCAGAACTGAATTTATCAATGTTCTGCCAGTCTAGGAATCTTACCTAGCTCGGTGACCCTGAACTCCCAGCTCCCAGGGGCCCTTTGCATGGAGGTGGGACCTCAGGAGAAGCAGAGGGCATGAGCACCTCATAGTCAATGCACTCCACCTCACTCTGCCCAGGGGAGGCTGCTGTGAGTGGAGCCTTGAGGAGGTGCAGGTCCTTAGCAGCATCCAGGAGACTTAGGGTGCAATATTGAAAGTGGGGTCATGGCTCAGCTGCCGAGGATATTCTCAGAGGACGTGAAATGTTACTCGCCTCATTGAGTGAGCTTCCTTCTTTTAATAGCTCTTGCCTTGGCCTCTTTGGCTGCTACTACCTGAATCCAAGAAACCAGATGCTAGGAAGCAGCTCAGCTGGGACAAGAAAGGTTATTAGCAAAATCCGTGGCCTGGAAAGTATAAAATCATCAAAGATGACGTATCTCCAGCCGGATGTTCTGACACCCTCTGGGAAAATGTCCTTGTCATGACCCCTCGGCTGGCTCCCATCCTCTGGGAGGGGACTTTCAAAACTGACATCCTGAATGAGCAGTTCCGGCTCCAGAATGCCACCATTGGATTCATCACGTTTCCTGCTAAAAGACCCAAAACCCACCTGAAGATATTGCTGGAACTGCAGAGATGTACTTCATGGCGGGACACAGGGTGAACTACTACGTCTTCACTGACCGGCCAGACCACGTTCCTCACATTAACATCCAAAAAGGAAGGCAGACAATCATCCTCAGGGTCCAGAGCCATGCCCGCTGGGAGGACATCTCCACGCTCCGCACATCAATTTTCCCCGGCACGCTTCCACCAGGAAGCGGATTACCTTGTGTGTGTGGATGCGGACATGAAGTTCAGCGACCACACGGGCGTGGAGATCTTCTCCTCCTTGTTCCGCACCCTGCATCCTGGCTACCGTGGGCTCAGTCGGACCCACTTCCCCTATGAACGTTGGCCTCAGGCACAAGCCCATGTTCCTGAAGATGAGGGGGACTTTCATTACACAGGGGCCTTTTTGGGGGGTCAGTGCCAGAGGTTTACAGGCTCAGCAAGGCCCGCCACGAGGCACAAATGGCCAACCAAGCCAACCACATCAAGGCTGAGAGACATGTGAGAGCCACCGGAACGAGTATCTGCTTTACCACAAACCCTCCAAGGTCCTGAGTACCTGTGGAATCACAACATGCTGCAGAATACCTGGGATCAGCAGGTAGTAAACTTGTCTTCCAACATAAAGTGCATTGGATTTGTGACTATGGAAGAAGCACCAGGAAATCAAGACTTATCAAAGGAAGCTTCTAGAAAGGACTGAGGTGATGGTAAGGCAGCCCTCATCTTCTTCCTGGCATTAAATTAAAACCAGTTTTACCCAGAAACGGTATAACCCCTCTTCCTTTTCCTGTCTGGTTGAGAAAAATTGCTAATGCCTCCCACCATCTCCCCAAATGTAGGCACTCCTTGTACTGTCCTCCCCTACCACCATACACCAAACACACACTCTTAGGCAGGCCTGATTCCAGAATTCAAGCATGGTTCCTGAGTTGCCATCAACTTGAAATTCTCACTGTGTGCTCCCAATGCTTTTCAGGATGGAGGAGGTGGGTGGTCTCTCCTTGTCCTAACATATCAGGGATCGGAGATATCTTTTCCAAAACAAGGAAGAGGTTCCTAGACACAAAGTCTCCTGTCTCTTGTGGCACAAAGTCACACACGGGCCTGCTCTGGCCTTGGCCAAGCAGATGCCCGCAAGCCTTCCATTTAGTTTCCTTGTTAAAACTAAAAGAAGAAAGTGACACCAAAAAAGACATCCTTTCCCGGTGCTTGGCTTCTTGTCTATCCCCAAACACTGCCAGCTGTCCGAGAGACAAATAGATCTCTCTGCCTCCCCTTCCCCTGCTGACTGCTTCTGTGTCAGTTTCAATTTACTAGTGATTTGCCAGTGTCCTCTTAGCTGAAGTAAACCTATGTGTAGATGATAATAGGAAGTTTGTAATTTTCATGAGAACCTGTTGTTTTTACTTTAAAGTGATATTGGTGTCCTTCAACAAGGCTCTTATGTGTCATGAAATCTGGCATCCCCCTTGGTCCTGCTTCTCCCCTCATACACAAAGGGCAGAGGCAAGTTGCACAGGAGCAACATTTATTTCTCTTCTGTTGGCAGCAAACTTTACTAATTTCAGGGCCCTTTCCAACTGTTAAAGGCTCTGATTCTCAAGTTTTATGTTTTTCTGTGTCAACACTGATCAACTTATTTCTACACAAGAATAATTCAGGAAAAATGTTTTCCTCTCAGTGCAAGATGAAAAAAATTTTTTTAAGTTTGTTTATTTTT
The DNA here is from genome assembly GCF_023721935.1 of Panthera uncia. Lineage (NCBI taxonomy): Eukaryota > Metazoa > Chordata > Mammalia > Carnivora > Felidae > Panthera > Panthera uncia. The sequence goes on from NW_026057588.1 coordinate 17,288,887, forward strand.
GAGAGAGAGCATGAGCAGGGGAGGGAGAGAGAGAGAGAGAGACAGAGACAGAGACAGAGACAGAGAATCTCAAGCAGAATCCGCACTATCAGCGGGGAGCCTGACACGGGGCTCAAACTCAGGAGCCACAAGATCATGCCCTGAGCCGAAATCACGAGTTGGATGCTTAACTGACTGAGCCACCCAGGTGCCCCAAGATGAAAATATTCTCATAGGATCACAGAAGCCTGACTGTCAGCTGTGGCTGCAGAGCAGGTCCTGCAGTCTAGGTCTTCCCTTCCTGGTCCACGGTCTACCCTGAACTCCAGAGTGAGAGAGTGTCCCAGAACTGGCCTCTCCATCCTTTCAGACCTCTGTCCAGCCAGAGGCCTCAAGGGGCACTTCTCGGCCCTTCCACCTAGCTGAAAATGAAACACAGTCTAATTTCTGGTTTCCTACATTTTTTTAAATACACTTTTCTCATATATATATATATAGATATATATAGATATATATGTGTGTGTGTATATATATATGTGTATATATATATATATATATATATATATATAAAATATAATTTATTGTCAAATTGGTTTTCATATGACAACCAGTGCTCATCCCAACAGGTGCCCTCCTCTATGCCCCTCCCCCTCTTGACTTTTTTTTTTAAAGCAGTTCTTGATTTACACAAAAAAAAAAAAAAAAAAGTGACAGAACATGGGATTTTCCATAGCCAACTCCCCTTCTCCCTCTCTATACCATTTCTCTTATAATTAATCCTTTGCATTAGTATATTTGTTACAAATGAGAAGCCAATGCGAATATATTATCATTAATTAACTTCCACAATTTCCGCTAGGTTTCATTCTTTGTATATTCTCTAGCTTTTGACAAATGTATAATGACATGTATTCACCATTATAGTATCATACAGGATAGTTTTACCTGCCCTAAAAATCCTCCGTGCTCCACCTGTGTATTCATCCCTCCCTCCCTCTTTCTGATCCCATGGCAAACACTGATCTTTTTACTGTCTCCATGGTTTTCCTTTCTAGAATGTCATGTAGCGGGAACCATACAGTGTGCAGCTTTTTAGATTGGCTTCCTTCACTTAGCAATATCCATTAAGGGTTTCTTCCATGTCTTTTAGTAGCTTGGTAGCTCATTTCTTTTTATCACTGAATAATATTCCATGTTATAGTTGTATCAGTTTGTTTTTCCACTCATCTACTGAAGGGCAGCTTTCTTGCTTCCAGGTTTGGGAAATTATTCATGGGAAGTATTGTATGGGGACATATGTTTCAACTCATTTGGGTAAATATCAACTGGATCGGATGGTAATAGTGTATTTAGTTTTGTAAAAAAAACTGCCAGTCTCCAGAGTGACTGTACTGTTTTGCATTCCCAACAACAATGAAGGATTCCTCTTGTTCCACACACTTCCTTTGTTTGGTGTTTCTGTTTTGGATACTGGCCATTCTAATTGCTGTGTAGTGGTATTTCATTGTTTTTTAATTTGTAATTTCCTAATAACACGTGAAGTTGAGTATCTTTTCAGAGGTTATTTGCATCTGTATATATTCTCTGGGACCATGTCTATTCTGACCTATTATACCCTTTTTAATTGAGTTTTTCATGTTATTATTGTTGGGTTTTAAGAAATTTCCATATTTTTTTTTAAATTTTTTTTTTCAACATTTATTTATTTTTGGGACAGAGAGAGACAGAGCATGAACGGGGGAGGGGCAGAGAGAGAGGGAGACACAGAATCGGAAACAGGCTCCAGGCTCTGAGCCATCAGCCCAGAGCCCGACGCGGGGCTCGAACTCACGGAGTGCGAGATCGTGACCTGGCTGAAGTCGGACGCCCAACCGACTGCACCACCCAGGCGCCCCAGAAATTTCCATATTTTTGATACCAGTCCTTTATCATATATGTGTTTTGCAAAGATTTTTCTCCCAGTCTGTGGCTTGTCTTCCCATTCTTTTAACACCATGTTTTGCAAATCCTGAGTTTTCAATTTGAATAAAGTTTAAATAATGTTTTCTTTCACAAACTGTGCATTTGATGTTATGTCTAAAAAGTCATCACCAGGGGCACCTGGGTGGCCCAGTCGGTTAAACATCCGACTTCAGCTCAGGTCGTGATCTGTGGTTTGTGAGCTCGAGCCCCAGGTCGGGCTCTGTGCTGACAGCTCGGAGCCTGGAGCCTGCTTCGGATTCTGTGTCTCCTTCTCTCTCTGCCCCGCCCCCACTTGTGCTCTGTCTCTATCAAAAATAAGTAAATGTAAAAAAATTTTTTTAAATAAATAAATATAAATAAATAAATAAATAATCATCACCAAACCCAAGGTCACTTTAATTCTCCATCTTCTAGGAGTTTTTGTGGGTTTTTTGTTTGGTTTGGTTTCCTGCATTTAGGTTTGTGACCATTCTGAGTTAATTTTTGTGAAGGGTATAAGGTCTGTGTCCAGATTACTTTTTTTTTAGATGTGGATGTTCAATTGTCCAGCAGCAACTATAGAAAAGACTATCTTTTTCCCACTGAATTACCTTTGCTGCTTTGCCAAAAATCAGTTGACGATATTTATGTGGGTCTACTTCTGGGCTTTCTTTTCTGTTCCATTTATCTGTCTATTTTTTCACCAATACCCTACTGTCTCGATTACTATAGCTTTATACTACGTATTGTCAGTCCTCTGTTCTCCTTCAATATTATGCTGGGTATTCCAGATCCTTTGCCTCTTCATACAAACTTAAACTTAAGGATCAGTTTGCCAATATCCACAAAATGACTTGTTAGGATTTACACTGTGATTGCATTTAATCTATAGATCAAGTTGGGAAGAACTGACATCTTGACTATACTGAATCTTCCTATCCATGAACATGGAGTATCTCTACATTTATTTAGTTCTTTAATTCCATTCATTGGTTTTGTAGTTTTACTCACAAACATCTTATATATATCTATATATATAGTTACATTTACACTCAAGTATTTCATTTTGGGGGAAGCTAATATAAATGGTATTATTTTTAATTTTAAATTCCAATTGTTCATTGCTGGTATATACGAAAGCAGTTAACACTTTTGAATATTAACTTATATTCTGAAACTTTGCTATAATCACTTATTAATTCCAGGAGTTCTTTTTTTCTTGATTATTTAGGATTTTCTATACAGACAATATAGTCACCTACAAACAAAGATTTTCATTTCTTCCTTCCCAACCTAAATATTTCTATTTCCTTTCCTTCCCTTATTGCCTGAGTTAGGACTTCCCATACTATGCTGAAAAGGAATGATGAGAAAGCATATTCTTACCTTGTTTCTGATCTTAGCAGGAAAGCTTCTAGCTGCTCACCATTAAGTATGATGTTATTTGTAGTGTTTTTGAAGTTGTTCAATATAAAGCTGAGAAAGCTCTCCTCTATTTCTACTTTGCTGAGGTTTTTTAAAATAATGAATGAATGCTAGATTTTTGTCATATACTCTTTATGCATCTATTGATATGATCATGCGATTTTTATCCTTTAGTCTGTTGATGTGATGGATGACATTAATTGACTTTCCAATGTCAGACTGCATCCTTGGAATAAATCCCACTTGGCTGAGGTGTAGAACTTCTCATACCTTGTTGGATTTGATTTGCTAATATTTTGTTGATTTTTGTACTTATGTTCATGGGAGATATTGATCTGTAGTTTTTTTCTTGTAATGTCTTTGTCTAACATTGGTATTCGGGCAACGCTGGCCTCATAGAATGAATTAGAAAGTATCCCTTCTGCCTCTATCCTCTGAATGAGATTGTAGAGAAATGATATAACTTCTTAAATATTTGGTAGAACTCACCAGTGAAACTACTTGGGGCTGGTACTTTCTGTTTTGGAAGATTATTAAATATTGATTCAAACTCTTTAATAGACATAAAAAGCCTATTCAGTTTGTTTTTTCTTGCGTGAATTTTGGCAGACTGTGTCTTTTAAGGAATCGGTTCATTTCATCTAAGTTATTAAATTTGTGGAATAGAGTTGTTTATAATATTCTTTTATTATCCTTTTAGTATCCATGGAGTCTGTAGTGCTGTGAACTCTTTCATTTCTGATATTAGTAATTTGTGTCTTCTCTCTTTTGAACTAGCCCAGTTAGAGGCTTATTGATTTTGTTGATATTTCAAATAATTAGTTTTTGTTTTGTTGATTTTATCTGTTGATTTCCTGTTTTCAATTTCATTGACTTCTACCCTCTTATTGTTTCTTTTCTTCTTACTTTGGATTTAATTTTCCTTTCTTTCTTCAATTGCTAAAGTTTCTGGTTTAGATGACTGATTTTAGATTTTTCTTCATCCCACAAATTTAGGTAGATTATATTTTCATTTCATTTATTTCAAAATATTTTAAAATTTCTCTTGAAAGTTCCTCTTCGATCCACGCATTGTTTAGAAATGTGTTGTTTAATCTCCACATATTCTGAGATTTTCTAGCTATCTTTTCTAGTTTAATTCCATGGTAGTCTGAAAACATGTTACATGATTTCTATTCTTTTAAGTTTAAATTGTGTTTTATGACTCAGAATGTGGTCTCTTTGGTGAATATTCCACACTTGAGAAGAATGTGTATTCTGCGACTGTTGGATGACGTATTCTATAGATGCTATGTATACCAGAATAAATAACTGATGGTGCTCTTAAGCTCAGTTATGTCCTCATTGATTTTCTGCCCGTTAGATCTGTTCTTTTTTTGTAGAGGGGTGTTGAAGTCTTCAACTATAATAGTGGATTCATCTATTTGTACTTGCAGATGTATCAATTCTATATTGGATTTTCATTTTCGTTCAGTTAAAAGTATTTCTTAATTTGCCTTATTATTCTGTGTCTGAGGCTTCATTAATATGTTGTCTAATTTCCAAATGTTCATGGATTTTCCAAGATCATGTACTTTAATGATTTCTAGTATAATTTCTTTGTGACCAGAGAAATACATTCATGATTTTAATCATTTAAAATTTGTTGAGATTTTAGTTCCTAGAACATGGTGATCTTGGTGAACATCTCTTGGGTACTTGAAAAGAAAGTGTATTCTGTTGTTGGATGGAGCAGTCTAAAAATAAATGTGAATTAGTTCAAGTTAGCTGACTGATTTCTTCAAGGATTCTATATCCATACCGATTATTCATTCAATTGTTCTATCAATTATTGAGAAAACTGCAGAAATTTTTTATTGTAATTGTGGATTAGTCTATGTTTTACTTTAGCTTCTCACTTATTGTTTAAATAATTTAAAGTTTGTTGTTAGGTGTATACACATTTATGATTATCATAATCTCTTAGAAAAGGCCTCTTTATCAGTCTTTTATATACTTACTTTAGTAATATTCTTTGTTGATAAACCTACTTTGTATGATTTCACTATAGGCATAATAGTGTTGTTTAGACTAGTGTTAGTGTAGCGTATCTTTTTCCATCCCCTTACTTTCATTTAACTTTTCATTTTGAGGTCACTGTAGATTCACACACAGTTGTAAGAAACAAAAAGATAACCCATAAGTTTCCCCCTTGGCATCAACTTGCATAACTAAAGTACAATATCAAGACCAGAAAATTGACATGATACAGTTCACCAGGCTAATATTTCAAGTTTACGTACTCGTGTGTGTTTATATCTACACAATTTTGTCAAGTGTAGATTTGTGTGACAGTCAAGACACAAAACTGTTCCATCACAAGGATCCCTTTTATAACCACAGCCACCTTCCTCCCTCCTTAGCTACCTAGTTCTTCTCTGGCAACCACTAATCTGTGATTTTAAAAATATTACATAAATGGAACCACACACTATGTGCCCTATTGATATTGGCTCTTTGCACTTAATTCCCTTGAAAACCATTCAAGTTGTAGCATGTATCAATAGTTTGGTACTTTTTATTGCCAAATAGTATGATGGACCACAGTTTATTTAAGCATTCACCTACTGAATGACATTGGGGCTATTATGAATAAAGTTGCTATAAACATTTGGGCACAAGTTTTTGCATGAACTTAAGTACTCATGATCTGGGGCATACAGTTAAGAGTGCAACCGATACGTGAAATAAGTCAACCAAAGAAAGACAAATACCATATGATATCATGCACATTTGGAATTTTTAAAAGCAAAGGAACAAACAAAGAAAAAAAGAGACAAACAAAACAGATACTTCAATACAGAGAACTGGTGGTTGCCAGAGGGGAGGTGGTGAAAAGGATTAAGAGTACACTTAGAGCACTGAGTAATGTACAAAATTGTTGAATCCTTATATTGTAACACCTGATACTAATATAATGCTGTATTTTAATTATACTTCAATTTAAGAAAGAAAATTTAAAAATACAAAAATAATAAAAAATAAAAATAAAGCAATTTTACTTCTATACGGTACCAAAGAACAACTGGAAATTGACACAAAAAATACTTTTTAAAAGAGCCTCAGACATGAAATTTTTGGAGATAAAATGTACAAGAAATATAAACAGAAAACTAGAAAATACTTCTGAGAAAAATTAAATATCTAAATAAAGGGAAATATATTCTGTTTTTATGGACTGAAACACTCACTATTGTTAATGTGTTAATTATCTTCAAATTAATCTAAAGCAATCCCAGTCAAAATCCTAGTATGTTTTCATTAGAAGTTGACAAGGGGGTCTAAAACCATATGGAAATGCAAGAGTTAGGATAGCCAACACAAATTGGAAAAGAAAAACAGAGTTAGAAGACTATATTATCCAATTTCAAGACATATTATAAAATCATATTAGGACTTTAAGATACTTGCCAAAGTACAGATAAAGAGATGAATGAAACAGAATAGAAAATCCAAAAATAACGTCACATAAGAGCAACTGATTTTTTAAGAGGTGCAAAGCCAATTCAGTGAGAAAAGATACTCTTCAACTAATTTAGATGGTGCAATCAGATGTCCTTTTTTTAAGAGAACTTTCACCCCCATGTCTCACACAATAAAGGAGAATTAACTGAAAATGAATTATAAATCTAACTATAGATCCTCCTTTACATTAGAGGTCTTTTTCCTCTTGAGTTATACAGATTTATTTTATATAACTGAAAAAATGGGTTCAATAAAAGAAAAAAAAAAAAGACAAATCTGACTTCACTAACATTAAAGACTTCTGCCATAGGAAAGACACTGTTAAGAGATGAAAAGAGAAGCCACACACTGGATGCCTATATAGGCAAACCACATATCTAACGGGTTTCCCATATCCAGAATTTATTAAGAATTCTTAAAACTCAATAAAATGACAAAACAAATGTTTTAAAATGAGGAAAAGATTTTAACAGACAATTCACTGAAGAAAATAGGAGAAAGTCATTAATTGTATGTAAAATTTCTAAAAACACTAGTTGCTAAGGGAATACAAATTAGAGTCACAATGAGATATCACTACACACATCTGGGAATGGCTGAAATTAAAAAGATTGACCTACCAAGTGTCGATGAAGCTCTAGAGAAGCTAGAACTCTCATCAGTTGCTGATGGGAATGTAAAATGGTAAAACCACTTTGGGACAGTTTTGTCAGTTCACAGAATGACAAACACTCACCAATCCCTTGATTCAGGCATTGTACCACTAAGTATTAACCCCCCAAAAAGACTGGTTCATGAATGTTCATAACAGCTTTATAATAACCTCAAACTTGAATCAATCCAAAGGTTCATTAACAGATGAACAGAATAAGAAATTAGGGTATGTTCATACAAGAAAACACTACTCAGTAATAAAAAGAATGAAGTACTCAAACATATGACTTGAATGAATTCCAAATAATTGAACAAAATGAAAAGAAATAACAAACAAAAAAGAATAAATATTTTATAATTCCATTTATATAACATTCTAGAAAAGGCAAACAAGTCTAGAATGAAAGACAGTTAATCTCTGATCATGGGGATAAGGAGCCAGGAAGGAAGACAGGGACTATAAAGGGTCATGAGGTAACTTTGAGGGTGATCTATATATTCATTATCATTATTATGGTGGTTTCACAGGTATACACATATGTTAAAATATCACATTTTAGGTCCAGGCTCATACAGGCACCCGTAGCAGGTGGTCCACACACTACTGCATCGTGAGACTCTGGGAAGATTGATGTCATCAAGATGGCTGGGTAGGAGCTACAAGCCTTCATCCTCCCACAGAAAAACAACAATTAAAAAAACTATCCACGACTAAAAATAGTTTGGAGAGGACTCGAGAGTTCAATTAAGAACCTACAGGGGCACCTGGGGGGCTCAGTTGGTTAAGCGTCTGACTCTTGATTTCAGCTCAGGTCATGATCTCATGGTTTCATGGGTTCAAGCCCCACATCCCTCTCCTCTCTCTACCCCTCTCTCTCTACCCCTCTCTCTCCCTCTCTCTCTCTACCCCTCCCCTGCTCACGCTTTCTTTCAAAATAAATAAGTAAACAAAGCAAAACAAAAAAAGAACCTACAGTAACACAGTAGAGCAAAAAAATGAAGACTAATCTCACAGGATGGACTGCTGGGGAGCTCAGCTTACCTGAGATGGCTAGCAGAAGAGAGAAGGGGCAGAGACCTTTCATCAGTATCAACCACATGGTGGGTGCCATCATTGGCCCTCAGAGCCTGCTCTGCAAGGAGCCTGGCAGCCCTTGCCATTGAGAACTTAAACATCCCCCACATCAGCCACACCTGCAGCTTTTACGGCAGAGAACCTTGCATTAATCAGCACAGACCCATACTCCGTTCCAGAGAGGACACCAGCAGTTTTTGCCACAGCCGTGCCACCCTGGAACCCTCGGGGAGGGCATCGCTGCTGCAGGTCCTTCCCTCAGAGGGAGCTGCTATTACGCTACCCTGGGACCAGGGCTGCCAGCCCCCCCCCCCCCCCCCCCACCCCGGCCTGCATATGCCCTGGATCCCAGAGTCTTTGCTGCTCTGCGTGTGCTGACACTTCAGACCTCAGATGCGTAGCTTCTCCACGTGTGCCCACATCTCGGGCATGAGAGCCACTGCTGCTTCAGACCGTCCAACGCCCAAAGCCACTGTTGCTCCACTGGTACATGGGCTCCAGTCCCCGGCTCTGTGGCTGCTCTGCACATGCCCGTGCCTCAGACACCGGAACCACTGCATCCGTAGGCTAGCCAGTTCCCAAGACCCCAGAGACATTGTTGCTCTGTGAGCACCCAACCCCAGACTCCAGGTCCATGGCTGTTCCATGGCACGTATGCCCGGGACACCAGTGTTACCACAACCGCAAGGGTGCCCGAAAGCCACACCTGCTACCAAGAGGGATCCCCCTGGCCACAACATGGGCTATGAGAGGAAAAGAGATGAGGTGGTCCTCAGCACTTTTGCCACCAAAGATCCCAGTGGTCTTCGTCGGCCCCGTGGACACCTTACAACACTGGCTGTCGAGGACTGCTGCAATCCTCACTGTCGCTGCCTCAACGGAAAGAGCTGCGTGGAGACTATGCAGCTGGGCCTTCCCCAGAGCTGGAACCGCCACACCCCACCCAGCTGGTGCCCTTGCACTCACCTACCAGGGAAGGTCTTTCCCCACGCACACCAGTCCGTAAGTCTGGAAGGGGTGACTCCCAGTCCGTAAAGTCTAGAAGGGGTGACTTTCAACCAAATCTACAGATGCTAATGCAGGCTACAGGAAACACGCACTTCAAATGAGACACAGTAATTTCCGATAAGTGACCAGGAGGAAAAATGGAGATTTATGAACTGCTGAACAATGAATTCAAAATAATTTTAAGGAAGCTCAGCAATCTATAAGAGAACACAGAAAATTCAATAAATTCCAGAGAATGATACAGGAGCAAACTGCGAAGTTCAACAGACAGACTGAAATAATAATAATAAAACAAACAGAAATTCTGGAGCTGAAGAATACAATGAATGAAATGAAAATGGCAATAGAGGTTATCAACAACAGACTTGATCAACCAGAAGAAAGAATCTGTGAACTCAAAAACAGGTCATTTGAAATTCCCCTATCAGAAAGAAAAAAGAATGAAAAAGAGTGAAGAAGGCCTCTGTGCATTATGGGACACCAACAAATAAACAGTATTTGCATTATGGGAATCACAGAAAAAAAGAGAGAGAGGGAGGCAAAAAGCTTATTTAACACATAATGGCTAAAAACCTCTCAGGGAGGAGATATGGATGTTCAGGTACAGGAAGCTCAAAGGTCCCCATATAGATTAAACTCAAAGAAAACTTCACCAAGCCATATTATAATAAAACCATCATAAGTCAAAAACAGAATTCTGAAGGCAGCAAAAGGAAAAGGTCATCTCATCCAAAGGAACCCACATAAACCTACATCCCTATTTCTCAAAAGAAACCTTGCAGGAAAGAGTAGGACGATATATTCAAAGTGCTGGGGGAACATGTGATAACCAATATTTATACTTTACCCAGCACAGCTGTCCTTCAGAATGAGGAAGAGATAAAGATTTTCCCAGAAACACAAAGCTGAGTGAATCCATGACGGCTAGGCCTACTCTACAAGAAACACCAAAGGGAGTTCTTCAAGCTGAAATGAACAGACGCTAATTAGTAGCATGAAACCATATAAAAGTATCAAACTACTGGTAAAGGTAAATATGTAGTCAAATTCAGAATACTCTAATACTGTAATAGTGATGTATAAATCACTTAACTCTAGTACAAGGGTTAAAAGAAAAAAAGTATTTAAGATAATCATAGCTACATAACTTAGTTAATGGATATACAACATAAAAAGATGCAAACTGTGCCGTCAAAAAATTAAATGTTAGGGGATGGAAGTAAAAGAGCAGAAACGAAGAATGAAAGAGCCTGGCCAAGGACGCCGGGGTGAGCGTGGAAGACTTACCCAGTGAGGCCACAAGTGCAAAGTTCTCTAGCACCAGAGCACGGTAGGAGTCTCTGAGCCCTGTCAAGGAGCTCCCGCTCCTCCTGAGACCAGTCCACGGCCACATGCTCCAAGGTCACAACAGCCCACCATGATGGGGAGAGCAGTGGCCCTGAGCCACCTCTCACTGGGACCCTCCGTCTACCCCCCAGACATCCACTCCACGCACATCCCCTCACAGGATCGACAAGGCCCGGATGCTCCTGGTGCTAGCTCTCTCCTCCTTCTTACTGATTCCTGTGTCACCCCATATCATTCCCACACAGGCATGATGGCAAATAAATAAATGTCATTCAAGCACTAGGCATGGCATGAAAGGCTCCACCTCCTCTGCTGCCAGCACATTCCCCAGGGGTTCCCAGATCATGCCTCTGAGACACAAGCAAACACGGGTTCAGCTTTCTCCCTTAAGCTGCTAGGAGTGAGGCCCCGGGACCCTCAGTTCTCCCTCTCTCCACTGACTCATCACTCCATGGACCATATTGCCCTCCCATCCATCACCCCCATGGTCACGCCCACCTCCTCCACCCCAGCCCCCATCCAGGGTATGTCCCTGGCCTCCCCATGTTCCACTCTTCCCTTGGCACCCAAAGAGCACTTGGCAAATACAATGAAGATCCATCCTGCGCTGGTCCCCGGGTGGCCCACACTGGCAGGGGAAGCCCCCAGCCCTGCTTTAAAGGCCTCTGCACCACATCCTTTCCTGCTTCGGCCTCACCCACCTGGAACCACATTCAGGGGTCCACACCTTAAGGCCCTTCTGCTGCTGTGCTGCACACACTGTCCCCTCACTAGTCTCGGCCTCCCTCTTTCCAGTCAAGCCTCACCCAGCACTCCCACCACTGTCCCCTGGCCTTGTGTGTTCCTGAGCTCGTCTACCAGCCTGTGTAAACCTCTCCAGGCCCCACAAGGTCACCACAAAAGCCTGGCCAGCCCGCAGAGGGCTGAGGAAGCACTGGCCTTGGCCTCACTGTCATCTCACTCCCGTTACTGTTGTGCTTCCACATCCATCCCATGTGCACTCCTCTGTGGAAGCCTCAAACCCTCACAAGCCCCACCTCCTCCCCCACGGCCACCACCCTCCCTCAGCTGTCTTTGTGATGCTCACCAACACCACTCAGGTGCCCAAGGCACAGATCCAGTCCTCTGGCCTTGTCCTCCCCTTCTCTGCCCCTCAGTCACCATGACCTGAAGATGTCCCTTCCCAAATGTGACTCACAGCTCTACCCTGGTCCCCATATAGAACATCACCTCGTGGTGTCTGGAACTTGAGCCCTTACCCTCAAATCCAGACATGTGCATCTTGCCGTCCATTCAATGCCTCCACTCAGAAGTCTCCGGAACTTCTCACACTCAACAGGTTTGAACCAAACTCCTGATATTCCCTCTGAAAATTATTCCTACTGTTGGGAAAATGAATAAAGTTTTATACCATAAGATGGCGACGGGACTAAAACAAGCTCTGGTCTCTAGCTTAGAGACCCCTCTTCCCGGTTCTTCTTGCCCTGTTTGCTGCGCGGGAAAAACCCGCCACAGATATGGAAGCTGACAACTATAAATTACCCTTCCACCCTTCATCCGGGATTCAGATCTTTGGAGAAACGGTCTCCTCTGAGCCCGCCCGCCGATGTTAAATAAATCTCCAATCCACCAAGATCTCCGAGTGCCGCTTGGTTTTTCCACCAGCGTTCCAGCCTGGTTCTGTAACACTACAAATGACTTCTCCATCTCAATAGAGGGTAATTCTTTTCTTCCAGTTGCAAAAGCCACAACCCTTGGAATTATCTCCAGCTCCTCTCTTTCTCTTTAACCATCCATATCACAAAGTAGTCAGACCTACTTTACAAACCAACCCAGAAGCCATAAGTTTTTCCCTCTGCCTCCACAACCAACATCCTGATCCAGTCATTACCAATACTTATCTGGACTATTCAGTACCTTCCTCCCCCACCCCTACTCTCTGTTCTCCAGTCTGCAGCCAGAGGAAATCTGTTAAGACCTGATTCAAATGACCTCCCTTCTCTACTCTGAATGTTCCAACATTCCTAACATCCTCAGAATAGAGGCATAGTTCCTGAGACTGCCATTCTAGACCTGATTCCTACATTTTTGCTCCTTGGTCCCACCAGACGTATTGGAGACGTGCAGTTCCCTGAATCCTGCCAACTCAGTTTCACCTCCAAGTATCTGCAAATGCTGATCTCTGTGTCTATAACACCCCTAAATAGCATTCTCTTGGTTGTCAGAAATGGAAACCCCTTCATATAATGCCTGGTGTGGGTTCAGGACCTTGAATCTCAAGGAATCCAGGGGCCCCAGTCCCAATAGCCATGAGGGTGGCAGGTACAGCATTCCAGGACACCCCAGAGACTATATGGGTAAAGATGGGGTGGGTGAGGGACTGAGATACCCCCCACTCACCTGTGCATGATCCACAAACATTTCTGCAGCCATGGGTCCCTGTGAGAAGAGTAAGACTGTGAGTGATACGTATCCATGGTAGGGTCTCAAGGGTTCATCCAAACCTTCATCACTGCCCTGAATCAAGGTGACCTCCATTTGAATGTCTAATTTAGAAGCCTCAGTCATTAGCTTGACCTCATCAGCTGTGTGATTTGGGACAATTCAACCTCTCCTTGCTTCAGTGTCTTCTTCTGTAAAATGGGGATAGTTAAGGGAACCATCCTCATAGGGCTGCTGTTGGGATCAAACACATTAGTCCATATTAAGTGCTGAGTGTGTGCTATGACTATCATATTTGTCATTGTTCTCAATGCAAATTAAGTGATGGATTTTGAAATTCTGAATGTTTCGGGTATTTTATTCATTTAAGAAAATATGACATTTAACACTTTTGATTTTAGTATATTAGTGCACTGCTTAGCTGCGTATTAAGGGTAAACCAAGTATTAATTGCTTTTAAAATTTTACCTTGCTCAGGGCACCAGGGTGGCTCCATCGGTTAGGCATCTGACTTCGTCATGATCTCACGGTTTGTGAGTCTGAGCCCTGTATCGGGCTCTGTGCTGACAGCTTGGAGCCTGGAGCCTGCTTCAGATTCTGACTCCCTTTCTCTCTGCTCCTCCCCCGCTCGCGCTGTCTCCTTCTCAAAAATAAAGGTTAAAAAAAATTTTTTTTTAATTTACCTTGCTAAATCCATTTTAAATTTTAATTGACTACCTATAGGAACACATTTAGAGAAACAGTGATTGCTTAATTTTAAAACAAATGGTGTCCCCCTAAGCTAAAAATAGGGGGTAGGGAGGATAGGCCTTGGGAGGTGGGCAGATGATAGTCTTCTTTCCTTAGGGTCTACCTTGTATCATTTCTACCCCCTTACCAAGACAGCCTTAGCATTTCCGCAGCTTGACTAAGTGTTAATCAGGTTTCTTCCTGACTATAGGCTCCTAAACTCCCTTTTCTTAGAGCATTTACTTTAGGAATCTTGCAATTGTAAATTCTTTCTCCATTTTTTTCCCCCCAAATATATGTAAATCTTCTCCTGGCCCAGTTTTCAACCCAGGAAATGACTTTCTCAAGGACTTGGGAACCATCTCTTTGCCATGTGAACACCAAAAGACACAGCAGCCCTATCTCTCAGTCTCCGTGGGCCAGGAGAAGTCTAACTTCTATAAATACCAATTAGAAAACACATACGTCTTAATCACAGAGAAAAGGACGTGCGATCTCAGGAGTAACTCCCTATGCCCCGCAGATCCCACTGATCAACCTCCCCATCTGACGTCCTCCAGCACTTTTCCAATGGCTCACTCCAGCACTTAAAAACCCTCCTGCCTTTCATTTCATTGGAGTTGAATTCAGTCCCTCTCTCCTACTGCAATAGCCTTGAATTGTCTTCCTTGCTTGTTTCAACTTTGCCCAGGGGGTAGTTTTACTTTGACAGTCCTCTGGCTACCCCTCTGGTCCAGCCTCATGGTAGTGCTCCCAGACTCTGTTACAGGAACTTTCTCAAACTTTCCCCACTTCCTCTCATCATCCCTCCCCAAAGTCCCTTCCACACTTAGCGGCCTTTGGGAAACTTTTAAAATCCTATCTCACATCAGGTCTCTCGATTCAAAACTCTCCATGCCCTCGGAATGAAAGCCTAACTGCTCAGGCTGCCACACCACTCACTATCTGTTTCCTGTATACAGGAAACAGGCTGCAGGTTTCCCCGAACACTCCACTCAGTAGCACTTACAAGCCTCTGCACGTGACAGTCCCTCTGCCTGTAACACTATTCAACTCCTTATCACACCGAAAGTCAAAAATGGGCATCCCGGCCAGGAAGGCGCCACAGTCCCGAACAAAGGGCGTGACTGAAAGCGAACTGCATAGGGACTCATCCGGGTCTTTGGGATTCAGAGATGGGATTCCCACTGATGTGGGTGTGAGGGATACAGTACCAACTTGCACTGACTCCATCAGGGCACACAGGACCCTCAAGGCAAAGCCGGGAGTTGCCAGGAACCAGGCCACAGTGCTGCAGCCTCAGCCAAACACACAGTATCACCCCAGGCGGCACTCTCACCAAGTCTCAGCACCGCCTCTGTCGGTGGGAACACATTTACTTTCATGCCTCCCGCTCACTTTATCTTGGGCTCCAACAATTATTTAAGAATCGGATCAAACGGCCAGGCTCAAGAGTGATAAAAAGGACCACTGCCAAGAGAAGCCGGAAGTCCCGTCTGGGCGATTCCCCCCTCTCAGAAAGGCGTCTGTCCAGGGCCTTCATTGGCCCAGCGCTTGCAGATGCACGACGCAGGGGCATCTGGGTAATGTAGTTCCCAGGAGCCTCGGACCTTAGTGAGACGCGCTCCCTGCATGCGTGGGGCACAAACCTAGGAAGGGGTAGAAGCTGAGAAATGGTGCCTCCCCCCCCCCCCCCCCCGCCCCGCCAAGCTCTGAGAACTGGAGGGAATTTCGCTCTTCTTAAAGAGACGCCCTCCGATTTCCATGAAGTGTAGTATGCAACTGATCATGGATGTTTAGAGACCTGATTTTGGATGTCCTCCAAAGCTGGAAAATATCCCAATGCCAGTCTGATACAAAATGTGTTCCCTATTAGGTGGGAGCTAATAGATGCTCTTTTGATTCTTTACAAATATATGTGGACTGAAGCTTTAGAGTTCACTTTGTGAGCCTCAGTTTATTTCCTCAAGGTGGAGAGAGGAAAACACTCCAGACAAGGCTATGAGGGGCATCTTTCAGGAGAAATTTTAGGTGAACAAGAGAAAGAGCGGACCTATGCCGGCCGACTCCATCTTGTTCTGTGTCCTCCACCTTGAGTGACTATGTCCCGGATATGACCCCTTTTCCAGGAAAATCGCAGAAACCTCAGACCACGCCTCCTCCCCTTGAGTAACCTCCCGCTCACCCTTTCAAACTTCCCGATCAAAACGTGCCCAGCGACCTGCGTAACAGGACTCCGACTCTTCCCCAGCCAATCGGCCAAGGCCACGACCCTTCCCCAGCCAATCGGCTGAGGCCACAGCCATTACCTCACCAACTGCCCCTAGACCCCTATAA
>NW_026057588.1:17305337-17311086 GCF_023721935.1 Panthera uncia
AGACCCCTATAAAACCTTTGTGCTTTTGAAACTCGCTCTCTCTCCCCGGCATTTCACCGCTGCGTCGGTGTAGGTAGGGGATTGAGCTCGAGCTAGCTCGAATAAAGGCTCTTTGCTTTTGCATCGGACTCGGCTCCCTGGCGGTCTTTGGGGATCACGAATTCTGGGCATAACACAAGGGTTGTGCTGGGCCACTGGTTCAAACAGAACACTTCCCAGTCTATTTCCAATCCAGGAGCAACACTGTCTTATCCTGATAATATTTCTTAATTCATAAGCTTACGTATGTTAAAAACAAAGACAAACGAGGGAGGCAAACCATAAGAGACTCTTAAATACAGAGAACAAACTGAGGGTTGATGGGGGGTGGGGGAGAGGGGAAAGTGGGTGATGGGCATTGAGGAGGAGGGCACTTGTTGGGATGAGCACTGGGTGTTGTATGTAAGCCAATTTGACAATAAATTTTAAAAGACAAAAACAAAACACCAAACCAGAACCAGACTGCTTTAAGTAGTAAAAATAGATTTTCTTTAGGAACTATTGCAATAGGGACACTAGATTTCAGACTCCATGGAACTGGGCTCAATTCTGAATACAAGTCAAAGTCAGGATTTATAGCTGTAATATAATGATTTATAAGAAATATATATTTCAGGGGCACCTGGGTGGCTCAGTTGGTTAAGCATCTGAATTTGGCTCAGGACACGATCCCACAGTTCCTGCATTCGAGCCCCATGTGGGTCTCTGCTGACAGCTCAGAGCCTGGAGCCTGCTTTGGATTCTGTGCCTCCCTCTCTGTCCCTTGTCCACTCACTCCCTGTCTCCCTCTCTCTCCCTCTCTCTCCCTCTCAAAAATACACATTAAAAAAAAGAAATATATTTCATCATTCAAATCATGTGTGTATATATATATATATATATATATATATATGTGTGTGTGTGTGTGTGTGTGTATGTTTATATATGTACACACACATATATATATATTTCTCAGTTATATTTACTCTTCATCCACAGTTCCTAAAAACTCCTTAGAGCCATACATGTAAAAGGGGTGTCTTGTTATTAATGATGGTGACTTTTAGACCCCATCCAAGGGCAGGGCTAGTTGACAGGAAAACCAACCCTGTAATCAGGGAACTGGAACTTTCAGCCCTGGCCCCACCCCCACCTCTGGGAAGGGGAGAGAGGCTGGAGGTTGAATCAGCCAATGATTTAGTCAATAGTGACTATCGATGAGGCCTCCATAAAAAAAAGCAAAGGGACTGAAAAAAAAGCAAAGGGACTGGGTTTGGAGAGCTTCCCGGTTGGTGGTGAACAGGTGGAGATTTGGGAAGAATGGTGGGCCTAGAGAAGGCATGAGAGCTCCACACCCTTTCCCCAGACCTCCCTCTATGTATCTCTTCATCTAGCTGTTGATTCATGTGGGAAATAAGTTCAAGAATTCCCTGAGCTTGCACCAGTGGGTTAACAAGGCTTAGGACAAAAGCGTCCAGAATAGCTAAACAGGGTAATAGACCACCACATAGGGTGAAATTGCCCAGAGCGGAGCTAATCTGCAAAAGAAAGGTGCCTCATTGACCCTGAGGTAGCATGCTCTATCTGTCTTGTCCCCTAGGCAAGTTAAGATAACAGACATGGCGCCTGGTGTCCGGTGCCTGCCATAAACAGCCATCTGCTTGGCGCTGGGATTTTGTTTTATATTGACCCAAACCCCTTAACACCGCATATCTTCAAAACCCTCTTTCACACACTTGAGTGTGTGATAACTGTTAATGATAACTGCTTCATTGTCCACCATGTTTGTTAGCCTTCTGATCCAAATAAAAGAGGAGGAAGGACCCTTACTCAGGGCTCTTGTCTCTACCCGGACATTAGCCCCTCTTACATTTAATTCTGCATCTGCTTTCTGGCTGGACAAGAGAGAACTCCAGACTCAAAGTCTGCGACAGATTCAAATCTTTTATCACATCTTTTAATAAACTGGTTAATGCAAGTGAGTGTTTCCCTGAGTTTTGCATGCTGCTCTAAGAAATTAAAAAAAACCTAAGGAGGAGTTCCTTGGAAACTTCAGTGTGTAGGCAGGTGGTCAAAAGACAGGTAACAGCCTGGGGCTTGTGATAAGTATCTGCGGTGGGGGGTGGAAGGTGTCTTGTAGGACTGAACCCTTCACCTGTGGAATCTGTTGCTATCTCCAGGTAGACGGTGGCAGAGTTGAGCTGAAAATTGCTTGGTGTTGTGGGGAGGAAAGCGACAGGTGCATGTTGAAATTGCAGCTGGGTACCCTAAAAGAATATCCAAGGAACAGGGGGGAGGTCAGTGAGTAGAAAATTACTGACAGGAAGTATCAAGGGTAAGAGGGATTCTGGCAGAATAGACTTAATAGGAGTCTTATTGAAGGCAGGCCAAGTTGATTGGATAGAACCTGGTAGATTGTGGGGGATAAGGAATTTGATCGGATATTGAGTGTAGGGGATTTTAGGTAAGCCAGCTTAATATTTCTGCTACAACTGGGTAATGCAGGCTGGACAGGGAAAGCCAAGGTTTTACTGTACATGATTTGCAAATATTTTCTCTGAACCAGTAGGTAAAAGTCTTCGGCTTTAAGCCAAATTATCTCCTCATTTCAGAAGCTGAAAACAACCTGTGAGGTTGAAGAGTCCCTTTAGGATGCAGGCGGGGGCAGACCACAGAGCCACACAAAGGTCCCCTTTCCTCACGTTTGGTTTCTTCACCCCACAGCGCTGCTGTCTGTCCAGTGGAGCAAAGCAGGTCTCTCCTGGCTTCCCCCACCACCTCCCTGCGCCTTGCCCCACACTCAAGGTAACAATTTAGTAACTTTGGGGACTTGCCAGTTCCCTATTTTCTGAAAATATGTGTATTTTTAGATGGTAATTGTCATGGAAACCTCTCTTAGAAGGGATTTCACTGTCCTTCATCCAGAGCCTGAAATCCTGCATTTCCCTGCCCTGCTTTTTCCCTTTCACATGTAAAACACAGAGGGAAGTCACCAATAGCCCTTTCTTGCTTTTAAACCCTAATTCTAAATTGTATGTTTTTCTGTGCCACTGCTGAGTAACCAATTTTCCCTAAGATCATTCAGAACGTATTTTGTCCCTAATGCAAACGTGCAGTGTCCCTGTGGGGCTAGTGGAGCTTCAGACCTTGTGGCAGCAGAAGGAAATCCTGCTCTCAGGTCTTCCTGTCCCCTTCCTCCCTCTGTCCTGCAGCCACATCTTCAGAGTGGCGGGGGTTCCCAGAGCTGGCCTCTCAGACCTTTCAAGCCCTGTCTACCCCTAGAGGCCTCATGCCCACCTCTGACTGTGGGACCCAAAGAATTTAACAAAAATCCCCTACCCCTGGACAAGCAGAGCAAGACTAATTCCATTTTGTGCTACACCCACCATCTCATGTATAACCCCTACATGACCTACTTATTGCCTAAGACATTCCCCCACCCTAGTCAAGCCGCTGAGCACACCCTTACTGGAAACCGGCTCATATAGGAATACAAAACCCCTAACTGCCAAAGAATGTAAACCCCGCCTTTTGATCACCAAACTTGCACGCCAATTCTGACCAGAGTGATAGGCTAGTTCAGTTACTATAGGGTAAATTGTAATTCAATTGGCCACCTGCGTGTGGACTGACATGACTACGCAACTTTCTGTGTGTGTTACAATCTCATTGGCCACTGGCCCTATAAAACTGCTACGCCTCTTAACCTAGGGGTCCAAGTCCCTGTTCGGCTGTGTCGGGTATACTTGGGCCCAAGCTCGAGCTTGCAAATAAACCCTCGTGCGCTTGCATCGGTATCGGCTCCTTGGTGGTCTCTCGGATTCGAAATCTGGGGCATTACATGACCCCACAACTCAGCTGCAAAGGAACAGGGTTGTGGCTCTATCCCTTCTCATTGCTCATGTTGGGCTTTAGCCAAGACATCGGTTGCTTTTGTAAAGTGTGACCATCTCCCGTTGAAAGCCATCTATTGTTTACAATGTAGACTCTACCGGAGCGCCTGGGTGGCTCAGTCGGTTAAGCATCCGACTTAGGCTCAGATCATGATCTCACGATCCGTGTGATTGAGCCCCGCGTGGGGCTCTGTGCTGACAGCTTGGAGCCTGGAGCCTGCTTCAGATTCTGTGTCTCCCTCTCTCTGACCCGCCCCCGTTCATGCTCTGTCTCTCTGTCTCAAAAACAAATAAACAAAAAAAAATTTTTTTAATGTGGACTCTGCCTGGAATGATCTGCCTTCACCATGTTTTAAGTTTGAAGAAAGCAGGTCTAATGTTCTGTGTACCTTGGCCATTGTTCCGTTGTGCCAAAGGCAAACTAGCTCTGAGGAACAGGAGAGAAGGTGGTCTATCGGGGGGCTGTGGTTGCTCCTCTGAGGGGATTGGGAAGCCCTGCCCAGGGCCCAGGGGACGCTCACGAAGCACCTCTTCCTCCTCCTGTTTCCAGCTTCCAGGCCACATTTACTGATGTGGAAAACAAAGGCAGAAGAAAAACAATTGAACAGCCTTACAACTTACAGCCCATTGACAAGTCCTTGAGACAACAGACAGTGACCTTCTAGGAACTCAGCTGCCTGCATGTTAGTAGTTTTCTAAGGGCAAAAAGCAGTCTTAGCTTAACATTAGTCCAACCTCCTAGATCCTGTAAGTCTCTTTTAACATAATAAAAATTCCCTTGGAAACTTCCTTTATCTCTACCCACCCTCCCCCAGATGTATGTTAGCAATCATCCTCCAAGCATATGGTCCACTGACATACATCTGAAGTATCTCATGACTGAGGTGTTTCTAGAAAGTAATAAATGACCTTTTCCTAACACCAGTGAGCACCTGGAGGACCTGGAAACTTTCCTTCCAAATTCGTTACACTTCTGCTATCCCTAACCCCCTCCCGACTTGAAAGTATATAATGGGCCACTTCACACAACCCAGTGCAGCTCTTTCTGCCCAACGGTCCTGTCCCTGTGCTTTCCTAAAACCTCCCTTTTTGCACCGAAAACCCTGCAAGAATTCTTTGTTGACCATTTGCTCCGGACCTGAACATTTCACATCATTACCACCAGCAAGGAAAGCATCTTCATGACAATGATGGTCACTTCCTAAATAAAGCCCGAGAATGTAATCTAACTCAGCAAAAAAGAAAGCCACTTAAAGGTGAAATGAGATGGGCACCTGGGTGGCTCAGTCGGTTGGGCGTCCGACTTCGGCTCAGGTCATGATCTCTCAGTCCGTGAGTCCGAGCCCCGCATCGGGCTCTGTGCTGACAGCTCAGAGCCTGGAGCCTGTTTCGGATTCTGTGTCTCCCTCTCTCTGACCCTCCCCTGTTCATGCTCTGTCTCTCTCTGTCTCAAAAATAAATAAACGTTAAAAAAAATTTAAAAAAGTGAAATGAGAATGGTGGAATATTGAAAATGTTTCTAAGAGCATTTAAAGACATTAAACATACATATAAAATGAAAGGTAAAATTTTAAAAAGAATGTGAATCTCTTACTGTTCTTGTAATTTGTCTAAAAAGGAATATATATATATATATATATATATGAGAATATATATGAGATGGGGGAGCATAAGGCAGGATGAGGGCAACATACAAGCTCGCACACCCCTCCCCCACAGGTGGGATCTGTGTGATATCCCTTAGTCACTCCTGGCTGCCCAAGAGCAAAGCAAAGGAAAGAAAACAAATGGTTAACTGATAGAGATCACGGTCCTGCAGGACGGAGGGGGGGGGGGGG
>NW_026057588.1:17311186-17394270 GCF_023721935.1 Panthera uncia
AGTCTTCATTAGTTTACACATATCTTAGTAAATTACAAGAAAAAGGCAATCTTAGCAACGGCCAGCCCAGCGGATCTCCAGAGCCCTATAGACTCAGTTTCCTGGAGCCCCAACCTCACCCTCCCCTCCAGAGTGATGTAGGGAACAAAGGCAAGAAGGGAATGGCAGACAGTGTTGAATTTCCTTATAACCTGGGGCCCATTGACAAGTACTTGAGGCTGGCAGAGGAAACCATTTCTCCAGGGACTCCCTACCTACTTGATGTTAATGCTTTGCTAGAGGAAAAACAACCTTAGCTTGGCAACAGCAGGCCTGCAGTGATCTCTGAGTCTTTAGCATATGAAAGTCCTTGGAAACTTCCCTTTTGACTTTACCTCCCTCAAGTCCATGGGATATAACCAGCCTTTCTACACAATCCCACTGCAGCCCTTCCTGCCAACACGGGCCCGGTCCGGTCCTGTGCTTTAATAAAATCACCTTTTGCACCAAAGGTGTCTTCTAGAATTCTTCCTTGGCTGTCATCTCCGGACATGTGATGAGGTTTTGGAGTGTCCGGAGATGACACATATACCTGACCCATGGTCTGGAATTCATCTACCCTTACCACAGAGTATTCTTAGAAATGGAGGTTTCCCTTGGAATCCAGGAGTTCACCAGAAAGATGTGGTCTCCAAGGACTTAGAGGTGGATGGGATGCGCTCCAGCTCTGGTGTGGCCCCTCTCTCATCATCCTGCCACTGCCACTGCCACTTTTCATCCTCGTCCTCGCCCTTCCAGGTGTCTCTCAGGTCAGCCTCCTTTGGACGAGGGTCTGGGAGAGTGACTGGGACAGCAGAGCTTCATAGAAGTTCCTCTCCCCCGGTGGGGCAGGAGGGCTGGCCGAGGAGAGTATTTGCGCCCTTGGGGAAGGATCTTTATCCTTCCTGAGCGGCCAACACACTGGAGGTGCCAGCAGACACAGTGGCTTCTCTCTGGGAGTCCCGCCTGCAGAGTCCCCACAGAGCAGGGACCCCGAGGGGAGCCGCGGGGCCAGATACGGCCCCTGGGGGGGGGGGACCCAACAGCGAGGGGTGCAGGCCCAGGAGGCTGCAAGCATCCGAGGTGAGGGGCGGGGCAGGGGTGACCCAGGATCCATGGGGACACTGGGGGGCACCGGCGGGCGGGGGAGCTGCCTGCACAAGGTGGCACGAAGAGCTGTCCGCTTGCGGGCGAATCCCTGGACTCTGTAGAAAAGTCAGCGGGTGTCCTAGCTTGCGACCCGTCGGCGGCCAGCGCGCCCTTCGCCCCAGGCTCGCGAGGGCCACCGGGCCGGGTGACAGAGAACGGGCGCGAAGCGGGCCACGCACGGGCTCCAGAAAAGTCGACGAGGGCAAAGGGCGAGGCCAACGGTCTGGCCCCGCGGGACTCGCTAGCCTCTGGCCGCGCGCACCGGGCTGCAGTTGGAGGGACCAGGCGTCGCCTCGCTCGGTGGGACCGGCCACGACCGCGGCGTGGGCGCGCAACCGCCGCCTCAGCGCCCTGGGTCCTCCGCCCTTTCCCTTGGGTCCCCGAGGGCGGCAGCCGGGACCCTCCGATGGGGGACCGGGCTCAGCGGCGGGGCCAGCCGGGTTCGGCCGGATGCGGGGGACGTGGGGGAGCTGGCCCCGGGAGGGAGAGCCCCAGGTCGCCGGGCAGGCGGCAGCGGGGCCAGCGTCCAGGTGCT
This sequence comes from Panthera uncia, assembly GCF_023721935.1. Taxonomy (NCBI): domain Eukaryota; kingdom Metazoa; phylum Chordata; class Mammalia; order Carnivora; family Felidae; genus Panthera; species Panthera uncia. Next base: position 17,312,889 of record NW_026057588.1, read on the forward strand.
GAGCGACACGGGACGGAGCGGCCCCGGGCGCCAGAGCCCCCGGGCGCGACTCTCCAAGAGCCGCCGCAGAGGACAGCAGTTAGGCCGGCGCCCCGCCGCCGCGTGCGGATAGCCCAGGGCCCGGGACAGCCACCGGCAGATGCTTCACGGGGTGGCCCGGCATCCCGGAGCCGGCGGCGGCGCGGCCGCCCGGGGAAGCTGAGCCCGCGGCACCCGCGGCTGGGCCGCCGGGATCCTGAGGTGGCACCCAGGTGCCCCGACCTGCCCGCCCGCCGCCCCCACGTCAGCCGGTCCCGGAGGGCAGGGCCTCTTCACTTAGCTCTACGCATGTGGGCGAACGGTCTTCAAGGCCCAGAACTTGCCTCGGCTCGCCCAGGTGGTGGCGGCCCTGCCAGGGCTTGACCCGGGCTGCCTGGCGCTCCTGGAACCATCAGATCCTGGCGAGTCCTCGTCATGCACACGTCACGAATTACTTCGTGGTGTTCTGTTTCGATGGTCCTTAGGGCGCTCGGCGCCGGGGCACACGAGTGATGGATGAGCGCCCCGGAGGGCCAACTCGGGGACACTTGCAAGTGCGCCTTGGGCACACCGGGCCTCCGTCTCTCAGAAGATGAGGGCGGGGGCCACGCGTGGTCAGAACATCTCGGTGGCAGATTGCTCCCGGAACCGAGTCGCGCAGCAAACCCCGCGGCTGTCAGTGAGGCGTCTTCTCCCAGGTGCAGGGACAGGGGTGCACATGGGGGAGGGGGAGGGGCCGAGGGTCCCCTGCCCCGGGAACTCCTGCCCGGAAGGCACCGACATTTCTTAGAATCAGTCCATAGACCAGGCTTCGGAATCCTAGTCCAACTCGGCAGTTTACTCACGCTAACTTATCCAGGCGGCAAAGATGCTCTGTGTCTCCATCTATTCAGGGCTTTGGAATTTTCTCTCGGCAATATTTGGTACTAGGATAACAGTGAGGCCTGCGGGCTAGATTCCACACATGGCCTGTGTTTGTAAGACCCCAGAGCTAAGAACCGTGCTGGCAACTTTAGTTGTAACACCCCTGCACGCGCGCGCGCACGCGCACACACACACACACACACACACACACACACACACACACACAGGGAGAGAGACAGAGAGAGAGAGAGAAATATGTGACAGAGATCTGTGATCCACAAAGCTATAATATATATGTATTATCGGGCTTTTTTCGAGAAAGTTTGAAGCCACTGCTCTATGGTTTTGGGACTCTAGGTCTTACACAGCTTTTGCCAATTTGTTTGTAAGTACTCGATGGGGTTTGTGCATCAGTAGAGGTTAAATCTGGAGCTTGTACTGAGACTGCCAGATTGCCCATAGGGTGAGAGCTAGCAAATCTATCAGCGGGGAGGAGGGGGAGAGCATGTCTTAAAAAAGTTTTCAACTACTCTTTCTTCCTATAAATTTTCTGCCCCCTTCTCCCTTCTTCTGGGATTCCTATAATGTAAGTGTTATCATGTTTGATGGAGTCACTGAGTTCCCTAAGTCTATCCTCATTTTGCAGAATTCTTTTCTCTTTCTTTTATTCAGCTTACTTTCCATTACTCTGTCTTCCAGATCACTAATTCGTTCCTCAGCTTCTTCCATTCTGCTCTTCATTCCATCAGGTGTGTCTCTCATTTCATTTATTGTGTCCTTTATCTCTGCTTTGTTATTCCTTATCTCTGTGTTATGGGTCTCACTCATGTCTTCCACTCTTTTCTCAAGTCCAGTGAGTATCCTTATCTTTGGTTTAAATTCTCTATCAGGCATTTACTTATTCTGTTTTGCTTAGATCTCTGGCTATAGATAGCCATGTCTTATTCTTTCATTTGGGATAAATTTGTCTCCTCATTTTGCCTGCTTCTGTGTTTCTGTTCCTGTGTGTTAAGAAAGTCAGATAAAGGGGTACCAGGGTGGCTCGGTTGGTTAAGTGTCTGACATCGGCTCAGGTCATGATCTCGTGGTTTGTGAGTTCAAGCCTCTCATCAGGCTCTCTGCTCTCAGCACAGAGCCTGCTTCAGAACTTCTGTCTCCCTCTCTCTCTGCCCCTCCCCACCCCTTCTCTTTCAAAATTAAATAAACATTAAAAAAAAGAAAGCTAAAAAAATGTCAGCTGTGTCTTCTGCTCTTGAAAGTATGACTTTATGAAGAAGAGGTCCTGGAGTGCCCTACAGTGCAATGTCTCCTGTTCAGAACCTGGCACTTCAGGAGAGTATCCTACATGCGTTGCTTATGCCCTGCTGCTGTGTCTGAGTCAGTTTTCTCTTCGGTGCTGCTGTCTACACTGACTTTGCCTGTTGTGGGCTGTGCTTGTTCTCTGTGGTGTTAGTGGGACCCAGTCAGGCCACCTCTTGGGGGTAGTACCTGCCTAGGAACTTGGGAGCAAATTAGCTAAATTTGCACTGGGCCGCTAGTCCTATGCAGGATCTCCCTAATCACTGTGGTGGCTCGATGTGCCAGTCTGAGCATGGTGCACAACATTGGCTGGGGTGGGAAGCTAGGTGGAGTGCAGTGGTTGGGCCTGGCGTGGTGGCTGGATGCAGCATGTGGCAGCACCTGTGCACCTGGTGGCTCAGCACAGTGCACACTGGTGACAGGGTGCATGACTGGTCACAACCCACAAAGGTGGTCGGGGCACATGACTGGGTGGGCCATCTGATGGTTCCTGGTGGGGCGTGAGTTGTGGCTGGGCACAGAATGGGACACTTCCCTGGCATGTGTGATTGGGGAAAACATGGGGGTGGCTAGAGCAGACAACTGGGTGTGGCATGGTGGATGTGCACTTGAAGTCTGGGCAGGGTGCTCATGGCTTTAACAAATTTAAACCCCTGAGCCCAGGGCCTAGGCTAGCAAGCTTGGAATGGGCAAGTCTTCAGGAGAATTCATGGGTGTGGCACACTGCTAGTGGGTTAGGTAACAAGTTCTGTGCAGCCCTGCTCCCTGCAGGTGTCTCTGTGCTTATGCTAGGGGGACAGGGAGGAAAATGGCATGTGCCAGCTCCCTTGTTTTAGGAGAAGTCCCCCTAACACACTCCAAAATCAGTATGAACAGATCTGTCTCCTATTTGCCCCCAGCATTGTGCAAACTGTCATTTTTATGTTGTCTCTCCATGCAGGCTCATGTCCTTTTAAGGGCAGCAACCCAGTTATCACTCACCTTCCTGGCTCCCCCAATGCTGAGTTAGCTGACCTCCAAACCTCCAGGTTCCAAGTCCCACTGGTTTTACAAACTCACAGAATTCAGCCCTGGTTTTTATTGTTTTATTTTTTTATTTGAGAGAGAGAGAGAGTGCACACGCACACAAGTGGGGAAGGGCAGGAGGGGAGAGAGAGAGACAGAGAGAGAGACAGAGAGACAGAGAGAGAGAGAAATCTTAAGCAGGCTCCATGCTCAGCATGGAGTCCAACATAGGGCTCAATTCCACAACCCTGGGTTCATGACCTGAGCTAAAATAAAAAGTCAGATGCTCAACTGACTGATACACCCAGGCTCACCTCAGCCCCTCTGTTTTTTTAAAGCCAAATGCTATGGGGCTTAGTTTTCCCCCATGTGAGCTCCCTGGTGTGAGGGCCTGTTTCTCTGCCCTCTTTGCAAGTGCAGCTCCTTCCCTCCTTCAGGCAGCCTCCCTTCACCTTTCTGACCTTTCTAACCTTTGAGATACAGCTTCTTCCCTGTATTTAGTTGTGGAGTTTTCCTGCCCGTCTTTGGATCCAAGTTGAAAATGTGGGACAAGATGAGCTCAGCTTCCTCCTATTCCACCATTTTCCCAAGCTCCAGCCTTGGTGAAATTTTCTTGTGCTCCTTTGTTCTTTAGGTTTATAGTTTCCACCAATTTGGAAATATTTCAGTCATTATTTCTTCCAATGATTTTCTGTCCCTCTACTTCTCTTTCAGGGCCTTCAGTTATATATGTGTAGTAGTTCTTTTGAAGTTGTCTCACTGCTCATTGATAATTTTTTCTTTTTTAGTATTTTCTGTTTCATTTTGAATAGTTTCTACTGCTACATCTTCCATTTTCCTGATCTTTTCTTCTGCAATGTCCACTTTGCCCTTAGTGACATCATTTCATACCATAATTTATAGTTTTTATCTCTTTTACTTAGATTAGGGTCTTCCTTAAATCTTTCATGTCTCTACTTAACATGTTCAGTCTTCTTGATTCTTGGACATATGGAACACGTTTTTGTTTTTGTTTTTTTAGAGGAAGAGAGAGGGGGTGAGTGGGGAAGAGGGGCAGAGGGAGAGATAAAGAGAATCTCAAGCAGGCTCCACACTCAGCACTGACGCAGGACTTGATCCCACAACCTCAAGATCATGACCTGAGCCGAAATCAAGAATCAGACACTCGACTGAGCCACCCAGACACCCCTACATTTTTCTGTTTTAATGTCTTCCACTTTGCCATTCTGTGCTTATTTCGAATGATTTGTTTTTCTCCTCAGTTGGGTTATATTTTGTTTCTGTGTATCACCACTTATTTTTTATTAGATTTCAGACATGATCTGTGAATATGTTTGTATTTCTGTAAATATTCCAGTGGGAAGACTGGCATCCTTGCAAAAATTACATAAACAAATGTAAACTGACAACTCTGGAAGTACCTTTGAAAGGTGGGTCCTCAGAAGGGCCATGAAGATCTCTCTCTATTCTCTGCATTTATGCACCTGTAAGTCTGTCTTCTAGTATGTCTCCTGGTGGCTCAGGTGATTGCTGATTAGCATTTATGTTTTAGTAAAAGGAAACCTTTTCAAATGTATAGCATTTGTATAGTCATGAGTAATCTATTCATACTCCTTCTATTTGCACTGAGTGTATGTGTATCTGATATATGGAAGTGTAACTAAATGGCTTAGAGGACCAAACTCTGCTCTGTCTCCAACCAGGTTATTTCTTGGGAGTCCACCTTCAGCCTAGAGGGGTAGGTTGAGTCTCCCCAGACAGTATGTGAACAAACAAACAAACAAACAACTAGTATGAATCAGTTTCCACTGTGGAGAATCTGGGTAATTTTAAAATAGCTCTGGGCCTTTGCTCCTGTGGAAAAACTAGAAGACCCTCCTATAGAGGCTGGAAGTCTGCAAGAGGGCCTTCTAGAGGTGGTCCATTCTTCAGTATACCATAGCCATACCCAGCATTTTTTCCCCTTATTAATGACCCAGTCTGTCCCTGGGGCATGAAGAGGGTTCTCTTTTATTTCTAGATTCTCCATTGCTCTTGGGATGAAATCCCAACCCCTAATATATCACGAAAAATACTTTAAGCTCCAACCCCTCCCCTCTCTACCTTGATGAATGCTGTCCCAACCACCCCAAACTATATCTTCCCAACAGACCTTCTTTCCCTCCCTAAATCCCAGTCTGTCCAGCTATCAGGCTTTTGTTCAGGTGTTTCTCTCTGCCAGGAACAATGTTCTGATAATTTGCATTTACCCCAGGTTTCAAAGTGATGCTAATGTTGCAGGTCCAGGGACCATACTATAAACTACTGATTCATTCAATTATTACCAGAATTCACATATTCTCTGCACATTTCCCACGTCTATGTCTTAGGCCTTATTTCAATGCCTCAATTCTCCCAAGATTTACAATGAGGAAATGGGTTTGTATGTTCCGTATCAATTCCAAAATTTAAATAATTACATAATTAGCAACCTAAGGTCATCAACAATGGTTGCACACTTCGTTATTTTCGTGCATAAGTACTGACTATCAATGAGAAATCCTGTATGAGACTATTATTCCTACAAAAATAATGTTTAAAGGAGAAATAAAACTCCAAATAATGTGTTTACATGTTAGAACCTGCCACCCTTCCAAAAATCAGGTTCTTCTCAGTGTGATTGGTGAGTACTTACAGACTTCTGTATTTTCTTGACATGTTCCATTCCAGTCTTATTGTGTAATTTCCATTAACTTGTCTACTAATGAATTCCCTCAGAGATAAGTTAGCTCAGTTCCAAAAGAGGCAAAAGCTAGCAGGTACGGTTTGTGGCACTCTGAAAATTACCATGAAATATATATTATCTTATAGAAGATTTGGATCATTTGCTTAAGTTTTTCCCTTTTACCTTACTTCTGTTGGAATCAAGACAAAGCACTGAACTTCCCAAGAACAAGAAGGCTATGTTATTATGCATTGAGGTTTTTTTTCTTTTTATTGTAGGATATATACCATTTTAGTCACTTTTAAATTTGCAACTTATTAGCATGAAGTACATTCACAGTGCTGTGCATCCATCAGCACTATCCACTTCCAGAACTTTTTCATCATCCCAAACAGTAACTGTTCAATTAAACAACAACTTCCCCTTCCACACTGCCCTGAGCGGCTGGTAACCTCTATATCTCTATGAATTTCCCTACTCTAGGTACCTCATATAAATGGAATCATACAATATTTGTCCTTTTGTGTATGGTTTATCTCACTTAGCATGTTTCCAAAGTTCATAAATATTGTAGCACGCATCAGAAATCTATTCCTTCTAAAGCTGAATAATATTTCATTGCATGTATATGCCACAATTTGTCTATCAGTTCATGTGTTGTGGATATCTAGATTGTTTTTCATCCTTTTCACCTAATGTAAATAATGCTGTCACCATACATGTTGGTGATCAATTATCTGTTTAAGTCCCTGCTTTCAATGCTTTAGAGTATATATCTAGAAGTGAAACTGCTGAAATATATGGTCGTTCTATATTTAACCTCTTCAGGAATCACAACAGTGTTTTCCACAAGGGCCATACCATTTTACATTCCCATAAGCATTGCACAAAGGATTCCATTTTCCCCACAATGTCACTAACACTTATTTTCCCTGTTTAAAATATTCCTCATAGTCATCCTGGCAGTGATATCTCATTGTGGTTTTGGTTTGCATTTCCCTAATGACTAATTATATTGACCATTTTTCATGTGTTTATTAGCCATTTATAGATCTTCTTTGGAGAAATGTTTGTTGCTAGTCTTTTCAGTATGTTTGCATCGTATTTGTAAGGGATACTGGTCTGTAGTTTTCCTTTCTTACTTCCTTTCTCTTTTTCCTTTTCTTTTCTCTTTCTTCTTTCTTTCTTCTTTCCCTTCTTTCCCTCCCTCCCTCCTTCCCTTCCCTTCTTTCTGTCTTATAGTATCTTTGTCTGATTTTGGTATCAGGACAATTCTGGCATCATAAAACGAGTTAGGAAATGTTGCCTGCTCTTCAACTTTTTCAGAGTGTCCCTCCCCTTAAAAGGTCTTGGCATCTTGTTGAAAATTAATTGACCATACATGTGAGGGTTTATTTCTGGGCTTTCTATTCTATTGCACTGGTCTGTATGTCTGTCCTTATGTCACTGCCATACTGCTGTAATTAATGTAGCACTGTAATAAATTGTGAAGTTGGGTAACTTTATTCTTTATTCTTCTTAGGATTGTTTTGGCTATTTGGGGCCCTTTATAATTCTGTATGAATTTGGGGATTGACTTTACCTTTTCTAAAAAAAAAAAAAAAAAAGGGCAGCTGGAATTTTAATAGCATTGAATCTGTGTGTCTCTTTGGGTAGTATTAACATCTTAACAATGTTAAGTCTTTCTGGGTTTTTCTGAACATGAGATATCTTTCCATTTATTTGGGTCATCTTTGATTTTGTCCAGCATTTTTGTTTTGTTTTGAGCATACAAATCTTTCACCTTGATTAGACTTACTACCAAATATTTTCCTCTTGTAGGTACTATTATAAATGGAAGGACTTTCCTAATTTCCTTTTTGTATCATTCATTGCTGTTCCATGGATATACCATTGACTTGGGGTATTGATTTTTCCTTGCAACTTTGCTGAATTCATCTATTAGCCTTATTAGTTTTGGGGAATTCTTTTGTGAATCCTTTCTATATACGGGATCATTTCAACTGCAAAAAGATAGTTTTACAACTTCCTTTCCATTTTGGGTACCTTTTATTTCCTTTTCTTGCCTTATAGCTCTGAGATAAAACTCTGAGAACAATGATGAATAGTAACTGTGAAAGCAGGTCTACTTGTCTTTTTCTGACCTTAGAGGAAAAGCTTTCAGTCTTTCACCACTGAAGATGATTTTAGCTGTGGGTTTTACACATAGCCTTCATCATGTTGAGGAGTTTTCCCTCTATTCCTAGTTTTCTGAGCATTTTTATCATGAAGGTTATTGAGTTTTGTCAAATGCCTTTTCTGCATAAAGTGAGATGATCATGTGAGTTTTCTCCTTCATTTTATTAATGGAATGGATTACATTGGTTGATTTTCTTCTCACTCTTGCATTACTGGGGTAAATTGTACTTGGTCATGGTGAATAAATCTTTTAATATACTGGTGGATTCTATTTGCTAATATTTTGTTGAGGATTTTTGCATCTATATCCACAAAGAATACTGCTCTGTAATTTTCTTTTCATGTGATTTCTTTATCTGGCTTTGGTATGAGAACAATGTTCTCATAGAGAATTTTTTTCCTCTAATTGTTTAGAAGCTTGAGAAGAATGACTGGTGTTAAATCTTCATTAAATATTTGGTAGAATTCACTTGTACAGCCATTTGGTACAGGACTTTTCTTTGTTGGGAGGTTTCTGATTACTGACTCAATCTCTTTACTTTTTATAGAGTAAATCTGTTTTTTTTTTTAACTTTTATAAAGCAGATCTGTTGAAATATTCTATTTCCTCGAGTTAGTTTAGGTAATCTTTGTGTTTCAAGGAATTTGACCACTTCTTGATTATATAATTTGTTGGTGCACCAATATTACACTGTATGTTAACTGGAATCTAAATAAAAATTTAAAGAAAGAAAATAATTTGTTGGTGTACAGTTGTTCTTAATATTGTCTTATAATCCTTTTTACCTCTGTAAGGTTGGTAGCAAGATCTCCATTTTCATTTCTGGTTATTTGTGTTTTCTTTTTTTGTGTCAGTCTAGGTAACGTTCTGTCAATTCTGTTGATTTTTTTCAGAGCCAACTTTTGGTTTCACTGATTTTCTCTGTTTTTCTATTTGGTTTATCTCAACTTTGTCTTTTATTATTTCCTTCTTCCGTAGCTTTTTGGTGTAAAGTTAGGTTATGGATTCCCAGATCTTTTCTCATATAGGCAATTTATGTTACAAATTTCCCTCCTAGCAATGCTTTTGCTATACGACATTAATTTTGGTATGCTGTGTTTTCATTAGTCTTTAAGTATTTTCTGATTTAATTTGTGATCTATTCGTTGACCCATTGGTTGTTTTCTTAGTCCATTCAGGCTACTATAACAAGATAGCAGAGATTGGATAGCTTGTAAGCAGGATAAACCTATTTTTCACAGTTCTTGAGGGTGGAAGTCAGAGATCAAGGTGCCAGCATTGTCAGGTTTTCAGGTTGCAGGATTTGTTTTGTATCCTCACAGGCAGAAGGAACAAGAGAGTTCTGTGGGATCTCTTTTCTAAAAGCACCCATCCCATTCATGAGGGTTCTACCATTATGACCTAAGCATCTCTCAGAAGCCCCACCTTTTAATACCAACACATCAGACAGTAGGACTTCAACATAGGAACTTGGGGGAAGACACATTGAGGCCATAACAGTTATTTATGAGTGTATAGTTTAATTTTTGCTTATTTGTGAATTGTCCACTTTTCCTTAATTTCTAACTTCCTCCTGTTATGATCAACAAAGTTACTTTATATATGTTAAAGCTATTGATATTTGTTTTATGGGCTAATATATAAATCCATCATGAAAAATATGCCATGTGCAATTGAGAAGAATGTGTATGGTGCAGTTTTGAGGTGGAATGTTATTTGTCTGTTAGGTGTAGTTGGCTTGTTGAGTTGTTTATGTCCTTTATTCCTTTATCTTTTGTGTGGTGATCTACCCATTATTTAAAGTGGAGTACTGAAGTCTCCAACTATTAATACAACAGTCTATTTCTCCCTTCAATTCTGTCAACTTTGCCTCACATATTTTTATGGGCCTGTTATTAGATGTGCAAACGCTTATAATTGGTATATATTTTTCCTGTGTTGAACATTTTAGTAATATACAGTGATCCTGTCACTTGAAATCTTTTAGATTTAAAGTCTATTTTGTCTGATATTAATATAGGCACCAGAGCTCTGTTTTGGGTACTCTTTGCATAAAAGAGCTTTTCCCACTCTTTTAACATATTTGTGTCTTTGGGCCCACTGTGACTCACTTGTAGACAGCATCTGGTTGGAACATTTTTCTAATCCATTCTGTCAATCTCTTATTGGAGAACTTAATCTATTTACATTAAAAGTAATTACTGGAGAGCAAGAACTTCTGCCTTTTTGCTCTTGGTTTTCTATATGACCGACAGCATTTTTATCCCTCATTTCCTCAATTAGTGCCTGAGCAAGCCTGGGTGACAACTGAAGTGAACTTTGCAAGGTGAACAGTAGTCACTCTGACAGATGAGCGTGGTAAAAAGGGGGATAAGAAGGGCATTCTAGGCTGAAGGAACAGCATGCTAAAGGGAATATTTTTTTGTTCAAAAAGGCAGGAGAGGACCTGTGTGGTTGCAAAAGAAACCTTAATCTTCTGAGACACAGTACCGTCATGAGGCAGTTGCATGGTCTCGGGGGGGGGGGGTGTTCAAATTTAGCCTACGTTTGAGATGTGTGACTCTGGGAAACTTACTAGAGCTGTCGAATCTCAGGTTGCTGACAATGCCATGGAGATGATTATGACACTCACCTCATAGTCAGTGGGAGGATTAATAAAAGTAAGAAAAACACACCAAGCAACTCACATGTACCAGGCACTCCACTGTTTGCTTTAGGAGTATTTTCTCTTCAATTCTCAAAAACACCTGGTAAAATAGGAATTAATCTTGGTTTGATGTAGAAATCAAGGCTTGAGAAATGAAAGGACTTCCCCGAGGTTATACAGGCACACCTCATTTTCTTGCACTTCACTTTACTGTGGTTTGCGGATATTGCATTGTTTACAAACTGATGAAGATTGGTGGCAATCCTGCATCAAACAAATGTCAACATCATTTTTCAAACAGCATTTGCCTTTTCATGTCTCTGTCACATTTTGGTAATTCCCACAATATTTTTTTTCTTTATTATTATATTTGTTATGGTGATCTGTGATCAGTGATCTTTGATGTTACAGTCGTCATGGTTTTGGGGTGCCAGAAACTGCACACATATAAGACCATGAACTTAACCAATAGTGCGTTCTGACTGCTCCACTAACCACCTGCTCATCTCTGTCTGGTCCTTAGGCCTCCCTGTTCCCTGAGACACAATATTGAAATTAGGCCAACAGATAACCCTACAATGGCCTCTACGTGTTCAAGTGAAAGGAAGAGTTACACATCTGTCACTTGAAATCAAAAGCTATGATTAAGCTTAGTGAGGAAGGTGGTCAAAAGCCAAGTTAGGCTGAAAGCAGCTAGGCCTCTTGCACCAAACAGCCAAGTTGTAAATGCAAAGGAAAATTTCTTGAAGAAAATTAAAAGTGCTACTCCAGTGAACACACAAATGTGTGAACAGAAGTCACAATATTCCCATAAACCAAAGCCTGATCCAGAGTGCAAACTCTTCAGTTCTTGGTAGGCTGGGAGAGGCGAGGAAGCTACAGAGAGGAAATGGGGCTAACGGAGGTGGATTCGTGCAGTTTAAGAAGCCATCTCTGTACAAGTACAAAGTGAAGTAGTAAGTGCTGATGTGGAAGCTGCAGCAAGTTGTCCAGAAGATGTGGCTAAAATCATTACTGAAGGTGGCTACACTAAGCAAAAGATCTTCAATGGAAAAAGATGTCATCTAGGACTTTCATAGCTAGAGAAAAGTCAATGCCTGGCTTCAGTTTCAAAGGACAAGCTGACTCTTATTAAGGGCAAATGTAGCTGATGACTTTAAGCAGAAACCAGTGTTCATTTACCATTCTGAAAATCCTAGGACCCTTAAGGATTATGCTAAATCTGCTCTGCCTGTGCTCTATAAATGGAACATCAAAGCCTGATGACAGCACATCTGTTTACAACATGGTTTACTGAGTATTTTAGGTCCACAGTACTGCTCAAAGAAAGAAAAGAAAAAAGATCATTTTCAAAACATTACTGTTTAATTGACAATGTCTCCCTTATTCTGCCTTTTCTCCAAAACCATCTTTAGGGCACCATTCTTCCTTCCTGCAGCCCAGGTGGATTTTCGTCTCATCTTCTCTTATCTGGTGCTCTTTGTGTCTCCTTGGGAGTATACGGGGTAATAAACATATTCCCTCTGGAAATGGCTCAAATGTGAAAGGTGGATGTGTTGGAAGGAAATGGGAGTGTCTTATAAGGACCCCGCGAAAAGTGAAACGGTAAGTAGGTAAGAGTGATGAAATTAAGAGCTAATATTCACTGAATGCTTTTGAGGTACAAGACACTGCAAACATTTTATACAAATTAACTCATTTATCTTCATAAAATCCTGTGAGGTATTACTATCACCATTTATAGATGCTGAAGTAATTTGTCCAAGATCATATAAAGCCAGTATACATGCAACTTGGGTTTATAGTCGGGTGACATGACTTCTGGGCATAGTCTTCACACACATGCACGCATACACTTTTGAGCTCTTGAAAGGTATAGAGTGTGTTTTATTTACCTGGCTCACAGATGCTCAAGAAATGGTTAACAGAAATGATGGAGTAGGATTCTCCATCAGTGACACTGTAACATCATGATCTTAGCCCAATCTGCAGCAAGGTAATACACTCTCACCACTTTAAGTCCTCACTGTCTTGATTTAACCCTGGCTTGCTTTTCCTAGTTCAGTATCACTGTGAAGAGAGGGGCCAAGATGGCAGAACAGCATGAAGTTTTTTTGTGTGTCTCTCGTCCCTGAAATGCAGCCAGATCAACATTAAACTATCTTGCTAGAAAACCGGTATGAGGATTAACAACAATCTGCACAACCTGAACCACAGTATCACTGTGAAGGCACTTTAAACCAAGAATTGTAAAACGTTATCATGTGCATGCTTATGCTTTTTAATTGTATGTGTTTAATTCATTCAAAGTTTGAATATTTGGATGAATCCTCTCATAACAAAATAACAAGGTAACATCAAACTACATGTAGTGAAAGCAAATAAAATCTAGGATTAAAGTACTACTTCAACTGTGTGGTACCAGTGCTTGAAACAGGAGGAAGGACAAAGAATGGGAGAAACAGAACACTTGCCATTATCCCACAACTGTATATAGTGGCCAATCTATCCATAATTATAACAGTTCTTAATCCTTGACACCATGCTGTGCTTAAGTCTCTCAAAGATCCTTCAACATTCCTTAGAATTTCACAATCTCTTAAATAAAACTAAATCAAAGGAAAGATAAATGTCTGCTTTTTAAAAACTCACCATCCCATTCCAAATCTACTATCTCTATTGAGAATTGCTATGGAATGTGCCTTCATCTCTTGGCTTTGTTAGGGTTGCACATATACTAGAGTATTTTGTCTAAAGTTGGAAACCCTATCACTCATTCCACATCACAATTACATGTGATATAATACTCCTTTTTAAAATAATTTCTTTCTTATGACACGAAACACCATAGAGAGCATAACCTGAAATATAAGCTATATAAGTGTCGTTTACTCCCAAGTGTCCAGACAGTCCTAATCCAATCCAGACAGGATTCTGTACTATCCTTCTAGTCACAAGATAGGAAACCATGAGACAAGTAAGACTATTCCATTTATCTAAAACTTAAGACTACTTGAAGCCAGCCCCTTTACAAACCATAATTATCTGTCAAGGTTCAGTGTAGAAAATAAAATGCCTCTCAAGCATTTCAAGAAGGCACATATTACAAGTAGCTGTTTTCAAACTTGGTAGGCAGGCTGGAGGAAGGGTAATGGGGACAGCTCTGTACTATTAATTTCAATGTAAACTCCCATAACTATGATCCAGGATGGAGAAATGACTGTTGCTGTTATCAGCCATGCTCCCAGCAGGGATACCTTAAAGCCACAAAGCATGAAACTAGACTCTGGATCATGGGAGTCCAGATAGAGTTAACATGACAGAACAGGCCTGTGTGCTTTGCCTAGAACGACTCCCAGAGTGTATGTGCCCACACACAGGTAATTAGTACTCATCCTTTAAGATTCAGATTGAAAAGCACATCCACCATTAAGCCTGCTCTGATCTTTCATAGTTTGTTGTTTCTTGGCTATGTTCTCGCTGCACTGGTAAAAATTAAAATGTGTGAATTAAGCCAACTGGAAATGGACTGTGAATTATCTTCACGAAAATAAGGATATTCTCAGCACAGAGATCAAGCCATTTTTCTCTAGCTTAGCTAGTCTCCCGCTAAAGCACACAGTAAGGCTTAATGCTTCAAGAGGAAAGTAAAAAACTGCAAGAAATATCAGTGTCACAGTGAAAGAGTTCATTATATACAAACTGATTTTATTAGAGACCAAAAACTTTATTCACACCACCTTTTACTTCTTTTGCAGCTTTAATTTTTAACTTTAAAACATTTCCTGGATCCACTGGGTGACTAAATTATCTTCACATGCCCATTAGCTAAAGAAACTTCTATGCAGGACTCGAGTAAAATTGTTTGCTATTGCTATAAGAAATGCATATTCATTTATAATCTACTCATTTGCTCTCCTGTAGAACTGCTTACAAATAACATCATTGTAAAGAAAGATTTACACATAACTCCTACGTCTTTCAGGCTGTTCTAGCATTAATCTTGTGAGGTCTAGCAAGATAACGCAATGAACAGTTTGCTACATTTCTCATACAAGCTTTCTCTCCAGTGTGAACTGAGACAGAATAAGGGATACACTTTCACTGAAGGACTTCCCACAATTTTTATATTCATATTGCTTCTCTCCTGTGTGTTCAATAAGAGATTCATATTGCCTAATGTCTTTCCCATATGCTACATATATAGGGTTTTTCTCCTGTGGTACTTACTTCTGTCAATTAAGGGATTAACAGTGGCTAATGGCTTTCCCGTATTTATTGCCTTTATGAAGGCAATAAACATTCTCTACAGTGTGAACTGTGATAGACAGTAAGGCTTGTTTTACTGCTAAAGACCTTCCCACATTCATTACATTCAAAAGACTTTTCTCCAGTATAAATTTTCAGGAAGGATCTATGGCTAAGTGTATTATGACAAATATCGCATTCATACAGTTTCTCGCTTATATGGTTTTTCACACGTAGAAAGGTTCATGTGGCCTAAAGGCTTTTCCACACTTATTGCACTACTGGGTTTCTCTCCATTATGGATTTTCTGATGGGCAGTAAGATTTGAACCTTTGCTAAAAGCCTTCCCACACTCATTACATTTATATGGCTTTTCTCCAGTATGAATTCTCTGATGTACAGTAAGGTTTGAACTACAGCTGAAGGTCTTCCCACATTTAATACATTCATAGGGCTTCTCTCCAGTGTGAATTCTGTGATGTTGAAGCAGGGATGACCTATGACTGAACGCTTTCCCACATATACTGCATTCATAAGGTTTCAATCTAGTGTGATTTCTTAAATGCATGTTCAGTGATTCTGGCTGGTTGAAGGATTTCCTGCATTTCTGACATTCAAAAGGTTTTTCTTCATTATGAATACTCTGATGCTGAATAAGAAATGACAAGCTGCTAAAGACTTTCAGACATTTGTTGCATTCGAACTGTTTCTCTACAGTGTGAATTCTCTGATGTCGGGTAAGGTGTGAGCTACAGCAAAAGGCTTTTCCACATTCACTACATTCATAAGGTTTCTCTCCAGTGTGAATCTTCTGATGGTGAATGAGAGACGACCTATGAATGAAGGCCTTCTCACATATTCGACACTCATAGAGTTTTTCTTGAGTATGAATTCTCAGATGTTCGATGAGATGTGAAACACGACTGAACGACTTTCCACAGTTCATACATTCATACGGTTTCTCCCCAGTGTGAGTACTCTGATGATTAGTAAGTGATGACACGTGGCTGAAGGCCTTCCCACATTCAATACATTTGTAAGGTTTCTCTCCACTGTGACTTATCTGATGTCGAGTTAGGGATGAGCCATGGCTAAACGTCTTCCCACATTCATGACATTCGTATGGTTTCTCTCCGGTATGAATTCTCCAATGGCGATTAAGGACGGATTGCTTGCCAAAGGCTTTCCCACATTCATTGCATGTATAGACTTTCTCTCTATTATAAGAATGGTTAAGGGTAAGAGATTTGCTCTGGCTGAAGGCTGCCACACTTTCTTTAGAATTCAAAAGTTTCTTTCCACCATTGATACCGTCATTTTTTATAACAGGTTTTTTTGGTAAGCTCTTCTTAAATATATCATGTTTATGTGATTTCCCTTCAGCAGAAATTCTTTGTGGTTCAGAAAGAATAGACTTTAAATGGAGGATGCTTCTAAATTTGTGAATACTTTCCCCAGTGGGACTTTCTCTAAAGGTGAGGGTCACAGGTCTGAAATGTTCTACCTGATTTTCATGCTTCCCCTCCAACGCCTCTATAAATTCCCAGTCCTTGTTAAAATTTGAAAATTCATGATTTTGTTTTGTAATTCTTTCTATTATGACCATTTGGGGTGAATCTTCATCATAAATATCCTCCTTCATTAATAATTCCTTGTTTTCCCATCTTGATTCCCAATCTGAAATATATCAAGAAAGCAAAACACTGCTTTTTTCTGTACTTCTTAAAAAGAAACTTCTATGGAAGGATTAGAGAACTAGAGGAAAAATAGAGCACATCTTTATCCCCAGAAAGCACATAACTGACAATTCTCATGTATTCAATCATTTCTGAACAAAGTTCAAATGGAGCAGAAAACAGAGACAGCTCAGAGAGACGGGAACAGAGAGTAATAAGGAAAATGAGTTAAATACAGGCAAACAGTCTGTGGGAAAAAAGTGAAACTGTAAGGAAAAAAAAACGCACAAGGTATTCTGGATTCCAAGCCAACGTTCTATTCTGTACCTACATTTATGTGAAAGACCACATTTTGGTCTCACAGCTTTGGTTCTCCAACCTTCAATTATTCTCAATTTACTGTCAGTTAGTATGCTTAAAATGTACAATTTATTTTCTTAAGTTTATTTATTTATTTTGAGACAGGGGAGGGGCAGAGAGAGGGAAACCGAGAATCCCAAGCAGGCTCGATGCTGAGTCCGGAGTCCAACATGGGGCTTGATCCCATAAACCATGAGATCATGCATGACCTTAGCCAAAATCAAGAGCTGGATGCCCAACCGACTGAGCCACCCCATCTCCCCAAAATGCACAATTTACAGTACTGCATTACACAGTTAACAACGAACAAAATAAATATTCTTTATCGTTCTAAAAGATTTAGGCTTTGTTTGTGTAGGATCTGTGTAAAATCGTATCATTTATTGGACATTAGAAAACATTGTTCCTAGAAACTTTTTTATACATTCTTTACTTCCTCTATCACTCATGTCCACATTTGACCCTCGAAGCTCAGCCTTAGGGGAAAACTCATTTGCCATCTCACTGACAGCCTTTCTTTGCCTAAAACCATTGGTATAGTTTTCCTTAAGTGGACTTAAAGAGAATAATTTGCTTTATTTTGTTGCAAATAAAATAACAATCTGAATTATAATGATGGCAAAACCTCCATTTTTTTTTAGATAACATAAGTAATGCAGAAAGATAATAACCCGGGGTGGAGGAATGGCTGTTTTGAAATCTAAGGATCCCTCATATGTTACATTTGGGATCTCTGAAGAGAGTACCCCTAAAATATGCAAAAATGCCTCCATACTTTCCACAAGCATGTTTAACAAAGACTTCTTTTGCCTGATTCTCCACGACTCATCTGGAAACATACCTTTTGACAGTTTCTTCTCCACCATCCAAGGTTCTTTTCCATCCTCCAATAAACTGATCACATACGGCTTAGGTATGGAAAGACCTGCTTACAGGAAAAATACAGAACCTGTTTAAACTGTGGTCCTCATGAAGGAGAGGCCATCATCATAAAAGGAACGAAAGGAAGTTTCACTGAAATGGGAAGATAAGCTTCAGGCAGGGCACAAAAGAACTCTACACATCCTTGGGAACTGAAACAAAATTTCAGCCATTTACTCAGGAGGATCTCCAGTAATTGACAGAAAGTCTCCCCCACTGGGGTAGAGAGGGAGCTGTGCTTACCTAGAGAAACCAGGTTCTCATAATTCTGGACCATCACATCCTTGTATAAATCCCTCTGAGCAGAATCTAGCCATCCCCACTCTTCATGAGAGAAGTCTATGGCCACATCACTAAATGTCACCTGAAAGAGCAAACATATTTAGGCTCAGTCATAGCCAGGGCCACTTCTGTCACTGACTAAGGAACAAAATTACCCTGGTTGTAGAAGAAAGGGAACAAGATTCAGTAGTTATAGCAATGATCAGGGATCTAAGTTACATAGTAATTGGATAATTATGTGTTTGGCATTGTTTTACAATAAGGGTAAGAGAAATATGAGAGCTTTTGCTTCAGGAGAGTTTGTTCTGCCAAAGGGAAGAAAATTCTAAAATTTTTAAAATCAGCATTCAACATGTGACAGCATACAGTCAAGTACTTAGTTGTATTTTTTTTATAGCTTACATGACAGGTAAATAAAAAATGATGATCCAATAAGGTTCAAAAGAATGATCCAGTATGTTCAGAAAAAAGACATCTTTATATTAAAGAAAGATACATATGTAACTAGTTTATAAACAAAAACCATTTATGGTATATAATTAAACCTTGTATTGATGATCTGAAATTTAAAAAAATTGAGACCCATGGGCAAGAAAACTAAAGAACAGTTTCATGCCATAGGCAGTCCTTGAATTGGACCTTAAAGTACAGGCAAAGAGGGGCGCCTGGGTGGCTCAGTCGGTTAAACATCCGACTTCGGCTCAGATCATGATTTCAGGGTTTGTGGGCTCCAGCCCCACGTCAGGCTCTGTGCTGACAGCTCAGAGCCTGGAGCCTGCTTTGGATTCTGTGTCTCCCTCTCTCTCTGTTTCTCCCCAACTTGTGCACTCTCTCTCTCTCAAAAATAAACACTAAAATTAAAAAAAAAAAAAAAAAAAAACATTGAAAAGTACAGGCAAAGAATCAGAGAACACATTTCAAGGAAAATATTCTAAGAAAATAGTACCCATTCATGATATTATTTAAAATAGCAAACCTTTAGAAAAAGCTTAAATGTTCAGTAACAGCTTACTCATTAGTCAAACTATAATATGTGCAAAATATGTATACATTTAAAATGGCATTATTATCATCTTTCATTGATGATGTGGACATTGTTTGGCTATGATACATTTTTCACTCCAAGTGGCTGATTCAATATTCTATTATTTTATTTGGATATTCGGCCTGTATATTCATTAGTGATACTGGTCTTTGGTTTTATTTATTTAAGTGTATTTATTTACTTTTAAAAAATTTTTGTTAACATTTCTTCACTTTTTGAGAGACAGAGACAGAGTGTGAACAGGACAGGGGGCAGAGAGTGAGGCAGACACAGAATCAGAAGCAGGCTCCAGGCTCCGAGCTGTCAGCACAGAGCCCAACGCAGGGCTTGAACTCACGAACCGTGAGATCATGACCCGAGCTGAAGTCACAGTTCAAGTACATTGGTCTATTGACCAATGTCAATAGACACTTCAGGCTGGATAATCGTGGTGGGAGCTGTCCTATGCATTGCAGAGTGTTTAGTTAGTAGCACCCTTAGCCTCTACCCATTCCGCTGCACCCCAGGGCTGTGACAACCAAAAATGTTTCCTCCAGACATTATCAAATGTCCCCTATGGGTAGGGCTAAAGGAGACAAAATCACCCCTGTTGGAGAACCACCACTTTAGAAAATTTTCACAGTTCCTTGAAAGATTCTTAGCCCTATGTACCTGTGCTCAAGATGTTCTCTCAGTCTGGTATAACTTCACTATCTCTGCCTCCCTGGTACCCTGGGTCACCAAAACCAGTTCCAGCCTTGCCTCCTCAGGGATGCTTCAACTCTTCCTGCCCCTTCAGTTGCCTGGGCAGCCTGGGATATTCATTCATCTTTGTCCCCAGAAGAACTTAGGATCTTTATTCCAGCACCTATCTTAATTTCTTATGCTTTCTTACTTTTCTACCAGCCCTGTACTGGCTCAAAACAGTAGCCACTAGCCACATTTGGCTATGTACGTTTAAATTAATAAAAATTAAAAATTAAACTTTAAAATTTAGTTCCTGAGTCACTTTAGTCACAGTTCAAGTACTCAATAGTCACATAGGGCCGGTGGCTCCATATTGGACGGTACACAAAAAGAACATTTCCACCACAGTTCTCTTAGGGGGTGCCTGGGTGGCTCAGTCAGTTAAGTGTCCAATTCTTGATTCTGGCTCTGGTCATGACCTCATGGTTCACAAGTTCGAGGCCCACATCAGGCTCCACGCTGACAGTGAGGAGCCTGCTTGGGATTCCCTCTCTCTCCTCTCTCTGCCCTTCCTGTGCTCTAAATAAGTAAAACAAATGAAAGGAAGGAAGGAAGGAAGGAAGGAAGGAAGGAAGGAAGGAAGGAAGGAAGGAAGGAAAAGAAAAGAAAGAAAGAAAGAGAAAGAAAGAAAAGAAATAAAAGACAAAAAAGAAAAAAGAAAAGAAAAGTTCTCTTAGTATTGCACTAGATTACGAAGTCCTACATGTCACGGGATAGGACGCTCAAACCTATGTAAGATTCTTCCCAACAGATATTTCACAAGTGTTTACAAAATGTATCAATGAATGATGTTGGCAACTAGTTCACTTTAGCTTTTACTTAAAAAGTTTTTTCCCTAGTTATCTAATAATATTCCCAAGAAACCAGACTCTGCCCAACGTGTACATATGCCACTAACACTATGCCAGGCTTCACCTTCCACCTGATGATCCTACCCTTTTTTTTCAAGGATCCTAACCGTTTGTTTCAAAGTTCATTCACTCAACAACGATTTACCAATGTTCCGTGTAAAGCTGTTCATGTGACTTGTTTCGCATTTCTGCCCAGAGCCACACATACAAATCATGGGGGCTTAGTCAGCTTGTATGCTGTATCTGGCCTCAAGATCAAAACTGGCCCTTCTGTTCCTGACGCCAAGAGGGATTAATGTGCCTCATGTTCCTCCTTGAGCCAAATCAGGCTGGCCTCCTAGAATGGATCAGGAAGGGAAAAGGAATATACAGATGCCAGGCTCCTGGGTGAGATACGGTAAGAGAAACAAAAACAGCTTGCTCAGCACTGCACTTGGGCAAACTTAATGACTAACCATAAATCACACAAGGGTAGTATATGTATATATTGCCCTGGCAGGATAGCTACTCGGAAGTCTCACCTGAGGGGAGGATGCTCCTTCCAGGACCCTTGGGACTCCAACTGGGCTGGTCACTGCAGGGTTCCCCGAGCCAGAAGGTCAGATGTTTTAAGTACCTGATTTGCTGTATTAAGCCTTCTCTGTTCTTCTCTATACTTCTCTCCCTCTTTATGTTTACTATAATTGTTTAATTCCTTATATTCCCATTCCCTTATAATTAATAAAGTCTTCCTCCATGAAAACAAAAGTGCGGCTATGGTGAAAACTTATTATTTTGAACAACCAAGCATCAGTTTTGTGTCAGATGCCACACTGGGTCCTGAAAACAGTCAAGACAGGGGGAAAAAAATCCCTCCTAGAGGGAGGAGACCAACAACGAGCATATGCACTTACTAAATAGCGTGTTATCTAGTGAGTGATAACCACTTTGGAAAACAACAAAGCAGTGAGGAGGAGTAGAAGTGATTGTTAGAAAAGTTGACTGCAGGTGTTAGGAGAAGCTTTCCTGAGAAAGTAACCACTGAGCAAAGCTATGAAGGGGGTAAGAATCAAGCTTCTACATATCTGGGGAAAGAATATTCCAAGCAGATGGTACAGCAATTTCCAAGGCCTGGAAGCCGTAGCCAGTGTGGCTAGAGCTCACGGGAACAAGGAGACAGAGTAGTAAGATGAGATCAGAGGAATAAAAGCGTAATTGCACAAAGCATTTTGGTTTCTTTCTTTCTTTCTTTCTCTTTCTTTCTTTCTCTCTCTTTCTCTCTCTCTCTCTCTCTCTCTCTTTCTTTCTTTCAAGAGAACAAATGCAAGAAGCCAGCAGGGGAGGCACAGAGAGAGAAGGAAAGAGAGACTCTTAAGTTCTTAGGTTTCAACAAGGATCCCGATGCAGGGCTCGATCTAACGAATGTGAGATCATGACCTGAGCCGAAATCAAGAGTTGGACACTTAACCAACGGAGCCACCCAGGCGCCCCTGCACAAAGCGTTTTAAGTCACTATAGAACTCTGACTTGAGTTAGGGTCACTGAAGAGTTTTAAGCTGAGGAATGACAGGATGGTGGTGGCGGTGGTGGTGA
Organism: Panthera uncia; assembly: GCF_023721935.1. NCBI lineage: Eukaryota > Metazoa > Chordata > Mammalia > Carnivora > Felidae > Panthera > Panthera uncia. Next base: position 17,335,286 of record NW_026057588.1, read on the forward strand.
TGGTGATGTTGCAACCACTGGTGAGATTCTGTAGATATCCGGGATGTATTTCAGATTCAACTAGGGCGTCTGAATGTGTTACAAGAGAAAGGAAAGAATCAAAGAGGACTCCAAACATCTCTTGACTTGAACAACTGAAAGGACTGGCATACCATTAACTGAGACCACATGATACTGCTTTGACAACTGTAAAGCATATCTAAAATTCTAAACATGAATTCTGAATTGTAATTAAAATTTTTTTTTTTTGCTCAAGATTCTACAGAGGCTTCAAGCAGAAAAATGGCAGAAGAGGAGCACTGAGAGTAGACAGTACTTTGGGAGTTCTTCTGTGGGCTCCATCCTTTGCTATAATGAAAGGAATCATAGATCCGGTCCCTAAATGGACTTCGTTAGGTAGGAACTGGCAAGAGAAGCAAAGCAAACACTCAAGAGTTCTGCTAAGGTGTTTCAGGAAGATCCGGGGACCTTACCGACTTACCTGGAACATGGCTTTGCAATTTCCAATAGTCAACACAGTCCTCTTTTCAGGCTCTTGTCTTAAAGAATAGTGTCCTGAGAAGGCAGATCAACACAAAAAAGAAGCCATGAAAAATGAGGCTTATCTTGCAGCTCTGTAACACACTTGCAAGGAAAAGTACACTGGGAATCACTTTCTAAGACTCCATTCTTCCCCTGAACTAGCAGAGTGTTCCTTAGCACGAGGTAATCATTCACCAGGCGCCAACGGTGTGTAAATCTACTATATATGTGTGTGTGTGTATATTTATGTGTGTATATATATATATACACACATAAATATACATTTATTTTATACACACACACAAGAGACAGGCTCACAGAACAACAGCAATCATGTGAAGAGCTCGTTCAATCTTCACAACTATGCATGGTGGACATTCACATTATTCCATATTTCTCTTCTAAAGGGTGAGAAAACTGAAACTAAGCGATACTGAACCCATCTGTTGAAGGCTGCACACGTGAAAAGCGTCAGTTTCATGACCGGACTGGCTAAACACCACTGCGGATGGGGTTTTCTTTCAGTGCGTACCCTGCACACTCACTCGCCCATTTCCTTGTCACAACTCTAGGCGGTAAGCGATACCCCTTTTACAGAGAGGTCCAGGAGGCTAAGGCCCAGGCGGTGCTCCCCCCGCGGGGTAGACTAGGCACCAGCGTGCCCGGCGCCCCGCCGCCCTGCTGGGACTCACAGTTGCCTGAGTTCCGGCGGGCCCTCCCTGGCCCCGAGGCCCGGGCCGGGCGGACCAGAGCCCGCACCTCCGCGGACCAGGGCCGCCGCCGTCACGAGAACCGCACTATCCCTGGAAAATTCGGCCGCCTTCCCGACACTACCGCGGGGTGGACGGAGGACGGAGCCCACACCAGCTCGGCATTTCCCAGACGCCTCCGCGTCAGGGAAGTTACCGGCGCTTCGTACGTCCCCCCGTAAAACCACACTTCCCAGAAGGCTGCGCGGCCGTGCGAGCTCCGGGCGCCCGGCGAGAAAAACGGCCGCGCTGTCTGAGGAACGCCCCGGCGGATGGCTCTCGTCGCAGAGCTGCTCCACCGGGACGCGCACGCGAAGTATCCAGGGGACAAGAGGATCGCCCTCTGCTTGCTTCTTAAGTACAATGGCGCCCGAACCACGAAACTACACTTCCCAGAAAATTAGGCGGCCGCGAAAGGTCTTCCGGGTCGCCGGTCTGCTCACGCGTACGTCCTCCTGCCGGGACGTGGGCCGCCCTTGCTTGGTGCCGGCGGAGAGCTGGCCTCTGCCAGCGGAAGGTCTCCTCTCGTACAAAAGCCTGGGCCACTGTGGTCAGCACGTGAGGGTCTTGAGTGTTCGGCGTCCGCTTGCCCAGTCCTGTCGTTCCCTAAAATGCCCTGTGTCCGGGCTTTCATGGCAACAGTTGTCAGCGCACAGACGCCACTTCCCGGAAATGTGTGCGGTCGCGTCGCGGCTGTGACACTGACTGCCGCCGTCACGTGTACAGGTCCTCGAAGGACTCAGAAATGACAGGCTCGAGTGAACGCTTTGAGGAAAAAGACCTTCACTCCTCCGATAACGGGCAGAGCCTCCCCCACCTCTGTCTCCAGAAGCGCTGACCTCGCCCCGCCCACCCAAACGCGCGCCACCTGCAGTTGTCCGCAGGCCAAAGCAGCCTACTGCGGGTGTATCTGTGGGTTTATCCTTTACTTTCTTTTAATTTGTAATTGTTGATTTCAGTTGTACTTATTTTTAAATGATAAATTGTGTGGCTATGAATTTTCTTGTGTATTTCAAGTACTTATGTGTATCAGATTCATCAGTGTGCCTCCACCTCGGTGTGTATCTTGTGGGTGTGGTGCTTAATTCCTATAGCAAGAGTAGTTTGCAAAAACACTGTGACACCACCTAGATTCTTCTTAAGGCTTACAATGTGTAAGAGGAAAAGATTTGCCAATGCAAAATATATTCCCATCCACGTCTTTATTATACAATGACAAATTGTATTCCAAAATTGTACCAATTTGCACTCCCAGCATGGTTGATAGTTATTTTGGTTGCCAGCTATTACTGCCAGCACTTGATTTTGTGAAATTTTCAAATTTTGCCAGTCTGCTAAGTGTGAAATTGTGGCTCAATGTGGTCTAAATTTGCATATCTTTTATCGTTAATAAGGTTGAGAATCTTTTCATGTGTCTGTTGGCTTTAATATTTCCTTCTCTGAGAATTGCACATCTCTGGGTCATTGTTCTTTTAGAGCAAAAGCCTTTTCGATATTAAAATACATACCCTACGACCCAGCAATTGCACTACTAGGGATCTATCCAAGGGATACAGGTGTGCTATTTCGAAGGGGCACATGCACTCCAATGTTTATAGCAGTCCTATCGACAATAGCCAGAGTGTGGAAAGAGCCTAAATGACCATTGACAGATGAATGGATAAAGAAGATGGTGTGTGTGTATGTGTGTGTGTGTGTGTGTGTGTGTGTGCGCGCGCGCTCACACCCAGCTGAGCCATCCAGGTGCCCCAGACAAGTTCTGGACAAGTTCAGACAAGTTCTGGGATTACTACCAGTCTGCAAACACTTTAAACTACATTTAGATATAACAGTTCCTGCTTGGTCCATCCAGTAAATTTTACATACGGATTCTGCATTGTTGCTGCTTTTTCTCATAACCTTCCTGAGAGAATTATGAAGTCTTCCCATTATAAGCCTTCAGATATTTGGCACATAAATTAAGTTCACGGTGGGGTGAGGGGAGTGGCTAACCATAAAAGACTAGATGGGGCTGGGGCAGAGGTGAGAAGTTTTTTTTTTTTTTAACTTTTTTTTTTTTAACATTTATTTATTTTTGAGACAGAGAGAGACAGAGCATGAACGGGGGAGGGTCAGAGAGAGGGACACACAGAATCTGAAACAGGTTCCAGGCTTCGAGCTGTCAGCACAGAGCCCGAAGCGGGGCTCAAACTCACGGACCTCGAGATCATGACCTGAGCCGAAGTCGGCCGCTTAACCGACTGAGCCACCCAGGTGCCCCGTTGTGAGAAGTTTAAATAGAGGGCTAGTCCTTTTGTTTCAGTAGCTCTTTATGTCCAGCTCTTAAAGAACTTGCTTCAAAGCTGAAACCCTAACATGTGAGCACTCCAAAAAGGATAGAGGCACTCTAATGAGTAGAGAATAAAGAGAAATCCAGGGGCAGGTGCAGTGGGAAGTCACAGGCGTAATAAGCAAGCTGGTTTTAAATATGCCAGTCACTTGAGAAAGGAAATAGGACCAAAAGAAATCAGTAAGGAGATAGGAAAATACATGCCATACTGAACCCACTCCTCCACTAGCCCTGCCTTCGTTTTCTGTTACTCACTATTTACAGTAAATGGTTTTGCTGCTGGAAATTAATCCAGGGCAAATTTGAGAATAGGATTTGGGAGAAGAAAAGCTGGTTCATACTGATTCTGAACTGTTCCAAGACTCATGGCAATAAGTAAGTTTGGAACTCTAGCTTCCAGAGACATCAAAAAAATGACATAATTTTGCCATGGGGAGAGAGATTCCTGCTGAGGCCTCTGGTAGAGATCCTTATCCTTGTTATTGTCCCATCCTGCATCTGTCACTTTGTAATAAGCCTACACACATGCACTATAGGCCAAAGTTTTGAATCCAAGCGTCTAGTCCCAGTTCTGTCACTGATTGGAAGACCTCTCCATTCCCAGTCTGGCCCAGGCCTGACCCCAGAATGCCCAGTGTAGAACCTGTGCAGAGCCTCCAAAGAAAACCTTCATGTTCTCTCCTTCCATCCTTGAGGAACTCTGACATCCTACATCTCCGATTATTTAGATGACCAGCATTAGGTTCACACTAAAGGGTGAACTCAGTGGGAAGTGTCAAGTGTGCATACGTCGACCAACAGTGTATAGCCATTGCTTTGGTAGGTTGGCCAGGTTCCCTGAGGAAAACTAAGGGCCGGTGTCAAGAGCCCCGTTTGTGGGCACACCTGGGTGGCTCAGTTAAGTGTCTGACTTTGGCTCAGGTAGTGATCTCACGGTTCATGACATTGAGCCCTGCATTGGGCTCTGCACTGACAACATGGAGCCTGCTTGGGATTCTCTCTGCCCCTCCCCCTGCTGACTCATGTTCTCTCTCTCTCTTTCTCTCTCTCTCTCTCTCTCTCTCTCAGGATAAATGAATAAACATTAAAAATAAAAAAGAAATCCTAGTACTCACATGTAACAAGGGGCCAAGTATAATGCCATGCTTTCCTATCTTTTTCTTCATGTATCCACTCATTGTTATAAGCCCTGCTAAATCTCTCTATTTAACCGTACTTCCTTAAATATTGGGGCAGGAGGTAGCCTTCTATTGCCCAAAGCCACGTAACTCTTCATATTTACGAATGCCACTCATACGTTAGAGATGCCATTCTAAATGAACACCTATTATTAAAACTGCATACACACAGTTAAGAGAAACCTGACCATGCCTATCATAAGCAGGTGATGAAGCAATATATTTAGCACAACTAGGTCTCATCCTAAAATTGGATTCTGTTTTAAAAAAAACTTTCTGAACTCTACACAAATTGGGGAACTTAAAATTTCACATTGCAGGAAAGTTGGACAGAATACTACTTATTACAACCACACAATACCGCCTTCAATTTCTCCAGCATGGGAAAAACTTCTTGTCCCCTAGCAAGAAATGTAACATAACCCCTTAGAACAAAAGTCAAAATGTGTCATGAAGTAAAATAACTCAAGATCAACTATTACAGGAACTTAAATTGCTGGTGGAGCTGTCAATCTTTTGTAGATATCTTGAAGAGTAATCTATTTAATGTATTTTAAAATTTACAGTACATGTATCCTTTGACATACGAACACACTACCAGGAATCTTATCTATAAAAGGAACTAATGGCTATTCCACAAGAAGTAAGAACATATGGGGCTGGGAAGATGATGGAGCAGGAGGAACCTACGTGTACCTCATCCCATAGACACAACTAGATGACACAATAGTGTAAATAACCCAGAGGACAATCTGAAGACTCGCTGAACAAACTCCACAACTAAAGATAGCAAAGAGGCCACATCAGAGAAGGTAGGAAGGGTGAAGACGTGGTTGGGAGCAAAGCTGTCTGTCGTGGAGAGGGAACCAGTAGCACTGAGAAAGGTGAAAAACAGACATTCATGCCAGGGAGCCCACAAACAGGGAGGATGAACAAGCAGAGCCCACAACAGGCAGAGAGTCATGCAGATGACTGTCCTGCAAGGAAAAGTGACTCCAAACAACAGCAGGGTGGAAGCAACACTTCTCCTGAAGTGCCAGGTTCTAAAACAGGGGACACTGCACTGTAGGGCACTCCAGGACCTCTTTATGAAGTCACTACTTTCCAAACAAGACTTCCAGATCACTGACAGACACATGAAAAGATGTTCAACATCCCTCATCATCGAGGAAGTACAAATCAAAACCATGAAGAGATACCACATCACACCTGTCAGAATGGCTAAAATTAACAACAGAAGAAACAGAAGGTGTTGGCAAGGATGTGGAGAAAGGGGGACCCACTTGCACTGCTGGTGGGAATGCAAACTGGTACAGCCACTCTGGAGAACAGTACGGAGTTTCCTCAAAAAGTTAAAAATAGAACTACCCCATGACCCAGCAATTGCACTAACAAGTATTTACTCAAAGAATACCAAAATACATGCATCCTGATGTTTATAGCAGCATTATCAACAATAGTCAGACTATGGAGAATGCCCAAATGTCCATTGACTGATGAATGGATCAAAAAGATATAGTATATATATACAGTGGAACATTACCCAGCAACCAAAAAGAATGAAATTTTGCCATTTGCAACAACATGGATGGAGCTAGAGTATATTAAGCTAAGGGAAATTAGTCAGAGAAAGACAAATACCATATGATTTCACTCATATGTGGAATTTAAGAAACAAAACGATGAACATATGGGAGGGGAGGAAGAGAAAAGAGGGAGAGAAACCCCAAGAGACTCTTAACAGTAGAGAACAAACAGGGTTGATGGAGGGAGGTGGGTGGGGGTGGGCTTGATAGATGATGGGTATTAAGGAGGGCACCTGTTATGATGAGCAGTGAGTGTTGTATGTAAGTGATTCTACTCCTGAAACCAATATTGCATTGTGTGTTAACTAACTAGAATTTAAATAAAAATTTGAAAAGAAAAAAAAAGTACACAGACATTTCAAAGGAAAACAAAGGCATAGAGAAACATGAAACAGGTTTATGTAACAGATGAAAAAAAAAGGCAGGATGAAAATAGTTTCTGCCCAGATTGTGACTACATGAAATATGTATGAATAAAGACAAGGATGGAAGTTTAATTAATTAACTGGTTAGTGTGGTAGTTAAAATAAAAATCTTCTGCATAGCAAAAAAAATTAACAAAATGAAAAGGCAACTTATGGAATTGAAGAAAATATTTGTCAACCATCTATCTGGTAAGGGGTTAGTATCTGAAATATATAAATAACTCCTACAACTCAATATTTTAAAAACCCTTTTTAAAAAAAAAAAGCAGAGAAAATGAATAGGCACTCTTCCAAAGAAAACATACAGATGGCCAATAGGCACACAAAAATGTGCTTGACATTGCTAATCATACACACACACACACACACACACACACACACAGAAATTGAATACTTTTCAGGCAGAGAAAGAAGGGAAACCTGTCATTTGTGACAACTTGGATGAAACTTGAGGGCATTACACTGAGTAAAATCTTAGGCTGAGACAAATACTATATACATTCATTTATATGTGGAATTTTTAAAAAGCCGAACTCAGAGAAACAGTAAGTACAGCAGAGCTAACCAGGTCCTGGAGGTGGAAAAAATCAGAGACGTTGGTCAAAGGGTACAAACTGCAATTATAAAATTAACAAGTTCTAGGGATTTAATGTACAGTATGGTGATTATAGCTAAAAATGCTATATGACATACTTGAAAATGCTATGAGGGGCGCCTGGGTGGCTCAGTCGGTTGAGCGTCTGACTTCAGCTCAGGTCATGATCTCACGGTCTTGTGAGTTCGAGCCCCACGTCGGGCTCTGCGCTGACAGCTCGGAGCCTGGAGTCTGTTTCAGATCTGTGTCTCCCTCTCTCTCTGACCCCCCCCCCCCGCTCATGCTCTGTCTCTCTCTGTCTCAAAAATAAATAAACATTAAAAAAAAAAAAAAGAAAATGCTATGAGAGTCTGTCTTAAATATCCTCATCACACAAAAGCAATGGTAATTATGTAATGGGATATAGGTGCCAGGTAATGCTATGGTGGTGATCATTTTGTAATATATAAATGTATCAAAACAACACAGTATACATCTTAAACGTACACAATGTTACGTGTCGATTATATCTCAATAAATTGGGGAGTGGAGAGAAGGAAATCATAAAAGCTTCCAGAGGAAAATGACACATTACATATACAGGAGTACTGTCGTAAGAATGACAGCTGAATTCTCATGAGAAATTATGGTCTATGGAAGACATCTCTAAAGCACTATGAGACAAAAATCTATAAAGCAGTCTAATTTGGTCATTTGCATCTTCTCTCGATCAATTTAAATTAGAAATCAGTAATCAAAAGATATTTGGCAAGTGTTCAAATATTGGGAAATTAAATCATATACTCCTAAACAATCCACAAGTCAAAAAGGAAATGAGAAATTAGAACGTACCTTGTTCTGAATGAAAATCAAAGAACACTCATTAAGAATTGTAGGATACTGCTAGCAAATTTATAGCACTAAATGCCAATATTAGAAAATAAAGATCTCAAATCAGTGACTCTCTCTTAAGAAACTAGAAAAGAAAGAGCAGACAAAATCCAAAGTAAGCAGAAGAAGAAAAATAACAAACTAGAGTAAAAGCCACTCAAATATATAACTGTAAAATAATAGACAAATTTATGAGACCCTATATGTGGCTTTTCAAAAAACTCCTAAACATCTAGCCACATTGATCAGAATAAAAAGAGAGAAGATGCAAATGACATTTGTTTTATGTTTTTAGCGTATATATTTTGTCTTTACATTTAAAGTGGGTTTCCTATAGGCAGCATATATTGGAGCCTTTTGTATTCACTCTAACAATTTCCATCTCTTAAAAAGAATTTTTAAACCATTTATATTTAAAGTGATTACTCATATATTGGATTTATATCTACAGCATTGCTATTTATTTCCCATTTGTCCCATCTGTCCTTTTTCTGCCTAATTTTGAATTATTTTATTTAGTTAGCTATTTTGAGAGGGACAGAGACATCTCAAGTGGGGGAGGGGCAGAGAGAGAGAGAGGGAGAGAAAGAATCCCAAGCAGGCTCCACATCATCAGCGCAGAGCCTGATGCAGGGTTCAAGCTCATGAATGGTGAGATCATGACCTGAGCTGAGATCAAGAGTCAGATGCTTAACTGACTGAGCCACCCAAGCATCCCTTGAACTATTTTTACAATTCAATATTTTGTTATATATTCACTTATTTTTTAGTGATTTTAAAGTGGTTTTATTTTATAGTATGCATCTTTAACTTATCACAATCAACATTCAAGTAATATTGTATCTCTTCACATATGGTATAAAAAATACCATAAGAACAGTAAGCATCCATTCTTCTCCCCTGGCAGTTGTGCAATGTGTCATACATTTTATTTCTACAAGTGTTATCAATCCCAATCTAGATTGTTATTCTATTCTTTTGTTTTAGAGAGTGAATTTTATTCCAAATAGAATTGCAATGTGAAAAAAAAGTATCATAAAAGTATTATACTCTCAGGGGTGCCTGGGTGACTCAGTCGGTTGAGCATCTGACTCTTGATTTTGGCTCAGGTCATGATCCCAGGGTCATGGGATCAAGCCCTGCATTGGGCTCCCCACTGAGTGTGGATCCTGCTTAAGATTCTCTCTCTCTCCCTCTGTCCCCCTCCCCTACTCACACTTTGTCTTTCTAAAACAATTTTTTAAAAGTATTATACTCTCTGTATGTATATATAATAATATATGTTATGATTATATTATACACACACACACACACACACACACACATCTTTGAGAAGGTCTTCTTTAAGGTTATAAAAATGTTCTACAATTTTTTCCAAGACTTTTATGGGATTTTTTTGTCTCACTCTTTATATAAGCCTTGGAGCACCTGGATGGCTCAGTCAGTTGAGTGTCTGACTCTTGGTTTTGGCTTAGGTCATGGTCTCATGGTTTCATGAGTTCAAGCCCCATGTTGGGCTCCATGCTGACAGTGCGGAGCCTGCTTGGGATTCTGTGTCTTCCTCTCTCTTTGCCCCTCCTCCACTTGCACTGTCTCTGTCTCTGTCAAAATAAATAACCTTAAAACATCTTTTAATATGTAAGACTTTAACTTATCTGGAGTTTATTTTGAAGAAAACTGTCAGTGAGGTATCCAATAGTTCGATTTCCCCAAATGTTCAATCAATTGATCCAGCACCATTCCATTTATGAAATAATCCTAATTTCTTCACTTACTTGCAAGTTACCTTTATCATAAAATCCATGATTATTTACATCTATGTCTGGCCTTCTTTTCACAGTCCATTTATCTGCTTGTGATGTTTATGTTTTAATATTTCATAGGGGCACCTAGGTGGCTCAGTCAGTTGAGCATCCAGCTCTTGGTTTCAGTTCGGGTCATGATCCCAGGGTCGAGCCCCGAGTCGGGATCCATGCTGGGCATGGAGGCTGCTTGGGATTCTCCCTCTCCCTCTGCCCCTCTCCCCTGCTCATGTGTGCTCTCTCTGTCAAATATAAATAAATAAATAAATTTTAGTATTTCATAGGCCTTGCTGCCCCTGATTTTGTTTTAAAATTTTTGTTCAGGGGCGCCTGGTGGCTCGGTTGGTTAAGTGGCCAACTCTTGATTGCAGCTCAGGTCATGATCTCAAGATTCGTGGGACTGAGTCCCATGTCAGGCTCTGCGCTGGACATGAAACCTGCTTAAGATTCTCTCTCCCTCTCCCTCTGCCTCTCCCCTGCTCACTCTCTCTCTTTCAAAAAAATTTTTTTTAATAAAGTACTTTTTTCTTCAAAAAAATCCTGTTCAAAAATCCAGTTTATAAAACATAAATAAACTGTTATTTTTGGAGGGAAATGACATATTTATGCTGTTCAAAATTCCCATTCAAATCTTTTGTTTATTTAAGTCCTCTGTATATTTGGGCCTGAGGAGGAATTTAGGGTTTTTCAATATTAATTAATTCAACAAATATTTAGTGAGAGCCAGTTTTGTGCCTTTAAGTGTTTTAGTACTGGGTTTGGAGATTTAAATTTGGAAGAAAGTAAGTCTGTATAGAAAAGGGATGCAAAGGCAATGATCGCTTGTATAAGACACAAGCAACCAGAAAAAAAGCTGAGAAAGATGCCCCAATAAGAGAGAGAAAAACCAACAGACTATGATATCACGGAAGTCAAAAGAGAGAGAGAGAGAGAGATCACTCATGACAAATGGATAATTAACTATTGGAACTTTGGCAATCAAGTCATTAATCCACAGGGAAAGGCTTGGCAGATCCATCTTAATTTCTTAAATATTTTGGTCATTTTGTTCAATGCCACTTAAAAAAAAATCCATTCTTTCTCCATGACTCAATAAGCTGTCACTATTATATCTTAAACTTTCTTTGAGTCTATTTATGTGTTTTCTCTTCTATCACAATGACCATCCATTTCTCTACTGAAACTAGATTAATTGTTAGTCTTATACCTATGTTGTGATACCTAGTGAGAAAGATCTTGCTCATGGTTCTTATTTTTCTAAATTGTCTTGCTTGATATCAATTCAAGAATTTATTCTTTTGGAGGAACTTTAAATCAATCTTCATTAGAACAAAGATTAATTTAGATGGCTTTGGGAATAGTTGACATTTCTATAGTGTCAATTTATCCCCTACATATACGGGATATGATTTAGCCCCTTATCAATTCAAATTCTATTTTGTACTTCTCACTAAAATTGTAGACCTTTAGTCTGACCTGAACAGTTAATGTTAGGTCTAGCAGACTTGGTAGGTGTGAAACCCAGATGTAAAATGAGTAAACAGGTGAATTAAAATGCTTCAATTCAACCACTAGGCCAGAGAAGAGCCAGATCTCCCCCATGACAGCCATTCCCTCTGGGTTAGTTTCTTCCATCCACTTCTTTTCTCCCTTCCTCCTGAGCCAAGACTGCATAGGGGTCATGGTTCCGCTGGCAGAACCCAAGAACAGCAGTGGAACTGAGAGTTCCTGCAGAAAGGTTGGCCTCCTCAGAAGACATCTACCAAAGAAGCAGAAAATGGTGGGGTGCCTGAGTGGCTCAGTCGGTTAAAGTGTCCAATTTCGGCTCAGGTCATGATCTCACAGTTCGTGGGTCTGAGCCCCGTGTCAGGCTCTGCACTGACAGCTCAGAACCTGGAGCCTGCTTTGGATTCTCTCTCTCTCTCTCTCTCTCTCTCTCTCTCCCTCTCTCTGCCCCTTCCCACTTGTGTGCACTCTCTCTCTCCTTCTCTCAAAAATAAACATTAAGAAATTTTTTAAAAACGAAGCAGAAAATGGCAAATACCACTGAGACACAGAGAGGATTTGTGATAAACCCACTCAGGTCATCACCTGAGCCACCCTTAAATTGCCAGGGTGACATTTTTTTTTAACGTTTATTTTTAAGAGAGAGGGTGAGCGCTTGCACACGTGCAAGTGGGGGAGGGGCAGAGAGAAGGAGACTCAGACTCCAAAGCAGGATTCAGGCCCTGAGCTGTCAGCACAGGGCCTGATGCCCAGCTCGAACTCACAAACCTTGAGATCATGACCTGAGCTGAAGTCAGTCGCCTAACCGACTGAGCCACCCAGGTGCCCTTGCCAGGATGACATTTAAGGGACTAGAGGCTCTGCTGCTGTGACAAATGCCACAGTTGGAAATATGCTACGTGGACATTTTTATCCTTCCATGGTGATGAATCCTGGGGTTACATGTATGTGATTTAATTTAATCCTCGCACATAATCCCCATTTTGCAGATGAGAGAATGGCCCGAGGAAAAGGAAACCGCTCACATGTGCTCCTGATTCAGCCTGCCTCCAGTCCCCATGCTCTCAATGAGCACATGTCACCTCCCTTTGCCATGTCCCAGGATCTCCTGCCAGGCCTCCCACGCTTCCCGCACAGAACACAGACACGGGGCACCCGGGGGTGCTAAGATGCAGTTTTTTTATTCTAGTCTGCCTGATTATGAGTGAATTAGGTGAGGACAGGTATCTGGATTCCAGCTTTAGGTGTAAAGGAGAACAGGGCAGGAGGATGGGGCTCAGAAGGGGCATCAGCGGCAAAGATTCATCTCCCCAAAGTGTTCAGCTTGAGATCTTCTACGGTGTTCTGAGCTGCTTCACCCATGCAATCTTTGCTGGAGCTGATGGTTGCCTGGGAGAGAGTAAGACGAGGAGGGACAGAAGACCTGAGCGCATGGCAGCGCTATCCATTCCCCCAGGATCACCTCATGCCTCATCCACAGTGATTCCACTCATCCCTAGCAAGAACCTCTAGCCCACAGACCAATTTCTGGAGAGAGGGCCGCGATCAGTCAGACCAGGATGGAGACGGCTCCCCCCGTTACCCACGCACCTGTGCCAGGAGGGAGTCTGAACAACCAGTGAGGGAGGCAAGAAGAGGAGAAGATTCTGGAGGGCGTGATGGGGGCTGGGCATGGGTGAGGGGCAAGGTAGCTGAGTCTGGGTCCATGCGATGTCTCCCTCACCTGAGACTCATCTGTCAGGTGTACTGGACGTATGGAATGTGTATGTGTGTGTTGTGAACAATCCCATGTGCCCTGGGTGCCCGTAATCATGCAAGAAATTCCACTTCTTCACAAAGCTCTCATTTTACAGAAGCAGCACTTAAGGGCAAGTAGAGGTAAGAGGCAGACTAACCAAAATCTACCTAACTGTGCAACAAGAAAAATAACGGAAAAAGATAGTTCACCAGAAGTACACTGACTAGCGCTGGGGTGCAGCTGCACGTAGCTAGGAGCTGCCTCGAGGGCCTCAGGCACCAGAACAACAGAGTGGAAAATCTGACTTTAGACCCTGAAATGATACAGATGGAAGTGAGACTCTGAACCAAAGGAATAGCAGCCATCAAGGCGGGCACAAGGGGAAGTAAAACAGAAGCCAAAAACCAGAAGCTTCCCAAAGCCAGGGAGTCCCTTCCTGGGAAGAGAGTCTGAGGGCAGGTGCCTTAGTTTCAAAATTCCTCAACTAGAACTGACAAGGCTCCTACATGTGCAGGAGCTGAATGAAGAACTTTCTCTTCCCTGTGGAAGGTGAAAATCCTACTCCTGCAATTCTGGCACCCCTAACCTAGAAAGAAAAAATCCTATGAGTCAACACGCTTTGTATGCCACACCGATATTAGGCCCCTATTTTCCAACTGTGCGTAAGGTAATTCGCACACAAGGGACACGTGTGGTAGAAGAACAGGCTGGATGTGCTCATGGCATGAGGTTGCGTATTCTATGTGCTGTAGAGTGGAGCAAAGGTTTATGTGCTTGATTGTTTATAGCTCTTACCTGCCATGTAGCCCCCGACTGCATGGTCTGTATGTGGAATATTACAATCTGCTGCACGCGCAACGTGAAGGTTGGGGAGGCGGGGAAGGATAGGAAATTACCATGACTATTCCATCCAAGACCTTGGATATCAATCCGTTCTCCACGTAGCAATCCTGGATTTTTTTCATGGCTGTTCTCTCTGGTTCAGTAGCATTGACTACCGTGAGTAAGAAGTCCAACAGTAATTCATTTCCAGAGGTCACCGCAGTAAAGACGTGATAAAAAATGGGGCAAGTTTCCGCTGAAGACACAAACAGAAAACACCTTAACAAAAGAATCAGCAGAGTAGGAGGTTCCTGTTTGCCCACCACTTGAAAGCAACTCACGTATATCCAGGGTCTTCTGACTCACCTTCCGCAGAGATCTGCCCACTCCCAGGACTGCTTACATCCCAGACAGACAGAACATTTTCTATGTGGCACTCTCAGCAGAAGAGAGCAGCTGGAGAGACCCCTGACCGGTGCCTCCGGGCATCCCAGCCTGCCTGTTTCTGCCTTTCAAATAAGCACCACTACCCCCAACTAACTATCCCCTATTGTGTGCACAACTAATGACCCCTCCATCTCCAAACCTCTCCTTCCATTCAACGACTAAAAACATCAGGGGGGTTCTGGAGGACTCCTGGACAATGATCTCCCAGCTGCTGCCTAACTTTGTGGCTAGAACCTGTTTGGAGATCACCATGGGAGGTGAAGGAGTGAGATAGAGCAGGGCAAGGATCAGGAAGGTCATCTGTCCCTCCATCTGCTCTCACCCATCTTGACGCCCAGCTCTTGGGTCACCAGCAATGCCAGCACAAGCAGTGCCCCCCTCATCGTGTCAGCTGCTAGAATGCTCTGCTCAGGACAGGATTTCTGCTGCTTTATAAACTACTAGCACCCTAAGCCCAGTCCACACCCCCCCTAGAAGCTCCAAAGGCCTGTGGGCAGGGACCTGGCACATGTGGCTCCCTCAGCCCTTGGGCTGTTAAGAGTGGGAAGCCCTTCCTACTCTTGAGGCCAAAGCTCTTGGAGAGGATGTGGTTTTTTTCTTTGCCAAAGACCAACTGGAGGTGACGTGTCTAAGTGATTCCATGCTGAGCCAACTGCTCTGTTGTCCCGGCTCCAACTGTCACCCCTGTTTCCTGCTACTCCTTCCCTCAAACTATCCTGGCTCCCAAATGCGATACTCTCCCAAGACAAAGAGATGAAAATCACAGGAGGGGTCAAGGACAGGTCTACACCACTACGGGTAGACAAAAGAGCATCCAAAAACCTTACTTGTGCCCAAGTTTAAGTCCTGGAGATAAGTATGGGGTGCTAGTCCCAACTCAAGCCTCTTGAACACCTTAACTGCTGCAGTCTGTGTATCAAGCCCTGAGAATGGGTGGACCCCATCCTTGGGCTACAAATCACTCCCTACTAGGGGAGTCTCAGGATGCTTGGGCATGTAGGCCTCCTCAAGGGCTGGTAACGCTCCAAATTAGGATCATGTCACCTGCTTCCCTCTCACCCTTAAGGAAGCAAATGCCTGGGCACCTTCTTGACTCCCAGTAGCTCCAGCTTTGGCCCTGTCTCACCCTCCTCCATCAGTAAACTTAATCCCAAGAGGAGGTTGGACTTACTAGCCCATCCAGAAACATTAGTGAATAGTTGTGGGGTTGTACAGTTTGTCTCTTATGTCCACTGTGGGTTGGAGCTCCACATACCAAGGTGCCAGGTCAACCAAAGGTGCTTAAACGCTCTCAAGAGCTAAACTCAACCTTCTAATCTAGGAAAGTAGTTTATTGGCACAAACATGATGAGATAGTCCATGAAAATTGTAGAAGGAAACTCCCAGTGGCCAAATCTGAAACAATTTGAGCAAACAAAAGAAATAACATTGTATTGGTTGATAACCCAAAGTATACAATTAAATGTGTGAGTCCATACTGATATAAATGTTTAAATAAATAAATAAGGAGATAAGAGACAGATATTCTTTACAAAAGCATTCTAGATAATACACATACGTACTCTCCCTTAAGGAGGTGGAGCTTATTGCCTGCCCTCCTTGTGAGTGGGTTAGACTTAATAATTCATTTCCAAAGAGTAGGTAGGAGAAGGGGAAAACCATGCAGAAACCTGGCAAAGCCAACATTAATCAAATGATCAAGGCTAACGTAACCAGGGATGATACACGTTACCACGTGACGATACGACACTTCACCTCTTTGGTGTCTCCCTAAACCCCATACCTAAAGTTCAGACTCTTAAACTATGAGAAAAACAGCAGACAAAGTCAGCTTAGTGGACATTCTGTAATACCTGGTCCTCAAGACTATCAAGGCCATGACAAACAAGGAAAGACTAAGAAACTATCACGGACCAGAAGAGACTGGGAAAACATGACAATTAATGCAGTGTGTGTAGGATGTGGACTGGATTCTAGAACACAAAGAGGATATTAATGAACAAACTGGTAAAATCCGAATAAAGTCTGGAATTTAGTTAGTAGTAATATGCCAATGTCAGTTTTGACAAATCTTTGCAACTTTTCTGTAAGTCTAGAACTATCCCCAAATAAAAATGCATTAAAAAAAAAAAAAAAAACCAAACACTTGCATGAGGAAAGGATTGCATATACTGGCAAGACTTTAGCCAGCAAGTGCCCTTGACCTCGGCGAATGTCCCCACATGAAGAGATATCTCAGACGGACTTGTGGCACCCAGTGGGTCTGCACGGACATCAGCATCCTGACTGTGTTGCTCCAGCACTCCAAAATCTGGCTTCACCATCTCACAGAGCTGGGGAGAACTGGAAGGAAGGGCCTAGTGAAGGACAGCAGACATGTGATCCTTGCCCAAGCGCCCTGACCACCCTGAAATTCTGTCCCAGTGAAGAAAGAGCAAGCATGGCCAGTCTGGGGCACATGAAGCTTGTGTTCCCAGGCGGATAGGTGCCCAGGAACCTCTGAGAGACATCTGCAGTGACCTGAGCTCGTCATGAGGTGACCATCATAGGTATGACCTTGGGGCCTCATGACTGGAGTGGCTCCATGGTGGCTAACTGACAGCTGGAGTTCAGGACTCGGTTCCTCTTAGCCAAGAGCAGTTACCGGATGTGAATCCTGTTTGGCATAGAGTTCTGACTGGAACCAGAAAACTTTTGTCTTACCTTCAGCTCTGGGCTCCAGCAAACCTCCTTCTGTCACAGAGACTCAGAGAAAAGGCCCAGCAAGGTACCTCCAGCAAGCAAGCATTAAGTACAAATGTTCTCGGTTATCAACTCCACAGAAATGAGATATTCCTTTCTTCCATCTAACAAACATTCGTGAAGTCCCTGCTACATTGTGGCCCCTCTCCCCATCCTGGGGATGCAGCAGCACAGACGGCAGAGCCCTCACTCTCCTGGAGCTCGTTATACGTCTAAGGGGGAGGGGAAGACGATCACCAAATGACAAGGAGTGCTATGGAGGGAGACGAAGTGGGAGAGAACAGCATGTGCTGCTGGGGGAGGTGGGGGGCCCTGACATAAGGGATCAAGCATGTGGGAAAGTCTCTCTGATAAGGCGGCGTTTGAGGAGCCCTGAGCAATTATGCCATGAATCATATACTTGTTAGGAAGAGCATCCTGGACAGTGGCAGCAGCTCGTGCAAAGGCCCTGGCATGGTCAAGAAGCAGAAAGGAGACCCGTGAGGGAGGAGAGAATGGCAGGAGTAGATTCAGAAAAGCAGCAGGTCTTTGGTGGGGCGCTGGATACGCAGAGCACACAACGGTCCCAGGCCACAGAAGCAGTCTGGCTTTTCCTCGGATTGTATCTCCAGAGAGATAATGGTGTGAATACTATGAACAGTATAGAGAAACTCAAAGGAAGAAGCCAGTTGGGGGGAAATGATATTTCTGTGTCTGTCTGAGGGGCTATTAAAGTGACCAGGTGACAGGACTCGGTCAAGAGACAACTAGAACCTGGGCGCCAGCATGTAGGGGAGGGTTCAGGGCTCCAGAATCAGATTCAGGAGACTGGCTCAAGGGAGGCCACTGAGCAGCAGGTCAAGGACACAGATTATGATGAAGGCAGGGCAGGAGCCACCAGAGACCGGCCTTCTTTTGGTACTTGCTAGCTGTGAGCCCACTAGCTAAGCACTGGGTTTCCTGAAAAATCCGTAAGTTGAGACCAGACCATCTTCAAGGTCACATGTAATGACAGGCTGACATTGGCCATCATTCGGGAGGCCTGACTTGGGAGATTCTCTTGCCCCTTTCCCCAATCAACCTAGAAAATTTCAGTTGTGAAATTACTGGTGTCAGCTGACACTTGGACAGAGCCCTCAAGACGGGGAAGGGCAGCCAACGTAGTGTCATCTGTTGACTCGGGGACTTAGGATCCTGCCCACACATACATCTCCTCCCTCCACAGCCCCCAGGCAATTCTGAGTTGCAGCCCAGAGAGGCCTGGCGGTGCCTCCTGGAAAAGGATGTTAGACGCAGCCCTCCCACCCTGCCCTACTGTTGGGGCCACAGCAGGTATAAAAGGGTTCCAGGCTGGGGAGGGAGCACCTGCCACTGCATCATGAAGGGGGCTCGTGTTCTCGTGCTTCTCTGGGCTGCCTTGCTCTTGATCTCGGGTGGAAGTAGGTGTCTGGGACATGAGTGTCTGGGGACACAGATTCTCCAGGGGTTCTAACACCTTCCCAGGGCACTTCTGAGCATGGCGGGAAAGGGAAGGGAAGAATGTGTCCTGATGAAGGTCTTTCAAAAGGGAGGGTCAGCTTGTCTTTGTGTTCCAGATTGTGAAATTTGCTCAGCTGTGAAGAGGAATGTTGACCTATTCCTGACGGGAACCCCTGACGAATATGTTGAGCAAGTGGCACAATACAATGCACGATCTGTGGTGTTGGACAATGCCAGAACACTGAAGAACTGCGCTGATGCAAAAATGACAGAAGAGGATAAGGACAATGCTCTCAGCGTGCTGGTGGGTCTAGCTCTGTGTGTCTGTGCCTCTGATGCCTGTCTGGGGGGTCTGCTCAGGGCAGTGCAGGGGCGGGGGGTGCTCCTGTTTCTTCTCCACCATGGCCCTTCCCTGGGAATCTGGGAGGAGAAAGACGCCATGGCTGGGGAAGTAGAGGGGATCATGTGGGGAAGACTCAGCCTACCCCTCAAGCTTTGGGGCTGGCCCAGGCTGCTCAACGCTGCTTGGCCACCAGCTTGGGAGTCTGCAGGCCCTCCTGTGTCCCTGGCATCACCGGGCCTCAGTGTCAGGCCCTCAGCTCTGGCCTTCCTGACTCCAGCCTCTCCAGCACGTGAGACTGGATCTTCAAACTGTTTGCACTAGGTGCTTCCTATCTCCAAACATCAGTTCCTTTTCTCTGAACTCCTCAAGTTCCATATTCCACCCCCCCCCCAAAAAAAAAAAAACCCTCATTTGTCTTCATTCCCTGGGTCCCAGAGGGCCATTCTGTGCCTCACATACTGAGGGAGAGGAGGAGGGGAGGGGAGAGGAGGGGTGGGACGGGGAGGGGCGAGGGGAGGTGAGACGAGGCAGCTTCCAAAAGCCCTCCTCCTGCCCTGCCATTCTGTGCCTCACATACCAAGAGAGAGGATGATGGGAGGGGAGGGGAGGGGAGGGGAGGGGAGAGGGGAGGGGAGGGGAGGGGAGGGGAGGGGAGGAGAGGAGAGGAGAGGCAGCTTCCAAAAAGTCCTCCTCCTGCCCTGCCCAGGCCTGGGATGCCCTGAGTGGAGAATTCCAGTGAATCCTCTCTCTGCTGTCCCAAAAGTAGGAACAAGCTACTGCTTCAGCAACAAGTGTCCAAAGGACAGAAGGAGGAAGCAGGCTGGACCAGCTCATTCCTGGAGTCTCCCAGATGCCCACAGGTGCATCTGGAGCCCTGCCAGGACCTTCTTGCCAGCCTCTTTCTATCCAAGTCTACCACTTCTATCCGAGACTGCCCTCCATCCCATCATAGTCCCCCCTCTCCTTTACTCTGTTTCATTGGAGGAAGCTTCTAGGCACACCCTGGGATTCTCTTGTTGTGCAGTAGATTGGGAAGAACCACCTTGGCCTGCTCAGATCCAGAAGCCACCCTCCAAACAAGCCTGCAGGCTCCTCCCCACATAGTGTCCAGTGTGTGCTCAGTAGAGCTTGATGTCTCTCATACCCCTCGAGGTCTCACCAGGTCTCCTGACTTTCTCTTTGCAGGACAAAATATACACAAGTCCTCTGTGTTAATGGAGCCATCACTGCCAGGAGCCCTAAAGAAGCCACTGACCTGATCACTAAGTAGTCTCAGCAGCCTGCCATGGCCAGGTGTCTGACTAGAGGATTCCAGCAATAAAAGCCTTGCAATTCATGGAGAGTGCTTGCTCCTTGGGCTGGGCTTGGGGGGTGGAGGGGTGTTGCAGCAGGGGCACCACCAGTGTGCCTTCCAACCGTGGCTAGATTTGAATGCAGTCAGATGTCCTTCCTCCCCTGAATCCCAGAGGTGGGGGGAGGGGTGATGACCATTAGCACAGCCGGCATGTCTGAGCACTTCCGTGGACCAGGATCCACACCTCACATGCATTATTTACCAAATTTCAGCCTCCCAGTGACCTCAAGAGACGGGAGTAATCATCCCAGTCTTACAAGCGAGGAGACTGGGGCTCGGAGAGGTAAAGTGTCTGCCAAAGATTACAGGCTCCCGGGCGTCAGGACCTGCGGCATCTGTGCACCCACTGCGAGAGACGGCTCAGCTCACCGTGTGGCTGTGCACGTGTTAGTCCTTCTCTGGGCCTCTGATTCCCACCTATAAAATGGAAATACCTCCCCTCTCCAGGGCCTCTTTGGTGGGGCCACAGAAAATCATGGGTGAGAAACAGCCCCTGTCCCAAGCACCTGGATGGAGAGAAAGAACAAGGGTCAAGGTGTGAGTGGTGAACCCCGTCACCTCCTGCACCTCAGTTTACCCTAGTGCCGACCACCCAACTGTGGATTCGGCTGCCCCCTTGTACTTAACACACTACAAGTTGGGTCTAATGCTCAGAGTGGATGTCCAGGGTCCTGGAGCTTCAGAACTCCTCTTGTGGCTCTGCTCTATGGCCATGATTCCGGAGGCTTCTCAGGCCCTGCTGCCCTCATCTGTCTCCTCTTGGCCAGGATCCTTGCCTCCTCTCTTACACTTCCATCCCCACCACCTGAGCACTCCCCCAGAAAAGAGTCTGCTGAACTTACACCACAGGGCTTCCCCCAGGAGGGGTATCTCTGTGATCATTTTGGTGAAGAGGCTGAGGAGAGGTTCCCAGAGGGGATCTCTCTCTCTCTCTCTGTGGAGCACGTCATGGGGACAGGAGAGGAAGGCCACCTTGCCCAGAGTGAGACCTGGCTCTTGGCCTATGGCCCACCACTCTGACCCCCAGGGTCTGGCTGGGGGCTACTTCTGAAATGGAGCACTGCCCCCATGGTAGCAAGGGGAGTCCAGAGGTCATAAGCAGGTTGTGGGGCAGAGACCCTTCTCATCACCCTCCCATATGTGACCCAGGGTGTGTATTCCACCACTCCCCCACCATACATACTTAAAAGTTCTTGGGCTTACAGAAGGAGAGCTGTCACCCAGATGAGTGGGCCGGGTCTTCCAATGTCATAGATGAAGACTCACCCTGGTCCACAGCAAGTGTAGGGAGTGAGGGGCACCCCACCCAAAGGTGAGAAGGCGATGAGCAACGGGCAGTTTGTCCTCACCAAGACACAACCAGTCCCCCAACTGCTTCTAGACTCGCACAGAACTCCCTGGGGACTGCTGGCACCTACGACATCTGGACGCTTTCTGTGTAATCCCTCCCCTCTGGCTGCCTTCCTGCAACCTATGGACTCTTTACCTAATCTGTGGCCAAGGAAAAATCAGGGTCAGATGCCCTTCTAAATTCCTTTCTGTCTGACATCCAAACCTCAGATGGCTTGAAAGGTAAATGTCGGGAACGTAAGGGTGAGGCTTTTGATCTCTGATTCACACATGACCTTGCCTCCGAGATCATAAAAGCCCCGCCCCACTTCCCCGTGGTCTGACCTAAATTCGCCCAAAACGGTGGTGGATAATCCCCTCTTGGAGACATCTTCCCTCTTCAAACACTTGCATCTTTCTTCACTGTTCGCTGGTTTTCTCCACCACCTGGGAGCTTGCTGAACACTGTTCGGCTCCCTCTGCATGTGCGAAGCAGATCATGCCTACAGGGCAACCCTGAAACAATTCGGACCCCAGCCTCCTCAACTTCTGGCGGGTCAGTTCTGAAGTGAATTCCATACGGTCTCTGATAGGTGCCCAGTGGTCTTGAGTCCCAGTTGGCCAATCTTGCGGCTTTTCTCGTTTTCCTGTTTCACTGGAGCACCCTGAGGTCGCTTCCCAAATAAAGTGCCTGCCCTCATGTCCCTGTGTCTGGGTCTTCTTTGCTGGGAACTCAAACTGACATGATGACCGACATCCATCTGCCTGATCAAGAAGGAAAGGCGACGAAGTACAGTGGAAGACATTTGCCGAAGGCAAGAAGACAGGACTGTTAGAGCCCGAGGCACATCTTCCAGACTGAAGCCATGAGGGGTGAGCCCATACTACATTCTTTCAAGAGAGACACAGAAGGAATCAGAATAAATCAGCAAGCTATCTAACCCATTTTGGTCTAGTTGCCTGGGGGGAAAAAATAAAGCAAGGCCTAAGATTACTGGGAAGCCCCAAACTAAGAGAGACCCTGAAAGGAGTCCAGGAGGAACAAGGCAAGACAGGCTGCAGGCTGATCACCAAGGTCCAGGGAAACTGTGCCCACATGCAGCGGTACACAATGTGCTCCCTGCATAAGCACAGGCTTACGAAACACTCCACCGCTCAGCAAATGCCTTGAAGTGGGAAAAACATAGTGAAAAATAAATCTCTCATTCTCTTTTCCTCCTCAAAGGCCCACGAAAAAGACAGTAAAACAATTTAAAAGCACAAGCCCACGTGGAATACATTGCTCTATGTATTTAACCACAGGAACAAGAGTTTTCATTTCCTCTTGAACAGTTTGGGGATAATTCAGTACTATGCAGATAATAACAAAGTATGAGCAAGCCTAACCTAAAAAATGTATAAAAATATATACTTTGTAAAAAAAAGAAAGTTTATTTTGTTCCAAGAATGTAAACATAACTTAGCATTACAAAATACAGAATTCCCTGCCTTAAGAGACTAAAAGAGAAGAAAAACAAATGGTCATCTAAACTGGTGCAGAAAAAGTTTCATAATACTGGACACTTACGATTTTCAAAAATTAACAAAATGGGAATAAAAGAGGTTTTCATGAGAATGATAAAGTGCATTTATAAAAAAAAAACTAAAGGGGCACTAAGGAATCTACTCCTGAAATCATTGTTGCACTCTATGCTAATTTGGATGTAAATTAAAAAAAAAAAACAAAACTAAATGGGTAAATGGGTGATGGGCATTAAGGAGGGCACTTGTTATGATGAACACTGGGTGTTATCTGTAAGTGATGAATCACTAAATTCTACTCCTGACACCAATACTACGCTATATGTTAACTAACTAGGATTTAAATTAAAATTTGAAAGAAAAATTAATAAATAAATTTAAATGTTTTTAAAGAAAAAAAAATTTTAAACTATGACAAACTTCATACTTGATGGTAAGATATTACAAGAGGTCCACTTAAAATAAGAAATAAGGTAAGATGCTTATCAATGTATCACTTCTACTATAAACGTTATAGTATACTTACTATCCAATTCAGGAAGAAAAGAAAGTATGATATTAATGAAGTAGAAAACAGATAAGAAATTAAGAATATCGGGGTGCCTGGGAGGCTCAGTCAGTTAAGTGTCCAACTTCAGCTCAGGTCATGATCTTAACAGTTCGTGGGTTCAAGCCCTGCATCGGCTCTGTGCTGGCAGCTCAGAGCCTGGAGCCTGCTTCAGATTCTGTGTCTCCCTCTCTCTCTGCCCCTTGCCCACTCACACGCTGTCTCTCTCTCTCTCTCAAAAATAAAAGAACATTAAAAATAAAATTTTTAAAAAATTAAGAATATCAATGACACCAAAAACTGTTTTTTTGAAAAATCAATTAAAGTTGATAAACCTGTACCACTGATCAAGAAGAAAAGAAGACACAAATTACCAATCAGAAATTGAAAAGGGGATGGCTTTAAAGAATTAAACTTTTGGGGCACCTGGGTGGCTCAGTCGGTTAAGCGTCCGACTTTGGCTCAGGTCACAATCTCATGGTCCATGAGTTCGAGCCCCACACCAGTCTATGTGCTGATGGCTCTGTGCCTAGAGCCTCCTTCAGATTCTGTGTCTCCCTCCCTCTCCCTCCCCTGCTCATGCTGTCCCTCTCTGTTTCTCAAAAATGAATAAACATTAAAAAATTTAAAAAAAATAAGAAAGTCCAAAATGTAATTCCTAATTTCCACCAAAATACCATGTATCCTCCTAACCATGGGAAGTCTTCCCCCATTGCAATAAATGGTACCTCTGGAACCTAGGTTTCCCCCTTTCCTTCACCATTCACAACCAATCCACCAGATTTCCTAATAAATCTATCTCTAAAACATATCATGTCTGTATTGTCTTCTCTCAGTATACTTCACCATGACCTTGGTGGAGAACTATCTCCCCAGACGAGGTCAAGGCAGTGCCCATCTGATAAATGGAGGCCAGCAGTGACCTCCTCAGGAGCCACTGCAGCAGGGACGTGGAATGAAAGCCAAATGGTAAAACATGAGAGGCGGAAGAATAGTCATATAGGAAGTTTTGCTGGGAAGGGAAACAGCGTCACTGTAAGTGCCCCACACCCCCAGGGAGGGAGTGCCGGAGTCAGGGTCAACCTATGCTACCACATTTGTTAAGACTATCCTCAGTTAGGGGTGCCTGGGTGGCTCAGTCGGTTAAGCCTCCGACTTCAGCTCAGGTCATGATCTCATGGTCCATGGGTTCGAGCCCCACATCGACAGCTTTGCTGACAGCTCCGAGCCTGGAGCCTGCTTTGGATTCTGTCTCCCTCCTCTTTGACCCTCCCCTGCTCCTGCTCTGTCTCTCTCTCTCCTTCAAAAACAAATAAACATTAAAAAAAAAAAAAGACTACCCTCAGTCAGAATTAGTCCTCTGCCTCATCATCCTTCACGTAAGATGACTTCAATCTGCCGTCTTACTGGCAGGGTCGGTGCGACCCCTCCATCCCAGAGAACAGGCAAAGAAGTGGATACGCGAGAGGTAGAGCTGTGCAAAGCAGCGGCACAGAGAAACTGACCAGAGCAGGGCGGGAATGCCTCTGTCTGGCTTCAGGGAAAACAGTCCCTGCCTGAGACCCACACAACTGAGGAATCTAGCCAGCACCCAAGCCCCGTGTCCAGAACTTGCACTGAGAACCAGAGGGAGCCTGGCTGAGGGTGCTGTAAATCTTCATCCACTCTCAGCTCTACTCAAGTTCACCACCTTCCATAAAGTGGAATAAAAGGCAGATAATCTCAAGCACAGGGATCTCCCTTGCCTCCAGCCACCGCCACCCCCCAGGACCTCAGAGCTGAAGGTACAAACCCTCCTTTGCTCCAGGCACTGTCATAGAAAAGTGTGTCACCGGGCTCTGTCATGCAAGTGAAGTTACTCGTGCTGGCACTTAACTTCAGGCAAGTATAATGGGGTTCGTGAGGCAGTCATGTGCCCAGTCATGTGCCAGGTGTGTGATCGACGTGTATGACACGGGCAGTTGTGGACAATGTGTGCATGTGGTGTGGGCTGATGGGAGACATATGAGGTTGGGCACAAACAGGTGAGTGTGTGCCAGGTACACAAACACCACCCTCCAAGGTGGTGAAGTATGTCAGAGCCACAGTCCTCCAGCCCTGGGATGCCCAGAGTGGCCTCATGTCCTAGGCAGCCTCCCAGCTCTCTCAGTCCTGCAGAGCGACCCTCCTGCTGCTGAGGACCTCCAGCTGTCACTGCCCCGTCAGCTTCGGGAGGACAGCCCCGCAGTGCTCTCGGGGGCAGAGGAGGAGGGAGGACAGAAAGGGGAAAGCAAAGATCCAGCCCCCTGGGGCTGTGCTCACCGGCCTGGACCACCCTGCACTCCTCCCTGATCCCACATTTATCTGCTACAGTCTTTCTCGAGTCTCTGTTGCAGAATGAAATCTGCTAAGCAAGTGCTCTGCCCTCAGATCTGCCCTCAGACCTTGGTGCCTTCTCTCTGTAGTCTGTTTGCAGTGCATTTCTTCCCTCTCTTTGAGTCACGCAGACCATGCCATATCAGGAAGTGTCCCCTACCCCTATCCTGCGGCCCCCACCCCAGATCTCTCCTTCAGACACACACAGAGCAGAGTCACCCAGACAACCCATCACAACCCCACGATCACATTCACAAAATCAACCGCCAAAAGCAGACTGACAGTGCAGCCTGAATGTCACCTGCCTCTGTGACCCTTCTGTTACAGCCAGAAGAAAAGCAAACAGGCCTCCATCCCCACTGTTGTTTATCATCATTCTAGAATTTGGACCGATGAAACAGAGCCAGAAAAAGACGCGAGGCATAGTAAGATCCTAATCCATAAAGTATTATTGATATACAATACGTTTTATAAATGAAAATAAAAATGTCATTATGCCCAAAGTAATCTAGAATTTGAAACCATTTCAAGTCAAACCTCTACCACATATTTATTCTCTTATGTGATGAATTGATTCTTAAAGTTCTTCGAGAATAAACATTTCAGAACATTCAAACTGAAGAAAGGGTCATAAATAGGAAAGTCACAGGAGACCGAGGCACATGGCCATCACATAGCAAAGATGTGCATCCTCATAAATAGTCAAAAAATGCAAAATAAGACATTCTCGCCAAAACAGAACAGACTTTTTTTTTTTTAATTGGCAAAATCCAGGGATAACGAGGGTGTCAGAAAGCAAGTGTTTTCATATGGTTGACAGAAATGTCCGTGGGCATGAATGATGCAGTGGGTAAGTGGCAATGTGAATCAACATCATTATAAATCTGAAAATCCCTCAAACTGTCATTTCCACTTTTATGTCTTGACCCTAGGTAAATAGTTAAGGACAGACACAAGAATATTTCTTATCCCTACGTCGTTTACAAGAGCAATATCTTAAATGTCCGCTAGGAAAACAGATGATGTCTTATAAGAAATAGATTATTTAAATTTCGCTAATGGGCTACGATGAACACACGGTGTTTGTAGAAAGGCACTTTTAAAGCGAAGCTATATTGACTTTTTTTCAAGTGGATGGTGAGGTTCTTCCACAGAAAGTGGTTGGAAACCACTACCAGAGTGTTGGTTTTGCTAGAAGCATCTCTCTGCATAAAACCCCAATACAGACTGGAAGTGCTGGGGTGTGTCTTGGGGCAGTAAATACCCCCTATCCAGTTCAGACCTTCAAGACCCGTGGGAACTGCAGGTCCTAGAACACACGTCGAAGGGGACAATTGCCAGGAGAAGGCAGATATCTTCTCACAGCCTCTCAGGCCAAGCCCCTTGTCTTTCCACAATGCCAGTCCATACCTCCTCAGAATTGGCCGACCCAGCCTCGTCTCTAGGGTCCTGGCCACCCCAAAGCTAACGGGAAGACGGCCCAAGGTGGAAACGCGTCCACACAAAAGAACACATGGCACCACTGGGATAAAACCATAGGGGCTTCCAGTTACAGACGGTGGACTGGGCATCTTCATTCATGTCCTCTCTCACCAGTGACCAACCAGATGGAGGATAAAGAAATTTCGAAATTGATCACCTTACCTACCAAAGTCAGTTAGAAGGGGCTTGTTAGAGGATTTGAGATTTCAACAAAATGGTGGAAAAGGAGAATAGTAGGAGGAGACCGAGGGTTGTTTAGTAGGACTCAAAGATCTAGTGTTCCAAAAAGGGGTAACACAGGGTCACAGCTGATTTGCTCCCATAGACTGCCACACAGGCAGTCTGCACACAGTCTGTTGTAAATGGGGGAGCAGGTCCCCCCATAGGGTCGTTAAGGATCACTTCAACACAGCTGTGGAACTTATATTCAAAGAGGCATACGGAATTAAAGCGTTATTATTCTCACAGGGGACCAGATGGGAGAAGCACAAAGGGAACGGGCTCCACCAAGGAAGTGAAGAGTCAAGAGACACAGAGGACTCACAGGCAAGAGCCTTTGTCAGGGATAAGGACGGGGTCTGGAAGCAAAAGGCCTGAGGGCATTTCACTGGCACACTTTCATGTCACTAAGTTAGTCACAGGAAGGCAAGAAGGGGAACTTGTGGTAAGGACCAGCCTTTTCCCCAGCCCAGGGACCAGGGATGGACAC
This sequence comes from Panthera uncia, assembly GCF_023721935.1. Lineage (NCBI taxonomy): Eukaryota > Metazoa > Chordata > Mammalia > Carnivora > Felidae > Panthera > Panthera uncia. Next base: position 17,363,695 of record NW_026057588.1, read on the forward strand.
TGCAACCTGTTTGTGAGGATGCAGAGGCAGCAGGAAAATATGAAATTTTGAAAATTTACAACACAATAAACCCTGTTATGCCTCGGTATGAATAATACCAGTTGGATAGATAACACTTGTCTGGGTTGTGGAGATATTAAAGATGATTGGACAGCTTGACTCAACCACCAAGAGCAAAGTCTGACAAATGCGATGACCAGGAAGAGTCCTGTTAGGCAAATGGTGAGGCTCTGGAATCCTCAAATACAAGGGAATCTCCATAAGACCATCAGCAGATTAATCAGCAGACCCCTCCAGGCCAGGAATAATATATTCAGATGCTGAAGGCGGGTGGGGGGGGGGGAGGTTACTGCCAACCAAGAATGTTTCACCCACCAAAGCTGTTCTGCAGAGACGAAAGAGACACAAAGACCTTCCTGGACAAACAGAAGCTGCAGGAATTCATCAGCACTACACCTGCCTTATAAGAAATGCTGAAAGGAGTTCTTTATGATAAAATAGCAGGCACAACTTAGTAAAATGAAAACACATGACAATGTAAAACACACTGGTAAGGTAAGTATATAGTCATAGTCAGACTACTCTAATACTATAATATGGTGGTATGTTAATAACCTAACTTTAATATAAAGGTTAAGGAACAACAGTATAAAAAACACTGTAGCTACAATGTATCATCAATGTATACACAATATAAAAATATGTAAGTTGTGACATCAAAACATAAAATGGAAAATAGATTAAAAGGCATCCAAATTGGAAAGGAAGAAGTAAAACTGCCTCTATTTACAGGTAATGTAATACTATATGTAGAAAACCCTAAAGCTTCACCAAAACAACAACAACAACAACAACAACAACTATTAGACCTAATAAATAAATTGAGTAAAGCCACAGGATACAAAATCAATATACAGAAATATATTGCATTTCTATACACTAATAACAGACTATCAGAAAAGAAATAAAATAATCCCATTCACAATTGCATCAAAAAGAATAAAATATCTAGTAATAAATTTAACCATGGAGGTGAAAGACCTGTACTCTGAAAACTAAAAGATACTGAAGAAAGAAATTGAAGATGACACACAAAAAATGGAAAGACATGCCATGGTCATAGATTGGAAGAATTAACATTGTTAAAATGTCCACACCACCCAAAGCAATCTATAGGCTCAAAGCAATTGCTACCAAAATTCCAATGGCATTTTTCACAGAACTAGAACAAATAATCTTAAAATGTATATGGAATTGGGTGCCTGGCTGGCTTAGTAGGTAAAGCATGCGACTCTTAATCTCAAGGTTGTGAGTTCAAGCCCCATGTTGGGTATAAATATTACTTAAAATAAGGGGTGCCTGGGTGGCTTAGTTGACTAAGCATCCAAATTTGGCTCAGGTCATGATCACATGATTTGTGGGTTCAAGCCCTGCATCGGCTCTGTGCTGACAGCTCAGAGCCTGGGGCCTGCTTCAGATTCTGTGTTTCCCCCTCTCTCTGCCCCTCCCCTGTGTGCTCTCTCTCTCTCAAAAATAAACTTTAAAAAAAAAAAAAAGTTAAATGTATATGGAATTGGGGGTGCAAAACTCTCTCTCAAAATACATAAATAAACTTTAAAAATGTATATGGAACCATAGAAGACCTCTAATAGCCAAAGCAATCTTGAGGAAAAACAAAACAAAACTAAACTAAACTAAAAGTCGTATGCTCCCAGATTTCAAACTATACTACAAAATTACAGTAATCAAAACATACACAGTATTGGCACAAAAGCAGAATAGAGAGCTCAGAGCCCATGTTTATATGTTCAATTAACCTAGGGAAAGGAGGAAAGGACATACAATGGGGAAAAGACAGTTTCTTCAACAAGTGGTACTGGGAAAACAGGACAGCTGTATGCAACAGAATGAAAAATGGCCACTTTCTTACACCATATACAAAAATAAACTAAAAATGGATTAAAGACTTATATGTAAGACCAGAAACCATAAAACTCCCAGAAGAAATAATACGCAGTAAGCTTTTTGACATCAGTCTTAGCAATATTTTTTGGGATCTATCTCTTTAAGTAGGACAACAAAAGCAAAAATAAACAAACAGGACTGCATGAAACTAAAAAGCTTTTTGCAGAGTGAAGGAAACCAACAATTTTTTTTAAAAAGGCAGCCTACTGAATGGGAAAAGGTATTTGCAAACAATATATCCAATAAGGGGTTAACATCCAAAATATGTAAAGAACTCAGACAACTCAAAGGGGAGCTAAGATGGCTGCATAGTAGGAGGAGTCTAGGCTTCCTTCATCCCTGGAACACAGCTAAATAACTATCAAATCATTCAGAATACTCAAGAAATTGACCTGAGGACTGACAGAACAAAGTGCACAGCTGGAAGGAGAGCCCATTTTGAGGAAGGTAGGAAATGCAGAGATATGGTTTGGGGGAGAAACGGATTGCGGGTGCTATGAAGGGAAGGGAGCCCTGGTCATGGAGAAAAGGGAGAGACAGAGGAGCACACAAGGATACGTACGAGCACACTTCCCAAAGCATTTGGCCCTGAAAACGAGAAGGGCTGAATTTTGCCAGTTTTGCAATCAGTGGGGTTCAAAGACTAGAGTTTCCAAGGTCCCCAGGTTTGGCTGGGATAGAGACCTGAGGATGCTGTCCTACTCCTGAAGCAGAGGCAGACAAAAAACCCTGGGGCAGACTGTGAGATCTCTGGATCGCCTAAGGGACATGGGGAGAGACTGCTCATACTTTTTGGAGCGCATCTATGAGAGGTGGCATTGCCTCTGGTGGGGCAGGGGTGGAGGGAGGAGAACCAGCAGGCGCCATTTCCCTCTACCCCTCAGCATTGGCCTACAGATACCTGCTGAGGGCAGCTAACCGGAACACTGGCTGTTTAGCCTGTTTGCTCCAAATCCCATGGCTCTGAGCTCTGGCACGACTGGCCTTCTGAGTCAAACCTGCATCAGTTCCAGCCTAGAGAGTCCCTTTCCCAGAGGACCGGTGCAGGTCCGTGCCACAGCAGGACCCAGAAGTTTGGAATTTTAAAAAGCAGCAGGCCCGGCTAGGGTAGAGCCCAAGGTGTGCTGTGCTGCTCCAAGCAGACAAACAACCCAGAGACAGTGTGAAATCAGCAATGTGAAAAACGCCTGTGATGCACCAGGGGAAATTGTTTGCTCTCAGAGAAACTGCTTCCCTGAGAGCAGCAAGCACAGACTTTCCTCTCCAGAGACAAAGGAGGGGGTTGTACCATTCCCCTCCTCTGCCCTTCAGCATAAACCAACCTCAGTAAACAACACAGAGCCCACACTAGCTGCCTAACCCACTTACACCAAGCCCAACCCTGTGCACTCTGCTGATACTGCTTTACTCAAGCAAATGTGCCATAGGACCAGTACAGAGGCTCCTCCTCCAGAAGACCAGCATAAAACCCTGCATGCACCACATCTACTGACCACAGAGTTCTGCATAGCTTCAATTCCAGTGGAAATAGTATCAGGTCTCTTTTCACAAACAGACCAGAGCACATTCACCACACTCTGGCCAAGGTCCAAAACACTCCCCACAGCAGGCAAGAAGAAACTCTGCAGAAGACTGAGCTGAGGGATACAGCAGCCATAACACAGCAGCAGAATGCACCAGAGACACTTCCTGGAGCACCAGGCTCTGAACATTATATGATCTCTTCTTCATAAAGCCATTACTCTTAGAAGCAAGAAACATAACTGGCTTTCCTTACACAGAGAAGAAGACAGAAACCTACACAAAATGCCAAGATGGAAGAATTCATCCCAAAAGAAAGAACAAGAAAAGGTCATGGCCAGGGATCTAATTGAAACAGATATAAATAATATGCCTGGTTCAGAATTTAAAGGAGTAATCACAAGGATACTAGCTGGGCTTGAGAAAAGCAGAGATGATATCAGGGAATCCCTTACCACAGAGATAAAAGAGCTGAAAACTAATCAGCCAGAAACGAAAAATGCAATAACTAAGATTCAAGACTGACTAAATGTAATGACCACAAGGATGGAAGAAGCAAAGGAACAAATAAGTGATATAGAACATAGAATTATGGAAAATAATGAGATGCACTAAGTAGAGAGAAAAAGGGGCACCCAGGTGGCTCAGTTAGTTAAGTGTCTGACTCTTGATTTCAACTCAGTTCAGTTCAGCTTGATCTCTCATAATTCATGGGATCGGGCCCTACATCAGGCTCCCTGCCAATAGCACAGAGCCTGCTTGGGATTCTCTCTATCCCTCTCTCTCTCTGCTCCTCTCCTGCTCATGTTTTCTCTCTCTCTCTCTCTCTCTCTTTCTCTCTCTCTCTCTCTCTCTCTCCCTCTCTCAAAATAAATAAACTTAAAAAAATTTTTTTTAATGTTTATTTATTCTTGAGGGAGAAAGAAACAGAGTGTGAGTGGGGGAGGGGCAGAGAGAGAGGGAGACAGAATCTGAAGCAAGCTCCAGGCTCTGAGCTGTCAGCACAGAGCCCGATGAAGGGCTCAAATTCACAAACTGTGAGATCATGACCTGAGCCAAAGTTGGAGGCTGAACTGACTGAGCCACCCAGGTGCTCCAATAAACTTTTAAAAGAGAGAGAGAAGGGGTGCCTGGGTGGCTCAGTTGGTTAAGTGTCCAACTTTAGCTCAGGTCATGATCTTGTGGTTTGTGAGTTCAAGCCCTGTGTTCGGCTCTGTGCTGACAGCTCAGGGCCTGGAGCCTACCTTGAATTCTGTGTCTCCCTTTCTCTTTGCCCTTCCCCTGCTTGCTCTCTCTCTCTCAAAAATAAATAAACATTAAAAAAGTGAAATAGAGAGAAAAAAATGTTAGGTCAAGAAAGTAGACTTGGGGAACTCAGTGACTCCATCAAATACAATAATATTTTAATGTAGGAGTCCAAGAGGAAGAAGAGAGAGATAAGGGGGCAGAAGGTTTATTTGAGGAAATTATAGCTGAAAACTTCCCTAATCTTGGGAAGAAAACAGACATCTAAACCCAGGAGGTGCAGAGAACCCCCATCAAAATCAACAAAAGCAGGCCAACATTAAGGCATAGTTAAATTTGCAAAATATAGAGATTTAAAAAAAAAATCCTAAAAGCACCAAGACAAAATAAGTCCCTAACTTACAAGGGAAGACCAATAAGGTTAGCAGCAAATCTTTCCACAGAAACCTGCCAAACCAGAAAGGAGAGGCATGATATATATATATATATATATATATATATATATATATATATATATATATATTTTTTTTTTTTTTTTCAATGTGTTGAATGGGAAGAATCTGTGGTCAAGAATACTCTATCCAGCAAGGCTGTCATTCAGAATAGGAGGAGAGATAAAGAGCTTCCCAGACAAACAAACACTAAAGGAATTTGTGACCACTGAACCAGCCCTGCAAGAAATATGAAATGAGACTCTTTGAGTGTGAAAGGAAGACCAAAAATGACAAAGACTACAAAGGGACAGTGAAAACCTCTAGGAACAACAAAACAAGTAACAAAACGGTACTAAATATATTTGTCAATAATCACTCTGAATGTAAATGGATGAAATGCTCTAATCAGAAGGCACAGGGTGTCAGAATGGATCAAAAAACAAGACCCATCTACATGCTGCCTACCAGACTCATTATAGACCTAAAGCCACCTGCAGATTGAAAGTAAGGGGATGGAGAAAAATTTATCATTCAAAAGGATGTCAAAAGAAAGTCAGAGTAGCAATACTTATATCAGACAAACTAGATTTTATTTTTTTTTAATTTATTTATTTATTTTGAGAAAAAGCACAAGTCAGGGAGGGGCAGAGAGAGAGAATCAAAAGCAGGCTCCACACTACCAGTGCAGAGCCCGATGTGGAGCTTGAACCCATGAACTGTGAGATCATGACCTGAGCTGAAGTCAGATGCTTAACTGATTGAACTACCCAGGCACCAAGACAAACTAGATTTTAAATTTTTTTTAATGTTTATTTATTTTTGAGAGAGACAGAGACAGAGACAGAACACAAGCAGGGGAGGGGCAGAGAGAGAGGGAGACATAGAATCCGAAGCAGGCTCCAGGCTCTAAGCTGTCAGCACAGAGTCTGATGCAGAGTTCAAACTCACAAACCGTGAGATCATGACCTGAGCCGAAGTCGGTCGCCTAACCGACTGAGCCACCCAGGCGCCCCAAGACAAACTAGATTTTAAACCAAAGACTGTGACAAGAGATGAAGAAGGGCATCATATCATAATAAAGGGGACTATCCAACAAGAAGATCTAACACTTGTAAATATTTGTGTCCCCAAATTGAGAGAACCCAAATATATAAAACAGTTGATAACAAACATAAGGGAACTCATTGGTAATAACACAATAATAGTAGGGCACTTTAACACTCCGCTTACAACAATAGACAGATCATCTAAGCAAAAAATCAACAAGGAAACAATGCTTTTGAATGATACACTGGAACAGATGGACTTAACAGATATATTCAGATCATTTCATCCTAAAGAAGCAGAATACACATTCTTTTCAAGTGCACATGGGATATTCTCTAGAAGAGATCACATACTAAGTCACAAAAATCAGGCCTCAACAAGTACAAAAAGATTGACATCACACAATGCATATTTTCTGACCACAACACTTTGAAACTTGAAGTCAACCACAAGAAAAAATTTTGGAAAGACCACAAATACGTGGAAGTTAAAGAGCACCCTACCAAAGAATGAATGAGTCAACCAGGGAATTAAAGAAGAAATTTTAAAAATATATAGAAATGGGGCACCTGGGTGGCTCAGTTGGTTAAACGTCCGACTTCAACTCAGGTCATGATCTCACAGTCCATGAGTTCGAGCCCTGCATCAGGCTCTGTGCTGACAGCTCAGAGCCTGGAGCCTGCTTCAGATTCTGTGTCTCCCTCCCTCTCTGCCCCTCCCCTGCTTATGCTCTGTGTCTCTCTGTCTCAAAAATAAATAAAAACATTAAAAAATTTAAAAACTATATATATGGAAACAAATGAAAATGAAAACACAATGGTCCAAAACCTTTGGGATGCAGCAAAAGTGGTCCTAAGAGGGAATTATATGGCAATACAGGCTTACCTCAAGAAGCAAGAAAAAAATCTCTAACAACCTAACCTTACACCTAAAGGATCTAGAAAAAGAAAAATAAGTGAAGCCTAAAGCCAGCAGAAGTAGGGAAATAGTAAAGATTAGAGCAGAAAGAAATGATATAGAAACAAACAAAAGAAGTAGAACAGATCAATGAAACCAGGAGCTGGTTTTTTGGAAAAAAAAAATGAAATTGATAAACCCTTAGCCCAATTTATCAAAAAGAAAAGAGAAAGAACCCAAATAAATAAAACCACAAATGAGAGAGGAGAAATAATAACCAATACCACAGAAATACAATTATAAGAAAATATTATGAAAAACTATATGCCAAAAAATTGGACAATCTGAAAGAAATGGATAAATTCCTAGAAACACATAAACAGTCAAAACTAAAACAGGGAGAAATAGAAATCTTAAACAGACCGGTAACCAGCAAAGAATTTGATTCAGTAATCAAAATTCTCCCAAGAAACCAAAGTCCAGGGCCAGATGATTTCACAGGGGAATTCTACCAAACATTTAAAGGAGAGTTAATACCTATTCTCAAACTATTCCAAAAAATAAAAATGGAAGGAAAATGTCCAAATTCATTTTATGAAGCCACATTATCCTGATTCCAAAACCAGACAGAGACTCCACTAAAAAAGAACTACAGGCCAATATCCCTGATGAACACAGATGCAAAAATTCTTAACTAAATATTAGCAAATCAAATCCAACAGCACATTAAAAGAATTATTCACCATGATCAAGTGGGATTTATTCCTGGGTTGCATGGGTGTTTCAATATTCACAAAACAGTCAACGTGATACATGTTGTTCACGTGATACACTTTGTTCCATATTAACAAAGGAAAGGATAAGAACCATATGATCCTCTCAATAGATGCAGAAAGAAAAAAAAATTTGACAAAGTACAACATCCATTCATGATAAAAATCCTCAACAAAGTAGGGATAGAGGGAACAAACCTCAACATCATAAAGACCACATACAAAAAACCCACAGCTAATATCATCCTCAATGGGGAAAAACTGAGAGCTTCTCCTCTAAGGTCAGGGATAAAACAGAGATGTCCTCTCACCACTGTTATTTAACATAGTACTGGAAGTCGTAGGCTCAGCAATCAAACAAAAGAAATAAAATACATCCAAATGGGCAAGGAAGAAGTCAAACTTTGACTATTTGCAGACAGCATGATACTGTAAACAGAGAAGCCAAAAGATTACCAAAAAATTGTTAAAACTAATTCATGTATTACATGAATTCAGTAAAATCACAGGATACAAAATCTATGTACAGAAATCTGTTGTATTTCTATACATCAAAATGAAGCCAGCAGAAGGAGAAATCAAGGAACTGATCCCATTTACAACTGCACTGGCACCATATGATACCTAGGAATAAACCTAACCAAAGGGGAAAAAGATCTGCACTGAGAACTAGAGAACACTTACAAAAGAAATTGAAGAGGACACAAAGAAATGAAAAAAACATTCCGTGTTCATGGATTGAATAAACAAATATTGTTAAAATGTCTATACTATCCAAAGCAATCTACTCATTAAATGCAATCTTATCAAAATATCAACAGTATTTTTCACAGTTAGAACAAACAATCCTAAAATCTGTATGGAACCACACACAACCTCAAATACTGAAAGCTATCTTGAAAAAGAAAAGCAAAACTGGAGGCATCGTGATCCCGGACTTGAAGCTAGATTACAAAGCTGTAGTCATCAAGACAGTATGGTACTGGCACAAAAACAGACACATAGATCAATGGGACAGAATAGAAAACCCAGAAATGGACCCACAACTATATGGCCAAATAATCTTTGACAAAGCAGGGAAGAATATCTAATGGAAAAAAGTCTCTTCACCAAATGGTGTTGGGAAAATTGGACAGCAACATGCAGAAGAATGAAAACTGGATCACTTTCTTACATCACACACAAAAATAAATTCAAAATGGATTAAAGACCTGGGGTGCCTGGGTGGCTTAGTTGGTTAAGCACTTGGGTCTTGATCTCAGCTCAAGTCTGGATCTCAGGGTCATGAGTTCAGGCCTCATGTTGGGCTCCACACTGGGCATGGGGCCTACTTTAAAAAAAAAATGGACTAAAGACCTAAATGTGAGATAGGAAACCATCCAAATCCTAGAGGAGAACACAGGCAGCAACCTCTTTGACATTGGCCATAGCAACTTCTTACCAGATATAAGACATTTCCTCCTGATGAAGACATAGGGAAGGGTCTTGCCCTAGCCTGAGCCGGATGGGGAAGGGAGACAACCAAGACCACACAAGGGAGGCTCAAAGCAGCACCAAGGGGTGAGATGAACCCCTGCAGCACAAGAGGAAGGGAAGAGATACAGAATAGCCATGAGACCCAAGGGAAGGACTTGCACAGAGGGCTGGTCAGAGAAGCTTGGCCCTGAAGACCCAACTCCCACATGGACATGGTCTTGGGAGTGATGTGCAGCTGGGTCAGTGGTCTCTTCTCAGGAGGGACCTGACCTAAGTCAGGAACGCTGCTGTGACCTTAACAAACAGACTAATGTCTGCCGGAACCATAAAAGTAGGAGCCTAGAGGTCTTCACACATTGTACCTCGTCTCTGGGTCATGTGCCCTTCCCCAGCAAGTGGTCCCAGGTCTCATGGACACAGGGTATGCCCACACATGCAAAGTCTCATACCATTGCTGAAGTGACACAGACACTGTCCCACATAGGGACCCACGAAGAGTCAAACTGCAGAAATCCCTTATCTTACTTTTGCTTACCTAAGTTGTAACAGTAACTCACTCTTTTCAGACTGCAGCAAATCTTTTATTACAGATAATCAAACCTCTCCACACTGTGTCTCAAACAGTAACAAATACAATTTCATGTCTTTAACAGAGCAGAGTGAACATTCATACATGGCCATACATGGCAGGCTTTTCCTCTGGAAACTGTTGTTGAATATTTAAAAAAAAATTTTTTTTAATGTCTATTTTTGACAGAGAGAGAGAGACAGAGCATGAGTGGGGGAGGAGCAGAGAGAGAGGGAGACACAGAATCTGAAGCAGACTCCAGGCTCCGAGCTGTCAGCACAGAGCCCGACACGGGGCTCGAACTCATGGACCGAGTCATCATGACCTGAGCTGAAGTCGGACACTCAACCGACTGAGCCACCCAGGCGCCCCTGTTGTTCAATATTTTAAAATAAAGTGGACTTGTGGATTTATTCTTTTCTAGTATTGTAAACACATGCTGTTTGAGGGACGCCCGGGAAGGCTCAGTTGGTTGAGCGACTGACTTCAGTTCAGGTCGTGATCTCACAATTTGTGAGTTTGAGCCCCGCGTCAGGCTCTGTGCTGACAGCTCAGAGCATGGAGCCTGCTTTGGATTCTGTGTCTCCCTTTCCTCCTCGTGCTCTGTCTCTCTCTCTCAAAAATAAATAAACGTTAAAAAAAATTTTTTTAATATGCTGTTTGATGTTATCTGAGTTTAATTTAAAACATTTCTTGTTGCAAACCAAACAAAATGTAAAGCTTCTGAGGCGAGCATCTCTGTAAGGGAAAAAAGAAGTCTTGTTATGAAACTATTCTCAAGCAAGACCCCACTTAAAATCTGCCAGCATGAACTTAAGAACTTTGGTCCACTGTTTGTCAGGGCTAAACTGGGTTTCAACGGAATGGGAGCCACACTGGTTCCTGGGACTTCAATCTCGCCTTCCTGTGAGGAAGACAAAAATGTGTCTCACCCTTTCTCAACCTCTCCTTTCATCTTTCTCAACATCTCCATCATCACGTGGTCTAACTTGTCCCAGGATAGTACAATGGCAACTGCTTAGACCCGTCTGTCAGAGACTCCAGGTGGGAATGGTTTCCACAGGGAACAAGTTGATACCTCTGAAATTTCAGACATATCTTACTGGATAGGGTGCACAGCAGCAATGCTTTCCAGCCCCAAGTGCATTAACTTCATTCCATGGCACAGGGACACTGGGCAGGCGACCCAGTTTGAAGGTTCTGATTGTACCATATTGTCCTCTGTGCCAGACATGAAAGGTTGCACTGAAGAAACCGGTTTTCTTCAGCTGGCCCAGATGCATCTGGGCATAGGGCATTTGGTTTTCTACATTCTTCAGCTCATCATCCAGTTCTGGCTGTTGTTGTTTATGTTCTCTGTATCCCCTATGGTACTGAGCTTCCTCTGGATCCAGTCTTAGCCTCAGCTTGGGCATTCTCAAGCTTTCCTACCAGTCTATCTCATTTAGCTCTGTCTGTAGCTGTTCAGTCGTCCTCATTCATTTGCTCAGAGATCTTCAACAGCATTTGCAGCTGTGACACTCATTTTCAGTGACATTGAGCTGAGTGTCGAGCTGGTCTAAAAGAGGATCTGTGCAACCCTCACAGAGTGGTGATCTACATCTCTCTGGCCCGACCGGAGGTCAAAAAGGCCCCCAGTGCCCAGTCTCTGCCTAATGTTCTCCACGGTACCACCACCGGATGCCTCCCCAGTCAAAGCGAAGCTGTTGGCACCTACTGTAGACATCATTGTGGCTGGAAGGATGAATCTGAGAGACACCATCCTGGTGATGTCCAATAAATGACTCCTTTCCTGAGTTAGCCCTTCCTCCAGGGTCTCTCCTGGTTTCACCTGGGCTGGGGCAAATAATGGAGCTGTGAGCTCCTGGATGGTGACGCGATCCAGTTTCAGGGCTGCAGTGCGGACTTCCAAAGCTGGCCTGCATGGTGCTGCTGGGCGTCTTTAACCTCTTCATCCTTCAGGACTTGGAGCCACCACCCTGGTCAGTCTACCACAGGAGCATCATGGTCTCCAGAACTGCTGCCATCCAGTCTTCAGTGACTTCCCCATCCACCGGACGACAGTAACTCACTTTTACTGAGCATTTATTATGCACCTGTTAGTGTTCTCAGTGCTTTACATGTATTGACCGATTCACTTAACCAACATTCACCAGTACCTCAGTACGTTAGGAGCCAGATGCTGGGCAAGGGACTGGACACAGCTGTGACTACCGCAGTCACAGACCTTGTCCCCATGGAGACTGGGATCTGGTGGGTAAGACAACCCTGAGAATGCCCATGTGGGGTATACATGTTCTTACAGACATGGACAAGGAGCTTCAGACAGGATTCTGCATACTAAAAGAACTCTCCCTGCCCTAAGCTCCCTTCACCTGTGCACCTCCTCCCAATATACTTGAAAGAGCTGCCTGCCTCCTCTTCCTTCCCTCCTCTCATCTCAATGGACTCGGATCTACTTTTACCCCATTGCTGCACTGCAACAACTTGATTCAGGGTCACAGTGATCTCCATCTTTCCAAAGCCCCTGCTGCAGACCCTGCCTTCCTGTCTCAATCCTTTTTATACAAGCTTCTCTGATGCCACCTTAATCCACCGTCATCCCAGCCAGTCCCCCTCCATCCCCCTTGCCAAGAGTTAGATGTGGGAGCACCTCACGGCTCTGGCTTGGGCCCCTTCCCTTTTCTGTCTCACCCTATTTCCATGTGACCTCACCCATGATTTTGAACACCTCTGTCTCTAGCCCTGACTTCCTCTCTGAGCTCCGAACTTAACTATCCAACTGTCTCCTCCACATAATGGGCGTCTCCATATGGCAAAGCAGAATTTTCATTTTACACTCCCACAAAGAACGTGTTCTACCACATCTTTACACTCCACAGAAGGGATAATAAATTTGCTCCGTCCAAAAGCCAGTGAATTGTTCTTTTTTTTTTTCCAGTGAGACCAAATACAACAGTCTTTTTTTTTTTTTCCTTTTTTTTAAAGAAGAGAGAACGTGACTAGCTTAATTGGGAGAGCATGCAACTCTTGATCTTGGAGTCATAAGTTCAAGCCCCATGTTGGGTGTAGAGATTACTCAAAAACAAAACCTTTAAAAAATAACAGAAAGAAAGAAAGAAAGAAAAGAAAGAGAGAGAGAAAGAAAGAAAGAAAGAAAGGGAGAGAGAGAGAAAGAGAGAAAGAGAGAAAGAGAGAAAGAAAGAAAGAAAGAACGAACAAGAAGGAAGAGGGAGAAGGAAGAAGGGGACAGGGAGGAAGGGAGGAAAGGAGGGCCTGCCTCACAGCTAAATGCAATCTTTCTCCCCTGACCCCTAGCAGTGAGATACCCCCCCATCCCCACCCAGGGCTGCTGTGGTCTTCCCCTAGGACCCTGTGGTGCCTCGCTCACATGAATGGCTCCCGACCCCCACACACAACCACTTCTGCCTCCCAGTCTACGTGGCACCAGCCTCGTCAATTTGTCCCCTGGCAGACACAGCCTTCTTTGATCCCCATAGGCACTCCTCTCCACTCCCCAAAAGACCTGTCCCCCATCAGAGGAAGGCCCTCTCCCCACGGTCATGGTAGACCACATTGCGGGGATGGCAGGAGATAGCTGAGCCGAGCTGGGCAGGCTGAGACTCAAAGCCCCCACCTGGCTGCAATGACAGATCCGGGCTGAAATCTACACCAGGCAGAGGGCCAAGGTGAGGAGGCACTGCTGGCTCAGGTGGAAGACGGTGTTTCCAAAACAATTTGGGATGCAAGGAGGATGATACACACTGGGCCTGGTGAAATGCCTCTCCTGGGCTCGAGCCCCACCCACAAGGTCCACAAGGCTGACTGTGGCCAAGGACACCGATGGCCCAGGCACCGTCACAGAGAAGTGAGCCAGCTGCGTCACACAGGTGCCTGGGACAGGCTGGTAAACGCAGGCAAGTAAGGTGGGGTAACCAGTGGGCAGGGCAGGTGTGTGTGACATGCAGGTCCACCTGCACAGCAGACGTGGAGAGGGTGTGCACTGGTGTGGGACAACGGGAATGACAGGTGAGTGGTTGGGCACAGACAGGTCAGTATGTGACAGGCACACTGACACCACTACTGGGCACTTCCCTGCCAAGTACCAGATGTTTCAGGGCCACCGTCCCTCTGGCCCGGGGCGGGGGGGTGGAGGGGCCTGATGTCCTTGGAGAAGGAGAGCCTCCAAGGCTCTCCTTTGTAGGACAGGAAAAGGTCAACCTGTGACACACACAGCCAGGCTCAGGGAGGGGACCCCGGCAGTGTTCTCCGGGCCAGAGAAAAAAGAAAGGGAGAAGGCACCCTGCCACTCCAGTTGTGTCCTTCTTGGGTTCTCCAGGTTCCCCAGGACCCAGACACACCCTGGGCTCTCCAGGATACAGGCACCTGATGTCTACTGCCTCAGAAAGGTCCTGCCAGCCCAGGAGACGCGGCCACGCAGAACTCCTCCCAGGATGGCTCTGCAGGGGCCTCCCCACCTCTACCAGGCATTACGTCCCCTCCCTTCTGAGCCCCTCACCCAGGCCCGCTCCAAGCAGTCACCCAGTCCCCAGAGCACCCACCCCTCTCCCAGCCAGGGGCCTACCACACCCACTCAGGAGGGCACAGAGACCCGATGCCCACAAACAACACACAGGGCCAGCTCCTCCAGAGCGGCACTGGGTGGAAGGTCACCAGCAAACCTGTGTGCCTCCCCCAATCCCAGACAAGTCCTCAGATCCCAACCCACAGCCCTCCTGGAGCCCCCGCAGACTGAGACTACTCCCATCCCCCACAACTGCTGCAGCCCTCGCCCCTCCCAGGGAGCATCTGCTACCTGGAAGCAAGATGGCAATTAAGGTGGGAGAAGCCAGTGGTGAGCATAGCCCCACCCATCCCTGCATCACCCCGTTACCGCCACAGGCTGGCCCACTGTCCCCAAGTCATTCCTTGGGCCATGTTGCTCTCCGGAGTTCTGCTTTTGTGAGTTTCCATGCCCAACCCCTCCCAGGTCCCATAAGCACTGCCCCAACTGCCCACCCCTTCCAGACCCTCCAGAGCAAGCCCACAGAAGTCACTCAAGTTCACCTGCAGCTCAGCATGCTCTCATCTTTGTTTCCTGACCAGGGGTTAGAAGTACTGACTGGGAGGAGTCAGCACCATCCCCTTCCTCCTAGGACCATGAAAGCACCCCATGCCCGCGACCCACTCCCAGAACCCTGCAAGGGCCCACCTTCCCAGACTCACTCTCTCTCTCTCCCTCTCCCTCTCTCTCACACACACACACACACAGCAGTGGACCTGGTACTCAAAGGCATGGGTACTGAACCGAGGCCCTAGCACAAAGGCACAGATAGGAATGAGCTACCTGGGACACACCTGCACACATGTTATGTGCACTGTATATAGTATTTGTGTAAACCCTATTCTTGGACATTTATCTCCCACTTATGGCTCCTTCACTGGGCAACTAAGGCGGAACTTGGGACTTGCAAACCAATGGGGTTGTGGGGTCCTGACTTGAGACCCTAAAGGCCAGGGCAGAGTCTGGCTTGGGCATTGTGAGACAAAAGTGAACAATGCAGACCGATCCTAGCCTAGAGAGCTCACCAATCTAGGGAGGAGACAAACCTGAATACGATACATAAAAGTACAGCTGTGATCAAAGGCATAGTTAGTGTCATTAGGTGCCAATATCAGGGGAGATATCCTAGCGGCAGGTGGGTTTGGCCCCCAGGGTTGGAGGGTCATGGGCAATCTACCGGGCTCAAAGTCTGGCTCTCACACTGCTTCTTCAGTCTCAACAACCATCAGATCAGTGTAACTCCTGAAAATGGACTGGAAGATGCTGCTTTTGGAAAATGAGCTGGCAGAGCAGGGCCCCCAAATTCTATGTGTTCAGTGAAGTGTAATAACTGGAAGCCTGATGTATTCCTGTGGCTGAGAGCTGAAGGATTTAACAAGGAAGTAAAGCACTGAGCAGGGAGTGGATCCAGGCAAAGGAAGTGCATGTGCAAAGGCCCTGTGGTAAGAGGGATAGTGGCGGTCACCAGTCCTGACAGAGGCAATACAGAGCCCTGAAGCCCAAAGAAAAAGGGCAAAGTGTGGCCAGAGATGAGGCCACTGCCCCCCAGGGTCATGCGACAAAGTACAACACATGAACTCGAAGTGAGGCTCCACACTGTGATGACTCAATCCAGCTGGATAAGGGAAGTATGGTAACCAGGCTGGAGCAGGTGTGGAAGGCAATGGTGACCTCCCTGGCTGGAAGCTCAGGAGCCACCTCCACAGCACAAAGGAAGAGAAAAGATAAGAGCTGAGTTTACAAAAAGGAGAAACCAAGGGCAAAGCAGCTTTGACATCAGAAGCAATAAAGAAGGCAATGAGAAGAAAGCTTTGTAAAACTGGCTAGAAAGCAAAGCAGCCCAGCTCAAGAGGAAGAGAAAGCCAGAAACAGCCTCTCATTCCTGAAATGCCATCTCTCTTGTCCCGTTGGGATCACCTCCTCCAAGAAGCCACCCTTATCCTGTTGAAGTCCCCTTCTCAGAAAACACACACTTCCCCCATCTCAGACAACCTCTGCGTTTAAATAAACACTTAGTTAACAAACACTAAACTTCCCATGTACTTGCTTCCTCAGCCCACCAGGGGGCCTCCCAGCTCCAGGCCTCAGCCCAGCTGGTCCCTAATGGCAGCCACTCCCTCTCCTATGAATCCCAAGAGGCAATCCGGGCAACCTTCTGGTTCCTACACAGTTTCCCCTGCTGATGATCCTACAAGCAAAAAGACCCACATCTAAGAGGAGTGAAGGCAGGGCAAGAACAGTTGCCAAGAGGAAGTGGTTCAGGCACAAATGGACTTAAATCGGAATATTCCATTGTTAGGGCGCCTGGGTGGCTCGGCTGGATAAGATTCAGACTCTTGATTTCAGCTCATGTCATGATCTCACCGTTCGTGGGATCAAAGCCCCGCATCAGGCTGTGTGGGAACAGGCCAGAGCCTGCTTGGGATTCTCACTCTCCCTCTCTTCCTCTCCCCCGCTCACACTCTCTCTCTCAAAATAAATAAACATTAAAAAATATTCCATTGATGGCTTATCATGATTAGGGGTCTCTTGCCGCAGAAACCACCCACAGTTGCAAATCCAACATAAGCCATCACTGAGAAGTCCTAGCTTCCCAATGCTAGCGTGTCAGAAAGAAAATTAATCTACATTCCCCCAAGCCACATTAGGTCACTGCTCTTCAAACGCTGACACAACAAAACCCCACATTATTCCAAAGTCTGAAAAGCAAACACATATTTTGAAATTTTAGAGGGATTTATACGAAAATAGTAAAAACTACGACGTTTTTCCCACCTGGAAACTAGCTATAAGATCTCCAAATTGGACATCTGTTTTTTGTAGTTTTTCTAAGAAATAACAACCGTGGGCCAAGTTTTTAGAAGAAAACTATATTCTTTCAAAGAAAATGAAAATATTCTCAAAGGAAAAACTTAATTTAAGTCAAATCATACGCTTTTGTCGTGGAGCCCGATACAGAGTGCTTTCCTGCAACAGGTGTTCTCCCTGCCACGGGGACAGGGCGCCCTCTCGTGGTCTCTCTCGACCGAGCCCTGTGGCTGGAAATTTTGCGTGAGAAGGTTCTTTTCCCAAGGCTGAAGGATGGCGAGGGGAGGGGGGCCGAGGGGGAAGCGGACCCCAAGCCAGGAGGCAGGGATGGGGAGACCCGGGCGGGATTGTGGCTGAAAACACCCTTCAGAATTCCGGTGGCCAAAGGCAGGGCTCCTTTGAGGGCCCCACTCCACAAAGGTGTCATTCGTCTCCCCCCTCCTGTGACCGCGCCCAAAAAGGACACCCTTCCCACCCACCAAAGGCGCTTATGAGACACACAAACACGCGTGCCCTCCGCCAACCGCCACCTGCCAGACCACCCCTGCCCTGAGGAGCGATCCTTCAGGCGGAGCCCCTTTTGAACAAGGAAACACTCCCGCCCCCAGGCCAGTGCGAGGAGGAGGAGGAAGGCGGCCCGCGCCCCTGCTCGCGACGGCGGCGTCCTCAGCTGGTGCCCCACGGCAGTCTGGGAGCCCGCCCGGGGCCGCGGGGCGCAGCAGCCCCGGGAACGCAAGGCCGGCGTCGGGGGGCGAGGGGGTAGGGGCTGGAAGGAAGGGAGCGGCCGGAGGAGGCACAGACGGTGAATAAATAGAAGCAGCTACGCCGCGGGGCCGGCCCCTCGGACAGCAGCTTGGTGGCACGTGGGTGGGGGTGGGGCGGAAGCGCGGCAGCGGCGTCCCCTGTGGGACACAGAGCTCCGACTCCGACCGGGTCACCCGTCCCGCCCGGGGGCGCTCTCTGTCGCACACACGCACGCACGCGGGGCCGCAGCGCGGGCTCCTTTCCCGGCTCAGAGCTCCGTGACGTGCACCGCAGGTGAGGGGAGGGGCCCGGGCCTGAGGCGCCGCAGGTGGCAGCGGCGGCACAGCAGGTGGCCGTCCAGGGGGTAGCAGCGGCGTCCATCCTCCCCACTCAGCTGCAGCCCGCAGTCCTAGAGAAGAACACAGCCCCAACCCCAGAGTGAGCGAGGGCGGGGGGGGGGGGGGGGGGGGGGGGGGCGCCTGAGAGTAATGGGGCGGGGCGGATCTGTGGGGCCCTGTGCAACTTGCAAAGGGCTTTGACTTTGATTGGGGGCGGGGGACAGACAACAGACAAGGCAGGCCAGGGATCTCTGAGAGAAGGGAAACTAGAGGTAAGCCGTACAACTGCCCAAGTTACTACCTGAAGGGATTGTCCAGGCTGCCCAAAGAGGGCCCAGGGGTCTTCTTGAATTGCGAATTTGGGGAGGCCAAGGCAATTAGAAAGCTCAGAGTGGAGTATCAGGAAGGAGAGAGCTACATGTGCCAATGACTCCCAAATTCCTACACCTGCAGCCAGAGTCTTTGAACTCCAGCACGTCTAGCTCTCGGGGGATCCTAATACACACCTTCCAACCCCCAAACTGCCACATTTAGTCACTGGCCGAATCCAGTCCCTTTTACTGCCTGACCTTCACGCAACTCAGTTTACCACCCCGAACCCAGGACCACAACCTCGCCTCCAACAACCTCCTCAGGGAACCCCAGCCACCCTCCCTCTTCCTCCATGCATTCTCTGATGGCAAAGAGCACCCTTTCTAAAATCCTCATGCCTCATGTCATCCTTTTGCATCATTCTCCACTGCCCTCAGAAAAAGCCCATACTCTTCAGTTCATATATAGCCCTATGTCCCCAGCTCCTGCCAACTTCTCCAGTGACACAAAACAACACGTTCACCCTCACACCTAAGCACATTCTGCTTCCACTGCCTGGAAGTGCCTTTCTTACTGTGTCCTTGGCTAACTCAGTCATTTTTCAAATCTTAGCTTGGGTGTCAGCTCCTCCAGAAAGCCTCCCCTGATTCTCCAAGGCCTCCTATGTGCTCTGACAAGCCCTATAGGCTCCAGCCCTGCCTGAGTGCTCATCGCTGCCATAAGAGTAGGGACTCTTTATTTTGTTCTCTGTACATCCCCAGCAGCCCCACATGCTGTAAATCCTCAGTAAATATTTGACTGAATGAGAAACGGGCTGAGAACATATCTTGGGGAGGGCTCTCTAGGGAGGACAGGGAGAATGGGGACATAAACAAGGAGGTGGGTCCACAGAACACCTAGAGGAAAAGGAGATCCATGTGGAGGGGGACCACAGTAGCCACCAGCCCTCCAGGAGGGCCCAGGCTCACCTCACAGTGGTAACACTCCACATGGTAGTCTCTGTCCATGGACACCACACGGATGGTTGTCTCACAGCCCTGGAGGAAGAGATGGGGTTTTGCACACAACTGTGTGTAGTGCACACACCTACACAACATGGTCTTGCCATGGCAGGTGTGCATTCACGCCCACGTGAGCACTGGCTTCAGTGCTTCCGCGGGCAGAATGGCATCAGCAGGTGCACAGGAATGGACGTCCTCCTGCAGCTACACCCAACCGCACACACACACATGTCCATGAGGGCCGTCACACAGGTGTCAAATGTGTGTATACGTGTTCTCTTCAGTTCTTTGCAGTCAGGAAAGACCAGAGCCAGTCCGGCCTCCCCAGGCACGGCAGCTTGGGGCAGAACCAACATGTGTGGGAGACCCCATGTGTGCCAAGAGAGGTGCACCACCCGATGGTGTCTCCTGCATAGACTGCATCCTCCTCTTGTGTGCTCCTCCCACCACCTGAGCCTGCAGAGCTAACAGACCCAGGGGGCGATCCTTACATCCGTGGGCAAAGGAGCTGAGGGCCACCGTTTCTCTCTAACTCATGCAGGAACACGTGCACCCTGCATGCATGGCCACAACGCAACCCTCGGCCCTGAGGGATATGGGGCGGGAGCATCCGCATCCCTCCCACAGGGGCCCAAGACCTGGGGCCAACCTGGGGCAGAGGCCAGGCTGGGCCAGACACCTGATCATCTCCAGGTGAGTGGTTCCTACCTGTGCAGGGAGGATAGGACGGGCACAGGAGGCACATTTCGGTGCAAAAACCCTGGAGGAATAAAGAAAACCAGAAGTGACCAGCTGCCAGAGGCCAAGGGCCCAAAGGCAGACCCACCCACAGTAGCCCCATGACCTGGCCCAAGCGTCAGAACCCCTTTCCTTGTGTGGACACACTGGTGTGGGAGCAGCCTCTGCGGTGCCTTCTTGGCCTTTTAACTGGTTCCCAATTCACTTCCACCCCATCACCTCCTCCAGGACGGCTTCCGTTTCTCCCTACCCTCTCCCTCACACTTCCTGTGAGTTCCCTGCCCCCTAACATCCAGGTTTGGGCCACCCCTAGCTGAGACCCCTGCAAAGCCTGGCTCCACACTGAGTACCAGAGATCCATGCGGGGCACCAACCCCATGCAAGGCTGTAGCACAAGACCAGAACTCTGAGGGCTGGGCCTAGAGCCACAGCTGGGGAGAATGGACTGGCCTCTCACATGGATACCAGACAGGCAGGAAAGGGACTCTGCAGAGACTCCCAAGCCACCACCCCAGGCAGAAGAGGCCAAACCTGGCCCTGGGAGCAAAGGGATAGATGCTGGGTGGGGCAGCGAGGAGGGCCCCCACCACTAGGAGGAGGGGCGCATGCAGGTAAAGGCGGGGAGAGGAGAGAGATGGCTGGTAGCTGAATCACCCAAGAGAGGGTTCAAGGCAGAGAGCCATGCTTTGCCCCAGCCGCTGAGCACACAAGGGGAGGCTGGAAATAAAAAGGCCAAGAATGGAGAACACAGACAGGCAGGCTGGAAAAATGCTTCCTGGGGAGGCAGGAGAAACAGCGGGAGTCACACCCGCCCCCACAGTGCTGGCCACTCACGTGTGATAGTCTCTGACGCAGTAGATGTTGTTCTCCACGTCCACAGTGAAGGGCACCCCGTCCAGGCACTCGTTACACACTGAGCACCGGAAGCAGCCTGGGTGGTAGGACTTCCCGAGGGCCTGCAGGATCTGGGGGTGGGAGGCACTGAAGGGTCAGTGCAGACGGAAGGCTCAGCACAGCCCCCAGAAGAGGCTCTGGCTCTGAGCCCTCGGCAGGTCTGCAACAGGTGAAAGGGTGGGTCCTAAGACCACCCATGTCAGAGGGGTTCCAGGAGGCTGGGGGAGGTTCTCACCATCTCCATGATGAGGTGTCCACACACACTACACTTGTCGGCTGTTTGCTGGAACCCAGAGTACTGAGAGGAGACCAAGGATCCAGGATGTTGTGTGACAGAGGGGCGGGCACTCCCTGCCCAGCCAGCACCTGCCTCCTGGGCCCAGGTCTCCATGGGCAGCAGGAGGGTCCCCTCCCCTCCCCTGGCACCCGCCAGGGCCCAGCTCTGACTCACCAGGAAGTCCTCCTGGCAGTATACTTTCTCACCCACGTTGTAGAACGCCTTCCCTCGAAGTCGTCTCCCTGCAAGGGTGAGTATCGAGAAGGGGGTCCTTGGGCCGCTGGAACCCAGGGATGGGGCCCCTGCTTCCATGTCTCAGGACTCTCCTCCAACAGACGAGAAGCAGATTATGGGCAAATTTTAACATTTCCCTTTCATATTAGGCTACTACTGTTATAATGATAAATCTTTTTAAAAGATTAAACAGCGGTGCCTGGGTCACTCAGTCAGGTGAGTGTCTGACTTCGACTCAGGTCATGATCTCACGGTTTGTGAGTTCAAGCCCCACATCAGGTTCTGTACTAATAGCTCAGACCGTGGAGCCGGCTTCAGATTCTGTGGCTCCCTATCTCTGCCCCTCCCCTGCTCACGCTCTGTCTCTCTCTCTCAAGAATAAACATTAAAAAAAAAATTATTTTTTAAAAGATTAAACACACTGACAGGTTGTGTTAAGAGGTTGTCATTTTAGGGGCTCCTGGGTGGCTTGGTCGGTTAAGCGTCCGACTTCGGCTCAGGTCATGATCTCACAGTCTGTGAGTTCGAGCCCCGCGTCGGGCTCTGTGCTGACCGCTCAGAGCCTGCAGCCTGTTTCAGATTCTGTGTCTCCCTCTCTCTCTGCCCCTCCACTGTTCATGCTCTGTCTCTCTGTGTCTCAAAAATAAATAAACGTTAAACAAAAAAAAATTAAAAAAAGAAAAAGAGGTTGTCATTTTAAAATACATTCACATCAGGGGTGCCTGGGTGGCTTATTCGGTTAAGTATCCGACTTCGGCTCAGGTCACGATCTCACAGTTTGTGAGTTTGAGCTCTGCGTCGGGCTCTGTGCTGACAGCTCAGAGCCTGGAGCCTGCTTTGGATTCTGTGTCTCACTCTCTCTGCCCCTCCCCTATTCATGCTCTGTCTCTCTGTCTCTCAAAAGTAAATAAACATTACAAAAATAAAATAAAATGATATGAAATGAAATGAGATGAAATGAAAGTAAAATAATAAAATAAAATAAAATGAAATAAAATAAAATAAAATAAAATAAAATAAAATAAAATAAAATAAAATAAAATAAAATACGTTTGCTTCAGGGGGACTCAGAGCAGACATTCCAGAATGAACTGTCATCATCCATGAACATAAGAAGTACAACTCTCACCAGGTAACAAAGCCCCGGTGAAAGAGGTGTCCTTGTCAAAACAAGAGCCTCAGCAGACCCGGCACAGCTATTAGAGGCATCCCGTCAGGAGAGAAAGCCCACAGTGCCTAACCAGGAACGGGAGGGAGCATCCTCCCCGTGATAAAGGGCCCCAGTGAGAAACCCTCAGCTGACATCAGACATAATGGTGAAATAGTGGCTGCTTTTCCCCTTAGGGTTCGGCATTGGACTAGAAGCCCTAGGTCGTGCAATGAGATGGGTGAAAAAAAATAAAAGCTTGGAAAGGAAAAAGAACTATCTTTAATCAGGATGTGTAGAAGATCATAAGGAATCTACCAAAACAAACAAACAAACAAGCAAACCCTACCAGAAGTAATAAATGAGTTTAGCAAGGTTGTAGGACAGGTGGTCAGAATATGAAAATCAAATATATTTTTATATTCTGGTAACAAATGATTGGAAAATGAACGTACAGTTTTTAAAACAGCATTTATAATAGCATCCCCAAAAAAACAAAACCCTGTAAAATACGAAGAGGTAAACTTAACAAGAGATGAGTCTGCCCCTCGCTCTGCCAAACCAAACTTTGCTGAGAGAAATTTCAGAAGACCTACATGAATAGAGTGATAAACCATTGCTGGAAGATAGCTCTCCATTGGGTCTCTCACATTTCTGCACATCTTACAGAGGAATGGCAGCTTTCATTGTGAATTACCATCCCAAGGACATTTGTGGACCAAACCACTTACAAACCAAACATTGTGGGGCGTCTGGGTGGCTCAGTTGGGTAAGCATCCAACTTCGGCTCAGGTCACTATCTCATGGTTTGTGGGTTCAAGCCCCATATTGGGCTCTCTGCTGTCAATGCAGAGCCCACTTCAGATCCTCTGTCTCCCTCTCTCTCTGACTCTCTCTCTCTCTCTCTCTCTCTCTCTCTCCCCCTCTCTCAAAAATAAACATTAAAAAAAAAAAAAAAACAAACACAGATAGCTATCTCCCCCTGAAGTAGAAAGCAGGCTTGTTTGGTGTCCAATATAATACAGATGCTGTGTTCCTCAGAAACAAGGGTCAGAGAGCTTTGCTGGCAGCCCATTATAAAACATCAGGGTTCCCTAAACTCAGGGTTCTCTAGCCATGACACAGACCCAGACCCACTGCATGTGCGGCATCCACCTGGGTCACTCTGCGTCACCCCCGTGGGACTCGTGCAGAATGATTCAAACGTGAAGCTCATCCTGCCTGCCGTGCTCTGAGCCCCTGCCCCCAGGAGGCTCATGTCTTCAGTCAGCATTGGTGACACAGTGGCAGATAAACTTACCAGCTTGCAAGTAGGGAAAAAAAACCTCAGTCCTTGACAATCAACTTCAAACTTCAAATATTCTGATATCAGTTCTCCTCAAATTGATCTATATATTCAATGCCACACAATTAAAATCATAGCATTCTTATTTCTTTTGTGGAAACTGACATTCTAATTCTATTTTGGTTTTCTTTTTTCAAACCCTTGTGCTGAGGGCTGACTTCCAGTTCTAAAATTCATATAAAAATACAAAGAACCTAGAATAGCCAAATAATCTTGCAAAAGATCAACAATGTTGGAAGACTTACACTACCTATCTTAAAACTTAAAGTAATCAATACAGTGTAATATGGGAATAAGGAAAGACAAAAAGATCAGTAAAACAGAAGAGACTGCAAAAATAGACCCATA
This sequence comes from Panthera uncia, assembly GCF_023721935.1. Classification (NCBI taxonomy): domain Eukaryota; kingdom Metazoa; phylum Chordata; class Mammalia; order Carnivora; family Felidae; genus Panthera; species Panthera uncia. Next base: position 17,388,371 of record NW_026057588.1, read on the forward strand.
GATATTTCAATAAACAAGTGGGAAAGCAAAGTCTTTTCAGCACAAGGTGCTGGAACAACTGGAGGAAAAAAATCAAATATGGAAAAAAAATGAAACTCCATTCCTTGCCTCATACCATACACAAAAATATAATACAAAGTGGGTTATCTACCTCAACATAGAAATGAGAAACTTAAGGGGCACCTGGCTGGCTCAGTCAGAAGAGCATGTAACTCTTGACCTCAGGTTGTGATTTTGAGCTCCACACTGGATGTAGAGATTACTTAAAAGTAAAATATCTAAAAGATTAAAAAAAAAAAAAGAGAGAGAGAGAGAGAGCGAGACTTAAAGCTTCTAGAAGAAAACATAGGAGACTATCTTCGTGACTTAAAGGAGGACCAAAAATTTTTAGGTTACAAAAACAAGAACCATAAAACAAAAAAAAAATTACATATTAAATTTCATCAAAATTTAAAATTTATCAAAAAAGTGTATCACTAGGGCGCCTGGCTGGCTCACCCAGAAGAGCATGCAACTCTTAATCTCAGAGTCATGAGTTCAAGCCCCACATTAGATGTAGAGATTACTAAAAGAAATAAATAATAAACTTAATTAAAAATATTATTCATACCGGGGCGCATGGGTGGCTCAGTCGGTTAGGCGTCCGACTTGGGCTCAGGTCATGGGTTCATGGGTTCGAGCTCCACGACGGGCTCTGTGGTGACAGCTCAGAGCCTAGAGCCTGCTTCTGATTCTGTGTCTCCCTCTCTCTCTGCCCCTCCCCTGCTCACACTCTGTCTCTCTGTCTCTCAAAAATAAATAAATGTAAAAAAAAAATTTTTTTTAAATATTATTCATACTATGAGAAAATATTCACAAAACATGCATCCTGAAAAGAACTTGTACTCAGAATATACATATCCTCACAACTAAATAATTTAAAACAAGTAACTCTCAATTCAAAAGCTGAACAAAAGACCTGAACAGACTTCATAAAAGAAGATATAAATGGTCAAGAAGCAGACAAAAAGATGCTTAACCTTATTAGTCATCAGGGAAATGCAAATTAAAAGTGGTATCACGAGGTACCACTTCACACCCATTAGAATGGTTAAAATTAAAAAGACTAAAATATCAATTGTTGGCAAACACGTAGCAGAACCCAACTCTCTAACATTTCTAGTGGGAGGAGAAAATAGCACAACCCCTTTGGAAAACAGTTTGGCAGTCTCTTATGAAGTTAAACATACACTTAGCCTATGACCCAGAAATTCCACTCCTTGGAATTTACCCGAGAGAGAGAGAGAGAGAGAGAAATGAAAACATTTGTCCACAAATGACCCGTACGAGAACGTTCACAGCACAATCTATTATCTGTCAATAGTTGCACAGATCAACAAACTGTGGCATATTCATACAATAAAATCTTACTCAGCGATAAAAAGGAGTGTGCTACTAATATACAGCTTAAAAAAAAGAGACATGCTTAACGACAACAACAAATCAGTCACAAAATAGTATACATTTGACTTCATGTATATGAAGTTCTAGAACAGACAAAACTAATCTATGGTGGTAGAAATCAGAACACTGGGGGGTGCCTGGGTGGCTCAGTGGGTTAAGCGTCCAACTTCATCTCAGGTCATAGTCTTGTGGCCCATGAGTTCAAGCCCTGCATCAGGCTCTGTGTTGACAGCTCAGAGCCTGGATCCTGCTTTGGATTCTGTGTCTCCCTCTCTCTCTGCCCCTCCCCCGCTTGCACTCTACTCTCTCAAAAATAAACATTAAAAAAATTTTTTTTAAATAAATAAATAGAATATTCCCTGGGGAAATGCACCTTCAACACAGACATCAACAAATTCCCACAGACTGACTTTAAAAATTATACAGTTTAGGGGCGCCTGGGTGGCGCAGTCGGTTAAGCGTCCGACTTCAGCCAGGTCACGATCTCGCGGACCGTGAGTTCGAGCCCCACGTCAGGCTCTGGGCTGATGGCTCGGAGCCTGGAGCCTGTTTCCGATTCTGTGTCTCCCTCTCTCTCTGCCCCTCCCCCGTTCATGCTCTGTCTCTCTCTGTCCCAAAAAAAAAAAAAATTAAAAAAAATGTCCCAAAAATAAATAAAAAACGTTGAAAAAAAAAATTTTTTTAAATAAAAATTAAAAAAAAAATAAAAAAAATTATACAGTTTTTATATCAAAAATTATAAAACCATGTGAAGAAACAAGGTATCATGACCAAGAGTGAGGAGAAACAATAAACAATTGAAGTGGGACTTCAAAGACATCAGATATGGGGACAATTAGACACAATACAGAATACAAACATGTAATACACTTACAAAATAGAAACAGATGTCCAAAACATGAGATTACAAAGACTTCTTGGACATTAAAAGCAATAACTGAAAACAAATTTAAAAAGGTAAACTGGACTTTACTGTGACTTTCTTTTCATCAGAAGACATCAATAACAAAGTAATGAAGCAAGAATAGGTTAGGAAAAGAATTTATAACACATATATCCAACACACAACATGTATCCAAGGTGCACAGAGAACTCCCACAAAGCAATTTAAAAAAAGTCAAACCACCCAACCTACAAATGGGCAAAAGACTTCAACAGGCATTTTTACAAACAAAGGCATTCAAATGGCCAACAGAGGGGCGCCTGGGTGGCTCAGTCGGTTAAGCGTCTGACTTCAGCTCAGGTCACGATCTCGCGGTCTGTGAGTTCGAGCCCCGTGTCGGGCTCTGGGCTGATGGCTCAGAGCCTGGAGCCTGCTTCAGATTCTGTGTCTCCCTCTCTCTCTGCCCCTCCCCCGTTCATGCTCTTTCTCTCTCTGTCTCAAAAATAAATAAACTTTAAAAAAAAAAAAAAAAGGCCAACAGAGACATAAAAAGGTGTATGAGTTTTCACTTCTGATCCAAGAAATTCGAATTAAAATCTCATTAATAGGGTGGCTCAGTCGGTTAAGCCTTGATTAAACCTTCCCACTCTTTCAGTGGGAAGTCGGTTAAGCCTTCCCACTCTTGATTTCAGCTCAGGTCACAATCTCACCCATCGTGGGACTGAACCCTGGCTCGGGCTCTGTGCTGGCAGCACGAACCTGCTTGGGATTCTCTCTCTGCCCCTCCCCTGCTGCGGCACGAGTGTTTCTCTTTCTCTCAAAAGAAATAAACTTAAAAAAATAAAATAAAAAATAAATAAAATCTCATTAATATACCATGCCACCCCCACTAGAATGAAGACAGACAATGCTGGTAGGAAGGAGGAAAAACTGGAATTCTAATACATTGCCAACAGGATAATAAATTGCTTCTACTATGGGAAACTACTTAGCAGCATATATTGAAGCCACACAGATGCTACTCTAGGACCCAGAAATTCCACTGTTAGAAAAATAAATACAAATGTCCATCAATGGACACAGACGCAATACTCATAAAAGGTTTATTTATAATCCCCAAATTATGGAAACAGCTCAAAAGTCATGTGCTGATGACTGGGAAGGGGCATCAGGGACTCTTACGGGGTGATGGAAATATTCTACCCTTTGATCTGGAGGGTGATTACATGGGCACGTAGACATGTACAAATGTATCAAGCTGGAATATACTCAAGATGAGTGTGTTTTACACTCTTCGTGTATTTTCAATCTTGATAAAAATGATCAAAAATGTTGAGGCAGAGTTGAGAAAAGAAACAAAAAGAACTTCTAGAAATAAAAAAAAAAAATTCAATCACTGAAATAAAAAACTCAATGAAAGAGTTCAATAGGAGATTAAACACAGTTGAAGAGAAAAATGAATGGTCTGGATTTTAGCTTTCAGGAGACAGATCTGAGGAAATTAAACAGAATGAGAGGCAGAGAAGTGCATAATATGAGGGAGAGGTTAAGAGACACAACAGAATGAGAAAACCTAATATTTCTAATTTGAATTCTAGAAGTAAATAATAGAGAGAATGGGAGAGAAGCAATTTTTGAAAATAAAATAGCTGAGATTTTCCCCAAGTTGGAAGTCAAAATGAATCCCAAGCAGGACAAATAAAAGAAAACCGAGAGCCACACACATCAGAGTCAAACTACAGAAGAATACTTTAAATTATTTGTCCTTTTTTCTAATTGATATGTGAAAGTATTTTAAATATTTAAAAATTTTTAACTATTAAATATTTGCTGGAAAATAATCCTTAGAACTTCTGCATGTGGCAGTATATGGGTTTTTTTTTTTATGTTTATTTATTTTTGAGACAGAGAGAGACAGAGCATGAACAGGGAAGGGTCAGAGAGAGAGGGAGGGAGACACAGAATCTGAAGCAGGCTCCAGGCTCTGAGCTGTCAGCAACAGAACCCCACGGGGGCTTGAACTCACACACCATGAGATCATGACCCTGGCTGAAGTTGGATGCTTAACCGACTGAGCCACCCAGGTGCCCCACCCAGTATGTGGTTTGTTTTATCAAATGCTTCATGGGGTCTTTTAATGAACCAGGGGTGGGGTTTTTTTTTTTTTTAATGTTTATTTATTTTTTAGAGAGAGAGTGCACGAGCAGGGGAGGGGCAGAGAGAATCCCAAGCAGGCTCCCCACTGTCAGCATGGAGCTTAATGTGGGGCTTGAACTCACAAACCGTGAGATCATGACCTGAGCTGAAATCAAGAGTCAGACGCTTAACCGACTGAGCCACCCAGGCACCCTAAAAATAAAATCTTTTTTTTAATGTTTATTTATTTTTGAGAGAGACAGAGAAGGACAGAGCATGAGTGGCGGAGGGGCAGAGAGAGAGGGAGACACAGAATACGAAGCAGGCTCCAGGCTCTGAGCTGTCAGCACAGAGCCTGACGCGGGGCTCAAACTCATAAACTACGAGGTCGTGACCTGAGCCCCAGTCGAACACTTAATCGACTGAGCACCCAGGCGCCCTGTAAAAATAAAATCTTTAAAAAAAAAAAAAATGCTGAGTGAAAATTGCTTCAAATTTGGAAATCTATTCACAAACTCTGAAGTAAGTGTGAGGGTAGAATCAAGACATTTTGGACACAGCAGAATTCAGAACACTGACCTCCCAAATGCCCTTTCTTAGACAACGACAGCAAAATCTTGTGGACATTGTTCCACAGCTTTGATTCTTCTCTTCTCCTCCAAGATGCGTTCAGTATTCAGCCTTACCTCAGACAGCCTGCTGCATTCAAGGGAAACCTGAATCCATTCCCATTATCCACAGGCGGGCTTGATTAGTATAAACATAACTCCTCTTCCCTTATTATGGCATTGGTTCAGAGACTCAGGCAAGTCAGTCAATCAACCATAGCATTCAAAACAACCAAATAAACTGGTTCGGGAATGGATGTGTGAGATACTCTGGCCAATGACATACAAGGAGATATACGCCAGGTGCTTTCTGGAAAACGAGTTTCCAAAAACATAACCAGAAGAGATGCCCTCTCTTCCTCCAGACTAGTGGTGTGCCAATGAAAGTCTCAAGCTGCCTCAGACATTTCACCACCATAAGAGAAGGTGCCCTAAGGAAGACACCAAACCCAAGGGAAACCCAGCCAAGCTATTCATAGGGCCTGAGACACTAGATCAATCTCAGCCTGAAGCCAGCCCAATCTCTGGGCTCCCAGTTCACTGAGCCAAAAAATATTCTTAGAGGTTAAGCCTCCTCAGCAGTTTCTCCGTTATCTGCAGCTAAAAGCTGCCAGGAAATAGTGGATTCAATGCAGGGAGTACACATGGGAAGGCACAGAATGAGCACTCCACAAGGGTCCCAGAGGGCAATGAACTCAGAGTAAAGAGAGGTGAGAACCTCCCAATAGAAACTCTGCAGGATGCCTCATATAATGGAGCCTCTGGGGAGGCGGGAAGTGAAGCTATATAAAGTAAGCCAATACAAGGTGTGTGGGGGGGGGGGGGGGGGG
>NW_026057588.1:17394370-17400965 GCF_023721935.1 Panthera uncia
GAAAAAAAAAGAAAAAATGCAGGAAAAGTAAAAGACTACAGGACAAAAAGGGGGTGTAATCACAGTATAATTCCTCGCTCTGCAGTGGATTTTTAAATAGTCAAGGAAACATAAACCTGGTTTACTGACTTAACCACAGTTTACGATTAAAGTACACTGACAAAACAGGAGAGAAGAGAAAAAGGCGGTGGCAGAACCTGTTCCTCAGCTGTCACAGCAAAAGTGTCAGTCAGTCTAAAAGTGCTACATCAAGAAACAGCACGGTATGCTTGTTACAGATACGGAGGTGTCTTCTAGAAGAAATTGCCAAAAAATACCAAGTGGCTGCCTCTGGGGAATGGGACCAGGAGTAGAAAGGTGAGTGGTTTTTTACTCTTGCAAAAAGAGCTTGTCAGCACTATCTGACTTAACACAGTGCATGTATTACACTTCCACAGGATAAAACATTGACGTGTTTAGTATAAATTAATGAAAGATATTTGCTTAGGGGCAAAGCCTCAAGGGATAGTAGTAGAATCAAGAGAGCAGATGTATTAGGTTGGTTAGATAATGGTTACTTTTTTCTTTTCGTAACTTTGTCTAGGTTAAATTACAACATTTATAGCTTATGTATGTAAGTATAGCTTATGTATGTATTATAGCTGTATGTAAACTTGGGAGAAAAACTAAATTGCAGGGAAAAGACCAGCCCCACACCCAGGCAGGCAGAAAGCACAGCACTAGCTCCATGCGCCCCACGCAGGCAGCCAGGAGACATCAGTGCCCTGCACAGGACGGAGGCCCCAAAGCTGGGTGAGGGGCCTCCTTTCCCGGTGGCCACCAAAGGCGCCGGTTCCACACCTCCCTCCCCAGGGCCCAGGACATCTTCCCAGGCGCGTGGACCTCCCAAACAGGCCAGGCCTAGGAGGAAAGGCACTACAATTCAGCCTCCTCCACACTCCAGCCTGGGCCAGAGCAGGGTGGTCCATCAGCTTGGGACTTGGGTGCAAGAACATGGTGCAAGAGGGCCGGGGAAAAGGATACCTACCACAGGAGTCGCAGGTGAAGCAATCTGTGTGATACAGGCTCCCCATTGCCTGGCATGCCTGCCTTGCCCCGTAGATGCCAAGCCCACACTTGATGCAAATACCTATGGGAGAGACGCAGGAGAGAGCCCAGGTTAGCACCATGACTGTCCTAATGCTGCCTAACCCTCAGCGAATAAACTTCCTGAGCCTTCAGTTACCAATGGCTGACCTGGCGACAATAATGGTATCTGGGGGTTTGTTGATGTTGTTTCAGGATTCAGAGGTAAGCAGAGCACCGGGCACAGAGTCAGGGCTAACTGATGCCATCCTTGCCATCAAAATATTAATGACACGTGGGGGCACCTGGGTGGCTCAGTCAGTTGAGGGTCCAACTCTTGATTCTGGCTCAGGCCATGATCTCACAGTTCACGGGTTCAAGCCCCGCATCGGTCTCTACGCTCACAGTGCAGAGCCTGCTTGAGATTCTGCCTCCCTCTCTCTCTGCCCCTCCCCCCACTTGCTCTCTATCTCTCTGAAAATAAATAAAAATAAACTTAAAAAAATATTAATGACATGTTTATATTAGAAAGTCATTCTGGGTCCCTTCACCGGTGACCTGCTCTTGGACTGAGGGAAAATCCTTTCTGCGGTCTGTAAACCAGAAAGAATAAAGACCACACAGGCACACCCACCCCAGCCATGCTTTCCTCATCTGTGTCCTAAGGTGAATTGATTCTCGTTTGATCGGCACAGCGGCCTTGCTGGCCTGCCGCATGCCCCACAGTGTAGCTGCTGGAGACTCGGCAACACGCCGAGGAAGGCACGCTCAAGGAGCCTCTGTTCCAGCGGAGGGAGACAGACGACAACAGGTAAATGAATAATATCTCTGGTGGAAACAAGTGTGTGAGTTTTAAATTAGGGTGGTGAAGAAGGCCCCAGTGACCAGGTGATATCTGAGCAAAGGTCTAGAGGAAAGAAGGGAGGAAGTTGCCATGCAGGCATCTGGGATTACTGGTAGAATTGGGGATCACCCCTACCAGCACAGGGTGGGGTGCCCGGCAGGCAGGGGAGGGGTAGTAAGGAAAAGGGTGACCAGCAATGCCAGGGGTAAGCCCGGCACTAGTCCCGGGGATTCCCTGGCCAGCCCTCCTGAAGACCCAGAACATGGGCGGCCAGCCCAGACATCAGAAGCCCCCCTCACAGTTACCCGGGATCTCCTGTACTCCACAGGGCATGAAGACAGGCTCCACTGGCCCTTGAGACCCTAAATCTTCTGGATGCTCCGGGACATGCTCCCTCACCCTCTCCCTCTCCCTTTCTACCATCTCTCTCTCTCTCTCTCTCTCTCTCTCTCTCTCTCTCTCTCTCTAACATTTAACTATGGTTGAGCCTCTTCCCCATCAGCACCACGTCAAGAAAGTCAAGTCAAGAAAGAAAGCTCAGTCCACATTCAGCCATCTCCTAACCGTGCACACCTCCAGACCTCCCATCCCGAACCTGTTAGCCGTGGGACCAGCTCCTCCTCTTTCATGTCCAGGCTATGACCCACACCTAGATTTCTGGCTCTTCTCCCTTCCCAGCTCTGTTGGGTACTCCCTGCTCAGTCCTGGGCCTCCCATGCCTGGGTTTTTTTCCCCAGGGGAGGGAGGGCCAGCTCAGATGCCCTCAAAACCAGGTAGGAAAGTAAAGGTGGCTGGTGGGGACCCAGAATGGAGAATGGAGAACAGCAATTATTCCATACTGAAATTAATTACTAACTCAAATGTTTTGAGTATGCAGAAGGCCAACATGCCTGCAAGTCTCCACACGTGGCTGTCCCATGGCTCCCTGGGCAGTCCGGCCTGCTGCAATGGCTCAGCCTGTGGAGGGCTCCTGGTGATCTGCCCCAGTCCACACCTCTCTCCTGAGTCACTGAGCCAGCTCCCAGATGGCCTCAGACCACCGCAGGTCTAGAACAGAGCTCTGGATTTCCTGCAAAACTGCTCTTGCCTCAGCGTCCCTGCTCAGGAAACGGCACCTGTGCGTAGCTCGGTTTCAGGGAGCATCCAGGTCCACCCTCCTTGTCTCCTCCAACTGTGAATCTCAGCAACTCTGTTCCCTAATTTTGACTTCATTCCCTCCCCTCACTCCCACTGGCCTGATTCAAAGTCATCAAGTCTCATCCTAAAGTCCGTTTCAAGAGTGTCCTCAAGGCATCCCCGCCTGGCCCCCAATAATCCATCCCACAATCTGCAGCTAGACTTCCCTTTGGCAAGTAAAAATGACCTACCCCCTCACCCTTACTATTGTCCATCAAGTCTGAAAACCTGACCTCACCTTCTTAAGTTACCACAATCCACAGTGAAGAGTAAAAGTCAGTTTTCCACGGGAAGCAGGATAGGAGGTGGGGCAAGAGGAGAGGCTATGACCTTGTATGATGATTAGCTTTTGGTTCCGTTTGCTTTTTTTTCTAAATACGTGCTTTCGTCTCTTTAATAAAAAGACACTGACGAAGGAGATGGAGTACGCACGAAATTCAGGGAGCACAGCGTTTCGAAGAGAGGGGACTCCACCTGTGGGATGGAACAGTGAGACCAGGCCACCGAGGCCTGGCAAGCACCTGCGCCGGGCCGCCACCAGGGTCCAGCAAGAGCTGGCTCAGTCCCCTGAGGGGAGACAGATGGCTGAGGGGAGATGGGAGGCGGGCAAGCAAAGGCGATGCCAACCAGACACTGGGATGGGAAGAGGTGGGCATGCCACTGAGACTTTGTGACCAAGCAGGTGTGGCTTTGCTTTTTCCTTGCCATTTTTTTTTTTAAGAAAGACCCTTTCATTAAAGACATATTTATAACCAAAGAAAAAGGTCCAGTGGAAAGAGGAAAGCTGAAGATTGGAGGAGGTGGGGGTTGGAGGTGGGATGACCCTGATCCTCAGATCTAGACGGGGATCTGATAATAACAGGCAGCCTGCAACGGCTGACCTCAGTTTTCTCAGCAAAATAGAAAGCAAGCTCAGGGACCAGAGGGAACAGAAAGATTGTTGAGGGAATAAAAGAGGGAACTGACCAAGGCTTAGGGCGACGGGTGGCACCCAGAAGATCACAGAGGTTCAAGACCATCAACGCCTATTGGTACAGCAGCAAAAAAGGGGGGCAGCAGTCCTGGCTCAGAGTCAGAGTTCTGCAGGGCAGAGGTGATTCAAGGAATCAGAGGTCCTGAGACCAAGAGGCAGAACCGAAGCGAAACAAAACCAGGGTGTGGCCTTGGGAGGAGGTGGCTCAAGAGAAGGCAGGGAGGCCACCAAAGTTCAAGAGGTTCTGGAAGTCTGAGGCTATTGGCTGGCTCCCAGCAGCGGAACTTGGTGAGGAGAGATGGGAAAGTTCTAAAGCCATCAATGAACGGAGAGAGGGACCCGGAGGTCAGCAAGTGCCAGGGCCAAGGAGAAGGGGTGGCCCAGAGAGGAAGACCCACTCTGAGGATGTGGTATAGCAGACATCACTTGAGCTCATGCTACCTGTAGACTTCCTTTTGCAAAACTGTGTATGATTCAAGTTGAATTGTATGAAATTGCCACTTCTACGGCTCCGAAAGGTCAAATATCAGCACTAAGTTATCAGCAGTTCAAGCAAATAGTTGCCCATGTTTTTAAAAATTAGGAAAAGGTTACCCAGATCTGGCTTCTCTTGGGAAAAAAGGTGTACCATTGCTCACCTCCCACTCCTGGGTGGATTCAATGGGCCCTTTCGAAAGGATGAGCCACCAGCTTATGCGGTCTTGTGCGGTCAGCCCTTCACTCTCTCCCTGCCTGCTTGGGTCTGGCCACCTCAGCTTCGCACACAGATACGTGAGTAACCTCAGAGGCTCACAGAAACCACCCCGACGTGGGCCCTGTGGTGCACGGGGACAGGAGACAGGCAGTCTCCCCCAGAGAGAGCACTGGAGGCGTTCTCTTCAGAAGCCCACCCCAGCTTCGGCTCCCGGCACCTGCCGGGCTCGAGAGGCCAACAGCTTCCTAACTCACCTCCATGCTTCCAGGCCATCTGACAGCAGCCACAACACCTACCAAACCACAAATGCTCACCCCCATGTTCCCAGATGAGCTCAAAACTCTTCTGCGTGTCCCTCCTAAAGGCAGACCCACCCTGTGGCCCACGTAACCCCTGGGCGCAGAGTAGAACAGTCCACATCCTCACATGCCTCCTTTGGCCCACATTCTTCCTTCTGCCTGGAATGCCCCCGTCTAGCCTGTCACATACAGCCTCCTCCTCTCTCAAGATCCAGTTCAGGGCGGTCCTGAGCTGCTAGCTGGAATGAATGCATGAAAAGATACAAACCCCAGGACAGCCCAGTCCTGCCCAGCAAGATAACCACCCCCACCCTCACCCCCTCAGAGCCAGGTGCCTCTGCCTTCCTGCTTATCAGTAATGGAGGGAGGGAAGCCCCCTCCCCAGGCCGCCTCTCAGAACCTCCAGCCTCAGTAAGAGGCCTCCGAATTATCCAAAGGACTAGGGATCAGGAGGCCTGGGGCAGACTGGGAAATGGAGGCCGTAAGAGACTGGTGGGCTTTGAAATGCTGTGAAGCAGGATTCCCTTTGGGAACAGCCTGCATACACCACACAGCCCAGGGTGTGGTGTGGTGGGCCTCAGGGTGGGCGTCCCCTCCCTCACACACTCTGCCCCCTTGCCACTGCCATTACCAAAGCTGCAGGTCAGGCGGGTCCGGTGGTACCCGGCCCACCGCACCTCTCTGCTCCTGTCCACTCCCCACACTCCTGGGGGGAACGGGGGCACCAGTCCCTACAGTGCTGGGGTTGCCCGGCTGATCACGAAGCACAGTGCAGGAGGAGCAGAGGCACGTGCCAAGGGTTAAGAAGAAATGACCCGAAAATGGCTTATTGTGCCTATTGGCATGACTTTTTCTTAAAGGTAAGGCAGTGAGTGCATCAACTCACTTTGCCGGAACCCCTTCTTAGGCCAGAGACCTACAGTCGAAGTCGCGGCTGTAAATAAACCTCGGACCCTGCGGTTCGCACTCACACACCCTCTGCCCAGCCCCACGGAGACTCGCTTTTCTCACCCGGGCCCACCCCGCGCTCTCCCCCGGCCGAGCCACGGCCAAGCTCGCTCACCGAAGTAGTCCCGCGCCGTGCGCGCCTCCAGCGCCCGCTCCAGCTCGCGGGTTAGCGCCTCCAGCCGTCGCTCCGCCGCGCTCGGGCCGCCCTCCCGGCCCGCGGGCAGCTGCAGCGAAGGCAGGGGGAAGGGGGCCGGCCCCGCAGGCTCCGGGGAGCGAGCCGGCGCCGGGCCGGCGCCGGGCAGGAGCAGGTCGGCGTAGGCGCCGGCCGAGCCGCGGGAGCCGAGACTGGACACGCTGGAGCGGGCGCTGCCCACCGACGGCGGCCCGGGGCAGGGGCGCGGGTCCGAGCGGCCGGAGCGCGGGCTGCCGTGGCGCTGGTCGTAGCCCAGGCTGATGCCGCTGGAGCGGGCGCTGCCACTGCCGCCGCCGCCGCCGCCGCCGTCGGAGCCCGCCAGGCTGGCCCGCGGGCTGCCCGCAGGCTGCGCGCTGAGCCCGCGGGCCAGCCTGGCGGGCTCCGACGGCGGCGGCGGCGGCGG
>NW_026057588.1:17401365-17443727 GCF_023721935.1 Panthera uncia
TATGGATGGCTCACAGACAAACGGTTCCCACAATCGGCGGCGGCGGCGGTGGCCGCGCTTCGCCGAGAGCTCGGAGGGGCGCGGAGGCTGGGCCTGGACGCCGGGGCGTGCAGCTGGGAGCTGGCCTCGGCTGTGGCGCCGCGGTGCGCCCGGGGCCGTAGGGCCTCTGGAAAGGTCCCACATTCCCGCGGGCTGAGCTGGAGGCGGCTCCCCCAGTCCCGGCCGGAATAAGAAATACGAGCAGTTGACAAACGGTTCCCACATCCTCCCATCTCACTAACCAGCGCCGCCACACTTTCAGGCGCTGGGCCGGACTAGTTCAGCCCAGGGCCCAAGCGCTGCGCCTGCCCCAGGACCCAGGAGAACACTGCGTCGCGTGCAGATGCGCCCCCAGGACCTCGAGTGACCCCTCGACCCCCACCCAGCCGGTCCCGGAGCCAGCCAACCGGCTGCGCGTCGGTTTCAGGAGCCGCCGACTACTTAGTGGGGAAGGGGCCGAGTGCTGGGAGCCAGGGTTGGCTGGGGACAGGTCGCAGGCCCCCAAGGCCAGGCCAGGCCGGAAGCAGGCCTCAGGCTAAGCCAGTGGGCTAGTGAGCCCCAGATGTGGCCACCGCAGGCAGTCACGAAGAGCTGTGAGGACACTCCCTTTTTCCAGCACCTGCCTTCAGGGGCCCCGGGTGAGGCACCAAGGAGGCTCCTGGAATCACCTGCGCTGCCACAGGTACTGGGACGGAGTGGGGCCTCAGGGACCACATTGGGAGGGAGGAGCAGTGAACGAGAGCTAACTAGTGCTTTGTCTCCCCAAAGCACAAGCTACCGAGTTCTTGTCCTTGTATATTTCAAACAGCTTGTAGAGAAGAAAAGCAAACCATCATCTGTCAAGACCTGGTGGATTCAGGAAAACGGAAAACGACCTTGAGTGGAAGACTTTTCACTTTTGCAGGCACTCCCTGCTCAGAGGATTTCAGGAAGGTGCCCACAGTGTCGCTGGGCGCAGGGAGCCTGAATGCGGAATTGTGTCGGTGCAGATTGACCAGGGTGTCCGGCCTCAACATTGCTGAGGAGCGCCATTCTCCTCAGTTGGCGTTTGAGCAGTGTCTTACCCAGCAGTTCTTCCCCAGCACCTCTCAGATCTTGCAAAAATCCAACCCACCCGGTCACCCACCGCCAGCCAAGCTCACGGTGTTGAGGGCAGGTACACGTGGATGCACGTGTTTGGGGGAGCAAATATCTGGAGGGTATCATTGCATGAAAAATGATCTCCACTCTGAGAAAAGCAAATTAAATCAGCAATGAAGTATCACATTTCACTGACCACGTTACTATTTAAAAATGGACGTGGTGAAACTTGCATATATTTTACTGGTATGAGTGTCAGTTGGCACATCCTGTCAGGAAGAGCAATTTGGTGGTATTAATGGTGTCATACACAAACAAAAATACTCTATGCAGTAATGTTCCAAGAAATGTGTTTTTTTTAATTTTTTAATGTTTATTTATTTTTCAGAAGGCACAAGTAGGGGAGGGGCAGAGAGAGGCAGACAGGATCCAGAGCCTGCTTTGCACTGACAGCCACAAGCCTGATGTGGGCTCGAACTCACAAACCACAAGATCATGAGATCATGAACTGAGCCAGAGTCGCTCAACTTGGGGCACCTGGGTGACTCAGTCGGTTAGGCATCCGACTTTGGCTCAGGTCATGATCTCCCAGTTTGTGGGTTCAAGCCCTGGAGCCTGATTCAGATTCTGTCTCTGTCTCTTTGCCCCTACCCTTGCTTGTGCTCTCTTTCAAAAATAAATAAACCTTAAACAAAAACAACAAAAAGATCCTCCTCCTGTCTCTCCTTGTAATCTGGCTTCCATCAGATCCCCTTATCTGTCTGTAGTGTGTGGACCCCAATTATAGACACAAGTCAGGTTTGTTTTTTTTTCCCCACGGTCTCGGGACACATTCAGATGCCAATCAAGTGTGGCTGTCTGACTTGGGTCCTGAGGAAAGCGGGACGGCACACAGCCAAACTCCACATGGAGGAGTTGCTGGGATTCACTTTTTTCCCCTCCTCCAGGTTGCAGCAGTACTTATGAAATAGTGCTTCCTAGGGAGAGCAGCAGGAAATCTTTCACTTGAAGCCCAACTGTACCTCTCCCAGCTCAGCTCCTAGGGGCCAGTCTTCCCATGCACAGCACCAGACCCAAGGTGTGTGTTCTCTACTGGGAGGACATGTACTGGGAGCTGTCCCCAAAGGGATTTTTCCATCCTCTCCTTTGAAGCCCAGCTTTTTCTATCAGATTGAGTCCACCAATTTCCCCTGGTCCTGGTATCCCCCCTTTGGCCTCTTCAGAGGCACAGAAGAGTCAAAGCCATGGACAGGCTTGGTTCCCCAATCTAAGAATTAGGGTTAGGATGTGATAATTTCCCCTTCCTTCCTTCCTTCCTTCATCAGGGAGCAGTTGGTCCTTCCTTGGAAGGACCTTCCCTTTCTTGTCCTGAAACCTTATCCTGCACCCAGGAAAGGGCATTTATACACAAACTTTGTGTGTGGCAAACAAACACCCCAGCAGGTCTGCAGTTCCATGGGGCAGGGCGTGGGGAGCATTTGGGAATGTTGATTCCAACAGCTTTTGGTATCACATTTTTGAGCTTGAGGTTGGTGTTCATGACTCAGTGCTGCTGGAAGCAGATGCTGGGACCAATTGGGAACCTGGACAACACAGAAGATGTGGGTCCTCAGATCCCCATCCTACCGCCTATTGCTACCTTAAGTTGAGTTTCTCTAAGAAGTTGAGTTTCTGTGAATAGTCCTTAGTGTCTTACTGCTTTCAAAGGTTTCTACACAGGCTGTCAAGGTTTTCTCAGTGTGGCACGTCACAGAGTAGGGATGCAATACATGTTTATAGAATGAGTGAATGACACTGTACACAATGCCTACATTTTTCTGAGATTGACCTGAGAAAGTGAATTGTTGGTGGATCTTTTTTTTTTTTTTTTTTTTTTTCTGACAGCGTGCGCAGACAAGCAGGGGCAGAAAGGAAGAAAGTGAGCATCCCAAGCAGGCTTGTGAGGAGCCCCACTTTGGCCTTGAACCCACAAACCACGAGATCATGATCTGAGCCAAAATCAAGTCAGATGCTCAACTGACTGAGCCACCCAGGCACCCCTATTTTTTAAAATAAGCTCTACACCCAATATTGGGCTTGAACTCACCACCCTGAGATTGAGTAGCAAACTCTACTGACTGAGCCAGCCAGGCAATCCCGTTGGTGGATTTCTAAAGTAAAAGCCTGAGGACCCTGGAGCATTTGTACATTCTAGTAAAATTTTTCTGAGCCTTTGCCTATGTAAGTCATCACTTGTTGCAAGATTAAAAATGTTTAAAGCTGAGTCAGAGACAATTAGCAAAACTCCCCAAAATGTTATTTTATCAGAATAACATAGTATCTTCAGAATATAATCAAACTGCACAGCATCATCATAATCCTGTAGTTCAACTTGATTTTTTTTAGTGAGAGCAGTTGAAAAATTTCTCAAAACTCTTGGCTGGAATTTATTTTAAATTAGTTGCAGGGGACAAAAAAACAACTTCCCTCTGTGTGCAGAATGCAAATAATGTATTCCCAGTATGAAAGCGTCTATAAAAATACTTCTCTAAATATATCCTCCTGGAAATGGTCAAAATGGAGATGCTGGGACGCCTTTACCACCTCCCCAAGACACAATGACTAGAAATATCTGCCATCATCCTTTCTTCCCTGCTTTGACTTTTTAAGTTTCGATTTTCTATAGATTACAAAAGGCTAGTAGGAAGCTTAAATTTGCCCATGTTCCTTGGCCACAGAGCAAGTCCTCTCCAGATGCCTTCAGACGCCTGCTACCGATGGGCAATTTTCAGGAACAGGAACACCTATTATGAACCAAATGTTTTCTACAACTTCTAAGCGAACCACTAATCTACTGGGAGCAACTTGGCTATCTTGATTCTATGGAGACTCAAATGAAAGAGAATTCTTCCTAAGTCACAGCCTAGCAACAAGGACACAGAAGACTTGATAAATGTTGGACCCAGGAATCACTACAACACTTTCTCATGCCAACTTAGATTTTTAATAACTTTATTGCCTTTTTGATTTAAATCATAGAATATATTCATTACAAAACTTGAAAGTCACATGGGCTCAAAAGGAAAATACAGACTATATATATATATATATCTATCCATCTTTATTATGAAAGTTTTCAGAGAAAAGTTGGATAGTACAATGAACAATGTATACAGGCTCCACCTAGATTCAATAAATGTTAATTTTATCTTTATTATACATTTTGCTGAGCCATTTAAAAGTTGTTATGAAGCTTCATTTCATTCCTAATGTTCCAAGAATAAGGACAGTAGCCTCCATAAGTACATTATTATACCTAAGAAAATAATTCCATTATCACTATTCCATGTCCAAATTTCCAATTGTCACAAGAATTGTTAAAGTCATTTATTTTGCACTTGAGTTCCAGAATGTCCTACATTCTGTAGTTGTCTCCTAATGTTGTTTGGTTTGTTCCTCTACCCCCTCTATTTCCTGTCAGCTGGAAGTCAGGTCTAGATGGTGGATTAAGTCCAGGTTAACATGGGTTTTTTTGCCTACGTTCTGTTGTATTCTTCATATCATCTCATTACGAAGCACACATCAAGTTGTTCCATTATTGATGCTAGGTTTGAAGACAGGTTCATAGCGGTGACAGATCAGTCCGTTATCAAAGGTTGATTTTTTCGTTTTGCAAATTATCTTTATAGCAACATTTGAGCACTGTGTAAAGATTCTGTTCAACAGCCTTTTGCAAAAGGTTTTGGCATCCATTGATGTCTGCCTGATTGGTTATTTCATGAAGGGGTCAGGCTATTCTATATTAAAACACTGAATCGTCTCATACATGCCAAGTATGCAGATTGATCTTTGAGACAACAGGCTACATAGGTAAACTTGAGTCACCAGACCGTTCCCATTAAGGCTGGAAGATGGTTTGTCAGACTATTTCAGGATAGAGCTGCTGGGGAAAGACCGTTGACGAGCTCTGCGTCTGGCTCCCCAACTGAGAAGACAAACTCACATGGGAAAACCATGAACACAAGGCCAAATCTAAAGTGTCTCCATGCTCCAGGTATGTGGAGGCAGCTTGGATCTGCTTAGTCTACTTGGGCAATACCTCTGTGTTGGACCTGCCTTGCTGACCCTGATTTTATTGAAACAGGTAGAAAAGGGACAGACCCTGCTGGAAAAGGTAGTAACAGAGTTGTAGAGACAAAATGCACTGGTCTCCCAAAACACAAGCATATCTCTACAGATCAAACTGGTACTCATTGCCATGTACATTAAAATGGAAAAGAACATACATATACAAAATGCTGAAAACACATGGACAGTTGAGTCTAAAGGGGCACTGTGAGGTTTTAGGAATGGAATTTCCAAACTGACCATGATCACCAGTGACCAACCAGTTAACTGAAACATTTCTGAGAGGTGGTATTCCAGAATATTTCATTACTGTCTGTTACATAGTTTTGTCATTTTGAGATTTTCTTTTTCCTGGAGGAAAATGGAACATCTTCTAAAAATCTAAAGGTAAAGTGAACCTCACAGACTCCTCTAGTTGTAGGTGGGGATTCAGCTTGCTCACTGCTGTACTGAAGGCTGGAAGTCAGTCCATCTTGTGGGCATCAAGCAGCATGCTCCTGAGGGCTGAGTCTTGTTCAGCATGATTTTCTGAAGGCTTTGATTACATTCTGAATTTACAAATGATATAAAACAAGGAGTAAGAATTAATAAACTAGATGGCAGAGTAAGAATTACACAAAGGGGAACAAAACAATGAGCTATCAACTTGAAATTTGAATTGACTGCGGTCAAACCCACCAATGGCCAAGGTACAGAATGGGGGAAAACAGCTTCAGGGGGTTTCTATTATCTGAAAATTCAAGGCACATCTGTGTGAAGAGAGAGAACCCTAAGGGCCAGGGTACTCTAAGGTCCTGGGCAGAGACATAGGTGCTGATCCATCTCGTGCTGGTCTGGCCACATCTGTATGCTGGAGTTGGGCTCTAAACGGTACACTCAGGAAGGGACTTTGATGAATTGGGGGTTGGAGGGGCAGTCCAGGGAAGACTGCAGAATGGAGAAGACTCTCCCCTGCTCTGGAATCTCAAAGCCAAGGTTCTATGTTACTGGGGCTAGGCAAAGACCACTTAAATGAATTCTCAACAAAAGGCCAGTTGTTTACAATCCAAACTTAAAAAGCAACATTGCCATTAAAAATTTTATTTTAGAAAGTACTCATCTATGGCAAACCGTGGAGGTCTTTTTTAACCTTCACATCCATTATGAGTTAGTTTTTTAGAAGGGAAGAATTTTGCACGCCTGCAGTAGTATATAAACCCAATAAGGCAGCAGAAACGTGAACTCTGCAGGCTCGTATAACAAGTATGCAGATGCCATTTATTTGGTCCATAAGTACAGTGTAGTCGTATTTGAGTTCTACAAAACACCAAATATAAATAACCTGAAACTGTAACAATACACAAAAATTGGCTTCTTACACAGACATACCAGGCAGTACAAGCTGAAAACTTGAGTAAATTAACATTGTTTTACATTAATATACATAGTGCCAGTTAACATTTAAAAACAAGTTTCAATGCATAGCACGTGATACTTCTTTGAATCTGTTTCAGTCAGTTAAGAGTATGAAAATGGTTAGATCTAGGCTAAAAATAATTCTTCTTCTAACCAAAAATAAAGGCGTAATATTTATAACCAGGTATCAACTTTACTAAACCACAATATTTTAAAACTGTTAAATGATACCTAAGGGTATTTACATTAAAAAGGCAACATGCATTGTGGTGTTTTATCTCATGACTGGTTATGCACACACTTTGTTCAAAGGGCTTTAAAACTATAATCCTACTTTCAATACAGCATACTGCAATGTTTCTAATTGTTCTAGCAAAATGAATGCTTTCAAAGGGAGCAGAATCATCTTCAGGTCAACGGTGTCAATTTTTTCCCTTTGGAACAAAGGACATAACAAATAACCTGGTTCTGCCCAGATGACCTACTGCAGTTAAGAGGGTTCTGTTTAGAGGCATTTGTGTTCAATCTAATGCTATGACATCGTCAAGCTCTTCTGTCTGTTCTGTGCGTGACCTCTTTGCACTGATATTCTCTTTCTCATCTAATTTCCTCTTGCGACTTCTCTCTTCTTCACTGATGTCAGCATTATTTGAAGGACCTTCTTCATCTGAATCAACTATGAGCACATCATCTTGCTCTTGTGCTTATTTCAAAAAAAAAAGGAAAAAGTGGTTAAAAGTGTGGGCGTTACTAGTGATTCACTAATATTTTATGAAAGTGAAAAGTTAGCATTTCCAATATACATCAAACTTAAGAATAGCTACCCTTAGGGAACCTTCACTTTATACATTATACATTTCTGTACTGTTTTAATGTTTTCTGTAACGAGCACCTATTTTTGTTTTCTAATCTAAACAAAAAAACTGTAACAAGCATTATGTAACTCAAATTATTATAGCTCCTCGTTTCTATCTCTCCAACAAAAAAGGGGAGGGTGCATATCCTAATACTGGTAGCGGTGGTAATAATAATAATAAAACAACAACAACAACATATACATAGCACTTACAAGGTGCCAGGAACTGTTCTGAGCACTTTGCATATAACAACTCATTTAATCATCACAACAACCCTATAAAGAAGACAATAATATTATCCGTTTTCTAGAAAAGGAAACTGAGGTACAGAGACTGACTTGCCCAAGGCCACACAACAGCAGAAGTCGAGGCCAGGATTCAAACCCACACAGTGGGCTCTATAGTGCATGCTCTTAACCTTACACTACAGTTGGTTTTGTGTACCACCCCCCATCCCACCCCTGCCAAACCAAAGGCAGAGTACCTGCCTATCTTACTCATGGCTAAAGCCTCCCAAACCCCATGGTAATGGATCAATCAGTGCATATTTCAAATTATGATTTTTTAACAATGACCATAGTCCCTTCCTCATAGGAGAATGATAGACTTTTCCATTTCTGGAGGGGAAAATAGGTCATGAACCCATGGCTCACAGGTGGGCCATGCTCTAGTCAGTCTCAAAGTTCATTTTAAAATTCTCAGAGGACAGGAGAACCAAGAACAACCATATTCCAAAGAACACCAAAAACTTGGGGTTAAAAAAAAGTTAACTTTAGTTTCCTGACTGAAAAATGAAGAGAGGAGGGTTGCGGGATGTGAGCAGGTAGTAAACATCCAAATCCGAGCACAGTAAATCACCAAGCACTAGCACTAAAAACTCAGGGTAACAGAGTCCCTGATGCACTTTACCAAAGTCATACCGGTTCTCAGGAAACTGTGAAATTCTAAAATTCTATACTTACCAAGCATCTGTTCACTCAACAGAGATGCACTGATTTGCTTCCCATATTTAAGGGGAAACAAGCATACAAAATCCAAAACTACTACTAAGAATGAACTGTCTTCACACACTAGTAAACTCCTCGACACTTCTAGTTTTAAAAGCCCACTAACAAAAAATAATAGTTCCTATTTTCCATAAGAATTAAAACAACCAATGCCAAACCAATCTACACCTTTAACAATCCTACAGATTTCTATTTTACGGTAAAATTCGTAAAATACTCATAGTTTGTTTCTATATAATGTCTTGCTTGGTGGGTTAATCAACAAAATGCTGGCTGGCTAGGCCATGACTCACCAGTGGACGTGGACGGCTGAGCTCCATCGTCACTGCCATTGGTTATGCTTTTGGCAGCATCTTCAGCCTGTTTGGGCCCCACTTTTTCTGGGGCATCACCAACAACTTCAAATTCAACATCCTTCCCTAGGTCCTCACTGTAAAATAATCAGACACTATAAAACTGGACCCCATGACAAAGGCACACCAGAGAGACACTGTTCCTCAAAGCTCTAAGTGCATTTACTATGTACACACCAAATATACAGATGCTGATTTTCAAAGAGCTAAAATTAAAAATAACACTGCACACAACAAATTTCTGTTGTTAATTCAAAACTCTACTTCAAGTGTTCAATACCACTGCCCCTTCAAATCAGGGAAAAGGTTTTTTAAAAATGTTACATAACTTCCACTTCTAGAGCAGAAAACGGAGTCTAAAACTTTGTGGCCCAATGTTGCTCTTAAGGCATTATTTCTTTAGCTACCAGGTGAAGAGTCTATACACTCAACCCTGATCTTGACCAAAGTAACTTGGCGTTTAAGGAACAGGGTTATATGGACTCTGGGTCTCCCCACTATCTTTACTGGCAGTACCCTGATTTTGTAACACATTTGCAAAAACATGTATGAAAATTTAATGCATGAAAGTCAAACAAAAGACTTACATGTTATGTTATAAGGGGGGAGGGTTCTGTTCCCAAGGAGCTAAAAAATATGATAAAAAAAAAAAAAAAAACCCTAATTATGCCTCCTCTTTAGACACCATCTGATATTTCCATTTTACTGTAGATCTACTTTCATTGTTTTTTTCTTGTGAACTTGAACACGAGCACACCACGGACATCCAACGGTGTCTAATTGAGACTAGGGATCACACCCTAGCAAAAATTCTCTTTGACTCAATTGTCTAACTTTGTGAAACTTATACTCCTTACTAATAACTCACATTCAGTCTTCCCTGTCATTTTATGTTTTTTATAAACCAAGTATATAAAATGTGATATTCTCCAAACAACTACACAAACTGTATGTTTGTAAAGAGATGGCAATACTGGCAAAACAATCAGATGCAGGCAGCAACCCTCCATGTTTGTAAGATAATGCCCAAAGTCCTAAGTTGGTGTGCAATTTAGGTGTGTCAATGGGCATGCACAAAAGTGCACTTGACAGGTAAACATACCAAAATGGAAGACTACCTGCATTTTAACTGTGTTATATACATGCAAATACTCTGTAATGCAAGCACTTTGAAGTTTTTTTTATAAAATGGGCAGAACATTAAAAAAAAAAAAGTGATTCAAACATCTGTAATTCTTTTCATTATCTCATTATTAAGATCACAAGTTAAATTTGTGTTTTATGAGGGAAATATTTCTTCCTTTCTTCTAATGAATCTTTAAAATGGTTGAAATTTTTATTTTAGTTCAACTATCAAAATGAATTCATCTCTGATTATAACTATTCAAATGCTTGGATTTCTACCTTTTCTAGGTCTTTCTGATCAGACACCACTGATGATAGTTACCCTTAAACATTTTTTGCCTATTCCTTTTATTTCAGAATTCCCCAAATTCCTCTGTAGGTCAAGCCTCAAAGGAACTGAGTAGCCAACTCAAGCAAATATACCATGTGGTTTCAAGTGAACAGCAGGGCTTAAGAGTAAGAAAACATCTTTTTCTTCACTCTTTAAATATTCAAATAATTTCTTACACTTAAAATATTAATAGTTCCCACCTATGAAGGATGTTGATCAATAAAGTATAGTCCTGAAGGAAATCGTCTGCTTGAAGCCGGCTCCCATTTCTAATTCCAAATTCTGACAGCTTTTTATGATTGTTAGCTAAGAAATTAGAAAGAAATTTAGATACTAAAGTTATATTTCCACAGAGCAGTCACATTAGCTTTAAAAAGGTTAATCCCCCCCCCCTCTATAAGCTCAATTGTCATCCCCTCAAATTTGTATGTTGAAGCCCTAACCCTAGGCACCTCAGAATGTGAGAGAGTGGTTTTTTTTAAAAAGGTGATTAAGATATAATGAGGCTGTCAGGCTGGGCATAATCCAACATTTTTCTAAGAAATCAAGGAGAGAGACCTCAAGAGAAAGCAAACCTGTGGATAATTTGATCTTTTGACCTGGAGCCTCCAGAATTATGAGAAAATAAATTTCTGTCACTTAAGTCACTCTGTCTGCATATTTTGGAATGGTGGCCCTAGCAAACTAGTCCACTACAATATTAGACACTTAGAAATTCAACTCAACTATTAAAACTGTTGAAAGCTCAACTATTAAAACTGTTGCAAAAAAACCCAAACTGTGAGAAATTCTGACACTCTCCCATTCAAACCAAATTAATCTGGAATCCTGAAGGAGTTGAAGACAACTTTTAGAGTTGTTCAACATATATTCTACTTACAAAGAGATTATCTACAACTTCACTTTTCAGCAAATTTTACAGAAACATGAGAAAACTGTTGATTTGAATGGATTTTTCCGTTTTTCAACACAAATTTTCAACATTTCTCAATGACAAGTCAGTGGGGACTCCCAAAAATAATCACTCTATAGTTTTAGTTTCCACATGTCATTTCTGCTTCATGCAGCAAAGTACCTAGCACAGCACCCCCTAACACTCAATAAACCTGATACATGGATTAAAATACTCCCATGAAGAACAATTCCTCCAACCCAACTTTTTAGGTCACCACCTCCTTCTACCTACTGTTGGGTCTTTCTGCCTTAATTATCCTTTCTCCCCTGAATGTTCAGATGCTCCTCTCTCTTAACCTATACAAGCACTCAAGTATC
Source organism: Panthera uncia (assembly GCF_023721935.1). NCBI lineage: Eukaryota > Metazoa > Chordata > Mammalia > Carnivora > Felidae > Panthera > Panthera uncia. The sequence continues at coordinate 17,412,932 of NW_026057588.1, forward strand.
ATTTACAAAACTGCTTCCTCACTTTGCTCCCAATTTATACCCCCTCCTCACAACAGAGTGCACTTTATTGAATACTTGTTCCATGAGGGACACACTATATAGAACCTGTTGACCTATACAGTGCCTGGCACATGCTAAGTAAACTGTATTTTAAATTCTAGTTATCATTAAATATATGTAATTTTCTATATAATCTAATAATCTTTTTCTTTGTTGGTTATTATTTAGTTGCTTGTAAGGAAAATGCTTAGAAAGGATCCCCTCCTTGAAACCCAGAAACTAATGATGGTTTCTTTTTTTGGAGAGTAAGTGGGGGAGAGAAGGAGAGAAGAGGGGAGAGGGAGAGAGAGAGAGGGAGGGGGGAGAGGGAGAGGGAGAGAGAGAGAATCTTTTTTTTTTTTTTTTTAATGTTTTTATTTTTGAGAGAAAGAGAGAGAGAGCTCAAGCAGGGGAGGGGCACAGAGGAAGGGGGATAGAGGATCCCAAGTAGGCTGTGTGCGGACAGCAGTGAACCCAATGTGGGGCTCCAACTCGTAAACAGGATTATGACCTGAGCCAAAGTTGGACACCTGAGAGACAGAGAGACGGAGAGGGAGAGAATCTTAAGCAGGCTTCATGCACAGTGTAGAGCCCAAGGCGAAGCTTGTTCCCACAACCCTGGGATCATGACCTGAGCTGAAATCAAGAGTCATGTGCCCAACCGATTGAGCCACCCAGGCGCTCCACTACTGACAGTTTCTAATTCTTTTAGGTTTTTTTTTTTTTAAGTAAATTCTATATCCAACGTGGGGCTCCAACTCATGACCCCAAGATCGAGATATGCAACACTGACTGAGCCAGCAGGGCGCCCCTACAGATTTCTTATTTTAACTTTTTAATCTATCTGGAATGCCTTTAGAGAATGGTAGCTCCTACCCAGACTTCTATCCTCAAGCCCTTTTACATATTCCCTACTTAACTACAAACTCCCCAGATCCAACATGTTAGAAAGAAAAATAGTCTACTATGCATCTATCCTGGTCAATTAACATCATCTCCAAAGCCAGAGTCCTGGCGACAGTCCTGTACAAGCCCAACAATGACACTTTTCTTCACCTGGCCGACCCATAAACTCTGACTGCAAATCTCAACTCTGTCATCTGCTTATGCCTCAGTAAACAACCCTCACTACCTTCAGTTTTTTCTCCCTAACTGGCCCCCTGCTTCTTCTTTCACATGCTTAACTCCTCCTCTGCAGACTATGCTAGAAGGTAAATACATTAATACATTCCCTGCTTATAAATCCTGGTGGGAGGAGGTCACTGGGGGAGGACTACAAATACATGTCACATGTATGCCACACGAAGCCCTCCAGCTGTGCCACCACCACCAAGCCCACAGCACCCTACTTTCCAGTGAAACAAATAACTGGACGTTCTGAAAGCCTTTTACGTTGTTTCACAAGCTCCTGCGTTTTACAGCGGCTGCTGATTCTGCCCAAATGTAGACATTCCCTTCTCTGCCAGCGGGCCTTTACTTCTTTAAGAACTGGCCCAGGAGTCCTTTCTCCTGTGACCCCTCCCCTTCACAAGGCTTCCGACCTTGTATGCTCTCTTCCTACAGTTATTTCTTAGATTGTAGTAAATCACTTGTTGACCATCTTTCCTCTCCTTCCAGGCTTTCAAGTACTTCAAGACAGGGACCACTGCCTTATTCATTCTCGAATTATAAACACAGGACTGTACCTATAACACAGGGCCCTAAATGTATTTGAATAAATCCCACCCTTAGTACTCAGTAGCACATGTATGCTGCTACATGTGCTACTGAGAAGGACCAGTTTTAAGCCACTGAGATTCTTGACCAGTTTCCATTTTTAAAGCCCAAGCATTTGAAAGAGCTGGCCAGAACCAAGGGAGAGTGTATCGTCATGGACAAACTTTCTATGTGCATATGAAGACAGCTAGCTAAAATGGGGCTTAAACATTCAACTGGATTCTTAAAATAGACTACTACCTAGCCAAAACAGGGTCTTGAATTACTCATGACCTAATATCTCAAGCAATTTCTTGACTAGAAACTACAGCCAAGAGGAATCCTGACACTAAGTTTTAATTTAAAGGCTTGACATTTGAATAACCCTATCAGGATCTGACAAAGTGTCCTGAATAAATGACCAATGAGCAAATGTGTGAATAAATACATCCTATTTTGGGAAAACAGTGCCCAAAGTAATGGTACCATGACAAAATTGGGGATGTGGAGAAATCAACTAAAATGGCAGCCCAAAGAGATGAGCTGCCAAAGTGACTGAAGAGGTGTGGGAACATCTAAGTACACGAAGATTGACTAGCACAGTCTGAAGGGAGCACAACCATAACCAATTCTAAGAAAGCTTAAACAGAACCAAATGCATTGTACTTTATACAACAAATGCATTAACAAAAGGGATGACAACCTGCCTGAACTTTTGAAAAGGAAAGCCCAGAAAGCCTGGAAAGCCAAAGGTGGGCAATGATTTTCAGTACTACTTTCTGCTCTATGGCAGGCTATCAAGGCTTCTCTGCTCTTTGACAAAACACCTAATAGCCTTGGGGTGCCTAGGTGGCTCCGTCAGTTAAGTGTCTGACTCCTGATTTCCACTCAGGTCACGATCTCACGGTTGTGATCGAGCCCTGTGTGGGCTCTGAGCTGGGTGTGGAGCCTGCTCAAGATTCTCTCTTGCCCTCTCCCTGTGTACCTCCCATCCCATCCCCATGCGCACGCTCTCTCAAAACAAAACCCCTTAATAGCCTTAAATTACCCTAACGGCCAGAGCAACGTTCCCATTACTAATTTAGCTTCAAGGATCCAGGCAAGGATAGTCCTTGTTAGGCAAGGATAGTCCTTGTTAGTGGACTAGAGCATTATGGTCACTGTAGACATAACTGTGCAGTGGGTTCTTGAGAAACAGTCCCTGAGACACCCTGACAATATGGAAGTCCCCACACCTGAAACTGTGGTGATCCCAGCACGACAGTGCCACCTAGGGAGTGCACTTTCATGACCAAACATTGCCCCTTTCAGCTGTGATACCGAGCAATATGCACAATGGACAGACTCATGTTACTTCTTCATGTATACAGTTTCTACCCAAATGAGGAGAGTGAATAAATGCAACGTATAATACCTTCTGTCTCTCCCTCTTCTGAAGATATTAGGATTGTTCCTTTCCCATCTTCAATTTGGACATCTGGTGCTACCATAGCAAATTTTTCTTTCACGATCTAGAAGACAAAAAAATTTAACATATTAATATATGTAGTTAAAGACCATAAAAAAAGAAAAAGAAAAAACAGACATTTTCCCCCCATACTTTCCCGTTCCATTGGAAATGGAAAGGGGGCAAGTTGTTCTTTAAGACACCCAGGACATGCAGAAAGCACTGGAAATTCACCCAATTACTCCATGCCCATGCTGTCCACCTTGTACTCCCATGTTTGACCACTGAGAACATTCAGATAAAACTTCCTCCAAATGGGAGATTGCAAACTCCTGATTGGCTCTTGGTATTCCCTACAGATTAGATACTGAGCTAGACATTTAACACATTTCATCTTAGTCTCTAAACCAATCCTGTAGTGGAAGATGTTCTATAGACGGAAAATTTGTAAGACGGATTCTTGGATTAGTCTTCCTCTTCCCAAGTGCCATCTCTCTTTAAATTTCAAGATGGATAGGGGCGCCTGGGTGGCTCAGTCGGTTAAGCGTCCAACTTCAGCTCAGGTCATGACCTCGCAGTTTGTGGGTTCGAGCCCTGCGTGGGGCTCTGTGCTGACAGCTCAGAGTCTGGAGCCTGCTTTGGATTCTGTGTCTCCCTCTCTCTCTGCCCCCTCCGCCACTCATGCTCTGTCTCTCTCTCTCTCTCAAAAATAAACACTAAAAAAAAATTTTTTTAAAAATAATAAATTTCAAGATGGATAAAGAGTGATAACAATCTGTGAAATACTAGCTGCTTTTAGAAATGACAGGGGAAGGGCGCCTGGGTGGCTCAGTTAATGTCCGACTCCTGATTTCAGCTCAGGTCATGATCTCACTGTTCACTGACAGTGTGGAGTCTGCTTGGAATTCTCTCTCTCCCTCCCCAACTCGCTCATGCTCTCTCAAAAGAAATAAATAAACATTTTAAAAAAATAACAGGGGAATTCTCTAAAGGTCGTATTACCCTAAAAATAGTGGACTTGCCTTTAAGCTCAAGAATGAGTACATACCAACTACAATTACTTCCTAAGGAACCAGGTGGGGCAATCAGCCTCTGCTGGCCAGTATACCAAATCCTGCTGCTTCTCCATCAAAACGTAAGCTCAAATCAATCTGCCCTATGTAATCAATTCTGGGAGAAAGGCTATTCCCTCTCAAGCAGCCTGGGCCGCAAGGGTCTATGCCCCCTATGTTGGGTAAATATGAAACATGATGATGAACGTTATCAGAAAGCAATCTGAAGTGATCCCCAAAGTAGGAAGTAGCATCCATTCAGGCCATTTTAGAAATCTTCCCAAACACAGAGAAACTAACCTAACCAATTTAGGAAGAACCTAAGGACCAGACCACACACTAAACTTCCATTTCCCTCACTCCACAGCGCCACTGGTATATCCAGATGCACAAATGCTGCATTTCCTAAGACGCCAACTTAACACACCAAAATCAGGACCCTCACTAGACCATTTAAGGATACCGTCTGTCAGAAAACACAATTTACACACTATCTGGTAACTGTCTCTTGCTTGCCAAGAAACTGTGTCACCTCTGTACAACCTGTGGTGCATATTCCATCCAAATTCATCTATTCCTTTCTGGGATGTGAGGCACATATTCTGGAACCACAGACCAAAAACGTAGTAGGAACCCAGACACTAAAGCAACCTAGAATATCAGAGCAATGCACTTTAGCAGTCAGAGCCTTTCAGAGTAATTATGTGGTTTAGTTTGTTATCATGTTAAACTATACCGCAAAAGGGAGCCTACGTTTTCTTTTTTTTTAGGAAAGGAAAACGAACCTTGTGGAAGATTACCAGCCTGTACACTTACCTTATCCTGTAATGTGAGAACAGTCACTTTGTGTACATTCAGCCGAACAGTCACCTCTGGCTTGCTGGCACATACGTAACAGTTAGGGTTAGGAGGATCCAGTGCACAAGGCACAAGAAGCTTCTTTCTTGGGTTTGGTTGTTTGTTCAAAAAAATCTTTGGAGAGAAAATACAGGCAGAAACCAGAAATCTTATGCTTTTATATACCATATAATTTGAAGCCTACGGTCTTCTTTACTGCACGGTCGATAAAAAATGACTTAAATAGGGGCGCTTGGGTGGCTCCCTTAAGCATCTGACTCTTAATCTCGGCTCAGGTCACGATCTCATGGTTTCTGAGTTCGAGCTCCACATTGGGCTCTGCACTGACAGGATAGTCTGCTTGGGACTGATTCATTCATTCTCATTCTCCCTCTTTCTCTCTCTCTCCCTCCCTCCCTCCCCCCCACCCGCTCCGCATGCTCTCTCTCAAATAAACTTTAAAAATGACTTAAATCTTCCCTTCTAGATGGCAGAAAACATAAGGAAAATCATGGCCTTTTTAAGAGCCTGATTTTCTTTCAACTTTCTTTAACAGTTAGTGACCATGTGAAAGGCTGTGTTTACTGAAAAGAAATCTTGAAGACTCTATAAACTATTCTGCAAACTAACTTAGCGAATTAAGGGCCTAGCTGTATTCATCTCTGATACATTAAATCAATTTTGGGGTATCTTCCTAGTGGTTATTCTTATCAATTTTAAGCCAACCTCCCAATAATAAATACCAATATGCTAATTTCTCCGAATAATGGTAACACTTTCACAGATGCATGGAACCAATGTGCCGTTTTTCTTTTCAAGTTGTCTTTGATGACTACAACATTAACATTTATATAAAGAAGAGAAAAAGTGATGTACTTCAGGCAATATTAGCACCTATTTACGATTTCCCAAGCATACAAACAAAAAATAAAAGCCAATGAAAAATTTAAAAATTGCAATGGATAAAAAACTTGCACTGAAATTTAAAAAGGTCCCAACTAAGGGACGCCTAGGTGTCTCAGTTGGTTAAATATCTGACTCTTGACCTCAGCTCATGATCTCCTGGTTCCTGGAATCCAGTTCTGCTTGGGCTCTGTGCTGACAGTGTGGAGCCTACTTGAGATGCTCTCTCCCCTTCCCCTGCTCATGCACACAAGCACGCTCTCTTTCTCTATCTTAAAAAAACAAAAAAAGGTCCCAAACTTAACGTCATTATTACTTTACTACAAAGTTCAGCAAACACTAGCAAGATCAATACAAACAAAGGTCAAAAGAACACTAGAAGTAAATACACAAATCTCTCACTTTGTGATGACCATGTTAAGTGTGGCCACCAAAGTGGAACCTCAGATTCCCCAAGCTTAAAGTAAATCCTGGGGTGCCCAGCTGGCTCAGTTGGAAGAATATGCGACTCATGGGGTGCCTGGGTGGCTCAGTCAGTTAAGTGTCTGACTTTGGCTCAGGTCATGATCTCATGGTTTGAGTTTGAGCCCCAGTTGGGCTGTGCTGACAGCTCAGAGCCTGGAGCCTGCTTCGGATTCTGTGTCTCCCCCTCTCTCTGCCCCTCCCATGCTCATGCTCTCTTATCTCTCAATAATAAATGTTAAAAAAAAAATTAAAAAAAAAAAAAAGCATGTGACTCTTGACCTTGGGGTTGTGAGTTCAAGCCCCATGATGGGTGTAGAGATTACTTTTTAAAAAAAAGAAGAAAAACCAAATCCTGGGAGAGGCAATCAAGTGCTGGGAGGAGGGCTCCTGTAGCAACAGTATTGCTAGAAGTTAGTATTGTATTGGCAAGGTCAGAGGCAGGGTTCAATGGGGAAAACAGATTTGTTTGATCTAAGCTTCACTAGGAAGATAACTGTATGAAGGGAAATCGACAGTAACGGAAGCAACTGCTAACCCTGTTGATGCCCAGGCTAACACTATTAATTCATCTTAAAATTCACTTATAAATGTGAACCAAAAAATCCAGACATAAACATCATTAACCCAAGAGGGAAAAAGCTGAGTAAAAAGAAATGAGAAGGATTGTTATAGGAAAGAGTACATATTTTAAATAAATTCAACAATTAGTATTGTTTGTGAGCTCAAAGGGATGCATACTGTAGCCACAGGACAAACTCAGGCTGCTAGAAGGTGGAAATCAAAAATGAAGTTCTTAGGGGCGCCTGGGTGGCTCAGTCGGTTATGCATCTGACTCTGGCTCAGGTCATGATCTCACAGTTTGTGGGTTTGAGCCCTGTGTCGGACTCTGTGCTGACAGCTAGAAGCCTGGAGCCTGCTTCAGACTCTGTGTCTCCCTCTCTCTCTCTGTCCCTCCCCCAACTTGTGCTCGGTCTCTCAAAAATAAATAAAATGTAAAAAAAAAAAAAAAAAAAAAATCTAGTTCTTAGAAATTAAAATTTTGACAGTTAAGAAAAAGAATTAAACCAAATCAAGGTAGCAGACTGGCAATGATTCTACACCCATTCACCCCGAAACTACATGGAAACAATAAAAAATATTTTAAGAGTAAATCAATAATAGCACTGAAAAGTATGAGTACCACTGCAGAGTAGGTAGTTTTTCAGAAATTCCTAAAAACTGGGACATCCAACTTGATTTCGGCTAAGTTCATGATCTCTCAGTCTGTGAGTTCGAGCCCCACATCTGGCTCCGCACGAACAGCACGGAGTCTGCTTGAGATTCTCTTTCCCTCTCTCTCTGCCTGTCCCCTGCTTACACTCTCTCTCTCCCAAAATAAACATTAAAAAATATATATGCATTTATGTATTTCAAAATTCCTAAAAATAAATTGATCTTTTCATGTCAACATTATAGTAAAAAGAAGAACATAAATGAGCAAAAATATTGGCTAGAAGTATTTTCAGGAAGTTTTTTAAATTGCTAAGTTGTTAAGAATGCAAATCATCTTCAGGCAAATTCAAAGTGAAAGCAGGAATCCAAAGAGAATGTCCAAGTGGCTTTGGTTTTAAAAGATAAATCTAGGAGCGCCTGGGTAGCTCAGTCGGTTGAGTGTCCGACTTCGGCTCAGGTCATGATCTTGCTGTCCTTGAGTTTGAGCCCCGCGTCGGGTTCTGTGCTGACAGCTCAGAGCCTAGAGCCTGTTTCAGATTCTGTGTCTCCCTCTCTCTCTGCCCCTCCCCCACTCATGCTTTGTGTCTCTATCTGCAAAAATAAATAAACTTTAAAAAAAAGAAAAAATTAAAAGATAAATCTAGTCCATCCCTCATGCATGTAGAACTCTCTAACAGAAACTCCCATAAAGCAAGGACCTGGAAGAGGAGGAAAAGATCTTTCCCACAAAAACAGCAAGACAGATGATTGTGACCTTGGTGCTTAGGGGAGCAGGGAAATATCTTCCTTCATGTTTCATTACAGTAGGACAGGGCTCATGCAGACTTGCAACTTGGATTAGAGGAGCTGAAAAACTAAAGCCGAAAATTTTAAAGTAGTACTGGATTGGTAGGATGCCAGGCACCCAGATATAAACAAACACAAATCCTCTTTGAAGTACACCTTCAATAAGTCCTTAAGAATTGTCAGACAGTTTTAACTAACACTAAGTTGATTAAAAAAAATCCAAAAAACCCCACAAATCATATACCACACAGGCCAAAAAAATACTATGATATCTAGCAGAAAGGACAGTACATACATCCATAAAAACTTTAGACATTATCAAAGAACATAAAATAGGTTTAAAACAGAAAAGGAGATTGAAAAACATGAAGAAAACAAAAACATGAATGAAGGAGAGAACTAGAAAATGACAAAACAAAATTGAAAAACCATACAGAACTCTTAAAATCGAAAAAACTTTATAAGGAACCATACAATGAGTCTAAGAATTCAGTAAAACTCTGGAAACTGTTAGAAGCAAACTAGCTTATAAAATAAGAGAAGCAACTATATTTTCCTTTTTACTGTAACTTCCAGGAAGCTTAAAAACGAGCTCATAAGGTTACTACTGGAACAATGTTTTTTCCACTGCTTTAATCAATTTTATTGTTTTAATTTTTTAGGTGCTCTGTTTAATGTGCTTTTTAGAGTTACTTTTTTTCCCCTAAAATATAGACTACTATTAAAAAGAGGGTGGACTTGGGGCGCCTGGGTGGCTCAGTCGGTTAAGCGTCCGACTTCGGCTCAGGTCACGATCTCATGGTCCGTGAGTTCGAGCCCCGCGTCGGGCTCTGTGCTGACAGCTCAGAGCCTGGAGCCTGCTTCAGATTCTGTGTGTCCCTCTCTCTCTCTGCTCCTCCCCTGTTCATGCTCTGTCTCTGTCTCAAAAATAAACAAATATTAAAAAAAAAAAAAAAAAAAAAAAAAAAAGAGGGTGGACAGGGGTGCCTGGCTGGCTAAGTTGGTAGAGCATGAGACTTTGGATCTCGGAGTTGGGAGGTCAAGCCCCACATTGGATGCAGAGATTACTTGTGAAAGAAACAAAGAAAGAGAGAAAGAAAGAGAGAAAGAAAGGAAGGAAAGGAAAGAAGGAAGGAAGGAAGGAAGGAAGGAAGGAAGGAAGGGAAAGAAAGAAAGAAATACTCACTGTTCTACACTGGTCTATTTTTCCTGATAAAATCTTCAATCCTTCCAACACTATTAACCCAGCAATCACTGCATTAGTAGTAGCGATAGCAGGAATAATGTTCCCTGCCATTGCTGAAAAACAAAGATGAGTATGTTTAACTGTTAGAAAAGAATAACTTAGAATTTTAAGTGATACAATTGAACTACAAAACAACTTACATTTTATATCAAATCTGCTCTTCATATTCATACTGAAAATATGCATCCTGAGGTTTGCAGCAGAGGTGACAAAATCCATTGCAGACGGATCATCCTGCCAATAATTTAAACAATTTAACAAGCCTTCCCACAGATTTACTAATTTAGTATCACCTTCAAAATAGTACTCTCCCATGTAACAACCATAGTCAACTAGAACAAGAGATGGCCTTGCAGGAGAGGCCAGTCCCATAAAGCCTTATAGTAGCATGGAGAATGGATGAATTGGGGGCAGGGTCTCATTATCAACTCCTTGGATCCAGGGATGTAGCCTGACAAGACTGCCAAGGGAAGCCTGGGTAGCTCAGTGGGCTAAGCGTCCAAGTCTTGATTTTGGCTCAGGTCATGATCTCCCAGTTCACGGGATCAATAATAGGCTCACAATTAGTGCAGAGCCTGCTTGGGATTCTCTGTCCCTACGACTGCTCCCTGGCTCTCTTTCTCTCTCAATAAAATAAACATTTAAAAAGAAAAGAATGCCAAAGGGCGCCTGGGGTGGCTCAGTCGGTTAAGCGTCCAACTTCAGCTCAGGTCATTACCTCACAGTTCGTGAGTTCGAGCCCTGCATGGGGCTCTGTGCTGACAGCTCAGAGCCTGGAGCCTGCTTTGGATTCTGAGTCTCCCTGTCTCTCTGCCCCTCCTCCACCCATGCTCTCTCTCTCTCTCAAAAATAAATAAATGTAAAAAAAAAAAAAAAAAGAAAGAAAAGAATGCCAAGACCCACCAGGCCTCTAGGAACTCAGTCCCACTTAAACGAGTGAAGTGGACACTAAGTGTATAGAGCAAAACACCAATTCCACTCACTGACGATGGCAACACTTTCCCAGGTGCGTCAGTCAGTAATGGAAGTTGTCTGACAATACAGAGTCCAGGCAAAGAGATAAAGGTTTTTTACAGAAAACAATTTCACTAAAAACTCAAACATCTGGACTACACCTTTTGGTTTTCCCTCTCCAAATTCCCTTCATAAAATACCAGTCTCCTGTATTTGCTGTTTCTTTTCACATATGGCAATACAACAAAAGTTTCCCTTTGACAGTTTATCTTCTTTCTGAGATTGTATCTTGGTCTCTTAAGATTTCAGCAAAGTTTTCTGCTTCACTGAGAACATACTATCCTAGCCTATAATTCAAAAGCACTAAAGTGGAGAAGAGAAAGCACTGAGACAAAGCACTGAGAGGATGTGAGTTCTCTACATACTCACTGGCTGGCTGGCTAACCTCAGGCAAATGAAATTCCTTAACTATTAGGGAATATTATAGAAATATTTCAGAAGGTTGTGATGAGGATTAAGTGTGAATATTTAACAGTACCCAACAGTGTAGAGCTACTTCCCTAGGCAATTGGTTCATCATACCCATTAGATGTAGATTTTAATCAGAGGGTAACAACTACCAGTTTCATGGTTTCATTATCTAGCCCTGTGTACAGATGAAAACTACCCAAATCACTCTAACAGTAATAATGCAAATATATATTTAATAGTTAATCTTTATATGACATAAACCCAAAAGAATGTTTTCAAGAATCCCAAAAACATAAACTTACTAGCTTCAGTTTACATGTCTAATTCAACCAAAGTTTCAAACTTTGCACAGAATTATCAGCTTAGTAAAACTGACCAAACTTTTCCCCTTACTTTACAACTCAGGGCAAATCTCTACCATCATAGAAACGTATTACCAGTATCACAGATAAATCACTGGTAGACATAGAAAACACTGATTAACAATTAAAATGAATTCATCAAATTTCAAAATATGACATCTAACCACAAACTGCTATTAAATATTATTTTAACTTGTAAGAATCTGTATTCAGAGGTCTCAGACCTTTAACTATTTCAACAGAAAGGCTATTTTATTACTTTCAAAGTTAAATCAGGCCCATGAGCTATTGTCTCCAAAAGAATTTTATGACTTCTATTAACATATCTGCACTTACAAAAGAAATTTTTTAAGCCAGTGAAACATTTTACTCCAGTCAATTCACATAATTTCTCCAGTCAACATAATTATAAACCACAAACCCATTATCAGAATCAAGTTCTATGATATTACTTGAATTCACGTACAGAAAATTCATAGTTCAGTGTAGTTAATTAGAGATGAAAACATCCAATCAATATCAGTATTATGTTCTCAAATTCTGGTGGGATAAATGATATCCAAAAACTTACTAGTTTCTGGTTACAGTTCAAGAACTAAAATAAGCATGTGATACAGAATTGCCACGTATTTTCAAAACTAACCTTGTCCCATATGAGCTCAGCTCCATCCCCCTTTTCTGCTAAATTAACTCTCAAAGTCTCAATGCTCTTTGAAAACAGACGTGCATAGCTCTTTACATCTAGAACCTGCTGGTCTTTCAGACCTAACTGGGGTTCATTTTGTTGATCTGATGCATTGGTTTCTTCTCCTAAGGGAAAAAAATATTAGAAATTTCACTATTAAACATCATGTGTTTGTTTTATTTAACAATTTAATTAATGCCTGACCAATGAGAAAATCAATGTGGAACAAATTCCATCAAAATAATTATCAGGATGCTACAAAGATTTGTACAAAAAAAAAAAATGCTAATACCGAAATGGGAAAGCTGCAAGATGGTCTCAGAACCTCACTGGGTTATTGGGGAATTCAAAGATATGTCCAGCACACAGCACTCAGTAAGTGGAAGCTATCAGAACCATATTTGAATTTAGTCTGTAAAGTCAAATATTTGTTACTGTGGAGAAGTGCTCAAAACTGACACCCCAAATCTCCCGGGACTCTCTAAGTTTGTGTGCTGACCACTGCTGTATAATATAATTCAGGTAAGACAAGATACAATGTGTGGAAGAGGCGGTAGAATAAGGAAGTAGCCACTACTACAATAGTTTTTTTTCACATTTAAAATTACAAATACATTAGGGGCGCCTGGGTGGCTCAATCGGTTAAGCTTTTGACTTCAGCTCAGGTCATGATCTCACAGTCTGTGAGTTCGAGCCCTGCATCGGGCTCTGTGCTGACAGCTCAGAGCCCGGAGCCTGCTTCAGATTCTGTGTCTCCCTCTCTCTCTACCCCTCCCCTGTTCATGCTCTGTTTCTCTGTCTCAAAAATAAATAAACATTAAAAAAAATTTTTTTTAATTACAAATACACTATATCTTTAAGAGACACACAAAGGTACAAAGATGTATGTGCATGTATACTTAGCACAACACCTTATTTCGGGGAAAATACAAAACAAAGGTTAACCAAGGGGCACTAGTTAAATAATACTGGAAAGAGCAAGTACGAATATATGAATAGTATGATTCAACTTACGTAAAGTATGTACAAAAGTCCTCTTTGTTTCTGTGCACAGGGCTGAACTACAAAGACATTCCCTAAGTGTTAATAATGGCTATTTCCCTAGGTGATAAGATTTCCAGTGATCTCCCTTCATCATATGTTTCTAAACTGTTAGAATTTCTTACAATGAAATTCAAGGTATTTAAAGATTTCAGGTAAGAGAATTACCAATTTCGGTATCCCAGAGACTAAAATGAATTTCTTTTTTAAGTTTATTTATTTAAGTAATCTCTACACCTAACATGGGGCTTACACTCACAGTCCTGAGAGGTCAAGAGCCACATGCTCTTCCGACTGAGCCAGATAGGTGCCTCATAAAAGTCTTTACCTTGACTTTGTACTTCAGCCCAGTCCAACGGAACTGGAGGTTTCCTTTTCCGCCACAGTTTGTCCATTGTCAACAGATACCGGATATCATCTTTAAAAAGCTTAAAAATAAAACAAAATAAAATCTCATAAATCCTACAGCCCCTATGCTGATAAAATATAGCAATATCATTGTTGATTACAAATATTACACCATAGAATATTCTGATTTAAGGTCATGCTCTATACTAACAGATCAACAATTTCCAAAAGATAAAAAAACCCACAAAACTTAAACCTTGTATAGAAAGAAATTTTTACACAGAACCTCGCTTTTGAAATAGTGAAAGCAGAAATTCTGAGGAAAACAGAGAAAGGGAACTCTGAACACTGCTCACTGCACCTGTCACCTCCCCTAGCCACACCTAAAGCCCCAAAGATCAATCAGAAGCAAAATCACACCAATCAAGGAGCTAAATAAACATGCACCAGCTCCACAAGAATTGAATAAAATCATTGAGCCTAGAGATACCAGTTAGTAATACCTCCAAGTTCATGGGTATACAGCAATAAAGCATAAACATTTTAAAAGTACTCAAAACCAGCTCTTAACCACCTATATGTAACATCTTGGAAACGTGGTCTGCTCCCACCCTCAAAGTTAAAAAATAAAACAATTACTATTTCAACCCGCCCCAGAAGCTCAAAAACAAAACAATCCTGTTTTGGGATAGTGCCTCTTTGGCACTATCCTGTAGAATTTCAGATGATTTTAGTATTTTTACTTTTTCCTCAGTTGCATTTCCTATTGTCAGTTGATTTAGTCAATACACTTATTGTGTCAGCTATTAATTTAAAATTGGCTTAATAAAAATATTCAGAACTAGTTCTATCAAAATATGTTCAATTCTATCAATATTTATTAAACATCCTTAAACCTTTAGAAAAGCAGCCAAATATACAAATAGAATACAATTTAGAGCAAAAATCACATAGCTTTGAGTACTAGCAGGAACTTTGTTCTAGAAGAATCAATAAAGAGTTCAAGGAGATGGTAACATCTGAAATGGGTGCACACATAAGGAAATGAGAAGCACATTATTATTTGGGTAACAAATGTGGTTAGAGACATTTTGTAGAGGACCTTAAGCACTTGGCTGGAAAGCCTCCCAGGCAATGGTGAATTAGTGTGGTTTTCCAGGAACAAGCTCTATCCATGCCCTTTATCCAATTATTAAAGACTGGGAAGCCCTCAGAGTTCTGTACTAAACCATCTTCATGCCCTTTTCTCTTTCTATAGGCCTATGAATCCCAGTCTAAACCTCTCTGCTTGCCTTTAGAATCACCTGTCCTTTCTCTAATATTCCACAGGAATCTCAAAATTGATTCTATCACCTTCTCCTTTCCTCTAACCTCTACACAACACACCTGCTTCCCACCTTACCTATCTCAGAGAATGGCACCCTGTTCAGTAGGAACCCAGTTATCATTCCTGATTCTTCACTGTTCCTCACCTTAAACATCCTAAGTCCTATTCAATCTACTTTTCCTCCACGCTACACTGGGAATACAGATGGGCTGTACTTCAGATCTAGCATTGCACGATCCCAGAAGGCACCTTCCCATATAAGACTACAATAGGAATTATCAGGACCTAGAGGGCACAGCATACCCACTGTATTCTCATAGTAATCCTATAGACTACCTTTTAATGGATTCCCATTGCCTTGGTATAACATCCTTGTCATGACCTAGGAAGTCCTGCCTGATCTAGCCTCAGCTTATGTTTCCAGCCCTCTTCCCACTTTCCCCTTTAATGGGCACTGTTTCAGTTTTTCAACCTGAGGCTTTCTTTGTATACCTTATCCCCCCCCCCCCCCCCGCCTTCTTTAAAGTCTTCGGTTGAAATATCACTTCCTCTGGAAAGCCTCTTTTGAACCTGCATACTAGGTCTAACAACATTAAATAATATGTACATTAAGTCTACTTAGTATCAAAGGGTTCCAATCCATCTGAACTTACTATCACAACATTCTGAATATATTACTTGCTATACGTTTAACTTTCCCTTTGAACTATGAATTACCTAGAAAGAGTTGGCGCCCTATTTTCTCTCTTGTTCACCACTATATCTTCTGTCAGAGTGGTGACTGGCACACAGCAGATGCTTAGTTACCTACTAAACAGACTGGAGATATACTTCAGATTATGTTGGCATTCAACTGTTGCTCAAACTGGAAGGGAAATAGGTATACAGACACCAGTTTGGAAAATATTGTCACCATCTATAATAAAGTACATTTTAAGCACAATCAAAATCAAAATCCATTTTCCAAAGAAAAGGCTGTAATGAAGAAATAAATGAAATAGGTTTAAGAGTCAACCAGGAGCACCTAGGTGGCTCAGTCAGTTAAGTGTCCGACTCTTGGTTTCAGCTCAGATCATCTCACAGAAAATGAGAAACACATTTGGTGGAATGAACAGCAGGATGGAAGAAGCAGAGGAACAAATCAGTGACCTAAAAGACAGGTCACTGTCTTTTAGAAAAAAGAATTATACAAAATGAAAATAGACTTAGGGTACTGGGTGACTCCATGAAACATAATTAACATTCTATCCTACGAGTCCCAGAAGAAGAGGAGAGAAAAAGGGAGCAAAAAATGTATCTGAAGAAACAATAGTTCCCTAATCTAGGGAAGGAAACATATTCAGATCCAGGGAGGACACAGAACTCCCACCAAAATCAACAAAAGCAGATCCACACCAAAACATACTGTGATTAAATCAGCAAAATACAGTGATAAAGAAAAATTGTAAGACTAAGGCACAAGGAGAAGGAAAAGTAGAAGAATTAACCTTTACTCCAAGAGATACCTCTCAAACAGCAGAGGGGAAAAGAATTTGCATGAAGTGGGACATTCTCTTAACAGGTACATTTTGTCCAATGGTTTAAACCTGTTAATATATCCTTAAGGTCATCTGCTCAGTGTGGATGTTAAGCATATATCAGGCACTTTTAAGAAAA
Organism: Panthera uncia; assembly: GCF_023721935.1. NCBI lineage: Eukaryota > Metazoa > Chordata > Mammalia > Carnivora > Felidae > Panthera > Panthera uncia. The sequence continues at coordinate 17,429,458 of NW_026057588.1, forward strand.
GCTGAGAAATCTTCAAGTATCTATTATGATAAACTTGCTGGGGAGTGAAGACAAAAGAAGTGAAAAGACTTTTAAAAACACAGACATGAAGACCTACCTGGGCTACAATTAGATAGAGCCAATTAAAAGTCTTCTAGATTTCTCCAGAAATATTCAGCAGGCAAATAATATATACTAATGAAGAGGGATTCAGCCAAGAACGAGAGGATTAGGAATTCAAGAGCAATTCAGTACATGTCAATCAAATTCCCAAGGGATTTGAGCAGGAAAAGGATATAAACAAGAAACAGCAGGAATCAAAGGTCAGTTATAAGGAAAACTAGAAAGTTCAGTGAAAGTGAGGGAAGGAAAGACGACCAAGAGTGTGTAAGTGAGCCACCAATTTTAATTCTTATGGAGATACCGATTTAACATGAGAGCTAAAAATGTAAAACCTGATTATCCTGATGACACCAATCAACTTATTAAAACGTCATTAGGCATAAAAAGCATATTTCAATTTCATGTACTATTTTAAAACAGAATAAGTCTATCCATAATTATAAAGAAAGCAAATCGAACCTTGGTAAAAAGTTTAACTGGATCATATCCTGTTGATTTAGCCCATTCCTTAGTGGAAATACGTTTAATGTCACCATCTTCATTAGATGCTCTGGCTCTGGCTTCAGCTTCCATTGGTTCCCCTACAAAACAAACACTATTGCATTTTCAGCTGTAAATGTAAAACTAAGCTCTCATCTACCTTTGGGGAAAAAAGCCATTCACGGAAGTCACCTGCACATGACGCAATCTAAGTTCAAAGAGAAAGGACAACAATATGCTCATCAGCATCTTTTCCTACCTCAGTTTTTGAAGGCCACATATAGAAGAGTTCAAAGTATGGACTTGTAATCAGATTGAAAACAACTCTCAGCTCTATTTACTACCTTCATGAAATTTCTCTGCACCTTGTCTTCACTAGTAAAACAGGACTACTCACTCTTTAAAACAGTCTTTCAAAGATGAAATAATATGGGGTGCCTAAGTGACTCAGTTAAGCATCTGGCTCTTGATTTCAGTTCAGGTCATGATCTCTCAGTTGGTGGGTTCCATCCCTGTGTCGGGCTCTGCGTTGACAGGAGGGGTGCCTGTGTGGGATTCTCTCTTCCTTTGTCTCTTAAACACATAATATACTATCTAACACATAACAGCAATTCTTTTTTTTCCCCTATTATGCTATCAACATTAAGCTAGTAAAAGAAAGGTAGTACTCACTAAATAAGAGAACATATCCCAATCTACTTACAGGAAGCTTCAGGGTCAGCTCTGTCAGGGGATACTTCTTGATCAGCATCTTCTTCCCCAAACAACTGGCTACAAAAAGAGCAGGAAATATTTATGTACAATAAAATATTATGAACAAATCTTTACTTTTCTTACTTCCCCCAAAACAACTAATTTAGAATATTCCAAATCTTTATACTCCATAAACTTAAAAGCATTAAAGCAACCTGTTTAGATAGCTTGCATCTATCTTGCAAGATAGCTTGCATTTCAACCATAACACAAGGAAGGCTAAATTTTAGTAGACCTAGATGCATTCCTATCATCTTGGCTCTGCAAATTCCTAGTTAAAATCATTGAGCAAGAGACAGATGAGCAGGGGCACCTATGTGGCTGGGTGGCTAACTGTCCAACCCCTGATTTTGGCTCAGGTCATGATCTCACAGTTCATGTGTTCAAGCCCTGCATCAGGCTCTGCGCTGACAGTGTGGAGCCTGCTTGGGATTCTGTCTCCCTCTCTCTCTCTCTGCCCCTCCCCTACTCGTGCTCTCTCTCTCCCTCTCAAAATTAAATAAATAAACAGAGAGATACAGGTGAGCAGCTTTTACATTCCAATTTGGATAACATTCTAAGGCCAGAATAATATTTGTGAAGTACACGTGCAGTTAGCTACGCAAAAAACACTGTTACACACCTGCCACATGCTGGGTGATCTAGGAATCAGCAGGAATAAGCAAGGAGACATTTTTTTCATGGTAGTATATATCTTTACTACTAACAGGCCTTAAGAAACAATAATACATTAGCAGAAATTCTTTTTTGTTAATTCAGTTACCCTATAAACTATTTAATAACATTTACAGGAATATAATGTTCCAACCTTTCCTCAAGTTCTTGGCTTATAAGAAAGGTATCTTTTTAAAGGAATCCTTTAAATAATTAAAAAAAAAAAAAAAAAGCAGTCATCTCAAAGTTCCTGATACACTTTACAAGAAAATGTCCACTTGTTCTCAAAGTCACTGTACCAATTTCCACCCCCACAATGGCATGTAAGAGTTCCTATCAATTTGCTTCTCTAAATTTAATGTTTTGCCAAACTACTTAGTGTAAAATGGTATCTTATTGTGATTTTATTCTTAATTTTCCAAGTTAGTCATAAAGGTGAACGTATCTTCATTTGCTTATTTCCTATTTGGGTTTCCCTCGAAAAGTTCCCGTTCATATTATCTTGTCAGGTTGTCTTTTTCTTACTCATTACAGGAATATATTATGCATCATAATTTTTAGTTGATTTTATGTTGCAAATATTTTCTGATATGTAATGTCTTTTCATAAGACATTTGATGAATTTGAATGAATCAATATTTTCTTTTGTGGTTGGCACTTTATGTGTCTTAAGAAATCGTTCATGAACTCTAAGGATAAAGATTTCCCCCTATATTAGAAAGATTTAGTTTTTCCTTTCACATCTAAATACCTTATCCATCTGGACTTAATTTTCATATATTATTTGAAGTAGAGAATGTATTTTCCACATTGATAATGAATTGTCCTTTCACTTAATCCCTTCTTTCATCTGGGATCTCCTATGCAACCTTGGTCATGAATTCTGCATTGTCCCAATGGTCTATTTTTCTATCTCTGCACCAGCAACACACTAACTTCCTTTTAGCTTTTATTAAACCTTGACATCTATTAGAACAAGTCACCTCAACTTACTTCAGGAATGTTTGTTTAGGCCTTACTCTTGACATAAATTTTACAATCAGCTGAATGAATTCTAATAAAAACTCTGATGAGATTTTAACTGGAATTGCATTTGAATCTATAGATCAACTTGGAGATCAAGGACACATTCTCTCCTTTTATTTTATACTTCCTTTTATGTGCCAGTACTCACTAATCTTCCACACTGGGTCTTACAAATCTTAAGATTTATTCTCAGGTATTTCATGTTTTCCGATGCTTCACATTTAATTATCTTTAATATTTAATTATATGCTTTTATAGTGAGTTATCTACTTTTATATTTTCCAATGGCACGATACTGCATACAGACATGCCATCTTTTAGTTGGCCATGTTGCTAAACTGTCATTATTTCTAATAATTTGTCTATAGATTCTCTGGAGCTTTTCACTATACAGTATGTAAACTATACAGTACGTAAACAACAGTTTTGTTTCTTCTTTTCCCAATTCTTAATCCTCTATTTTCTTTTTGTTTTATTATGCTGGCTAGGAACTTCATTACAACACCAAATAAAAGGAGCAGTAATGGCATCCTCATGCCATCTCAGATTACAAAGGAGATGCTTTATAACTTTCATCATTAAAAATAATGCTTGTATGGGGCGCCTGGGTGGCTCAGTCGGGTAAGCATCCGACTTCAGCTCAGGTCATGGTTCATGGGATTGAGCCCTGTACTGGGCTCTGTGCTGACAGCTCAGAGCCTGAAGCCTGCTTCGGATTGTTTCTCTTTCTCTCTCTCTCTCTCTCTCTCTCTCTCTCTCTCAAAACTAAATAAACATTTAAAAAGTTAAAAAAAAAAAATGCTTGTATTAAGCATATGAATGGTAAATAATGGAGGTTTCTGACTGGTGGGGGTGGGAGTGTGCAGATAAGCAAGGGGAGGAAGCTAGAATGATCCATATAGTAATGGACTAGAGTTTAGGGAGACACCAGTATGAATTCATGTTTACCTTAATATAGATAGATGGTTAGAAACAGAAATGTTTGTAAATTTGTGTGTATACATACAGATTAGTATAAAAAGATTTTTTGCTCTGTTGGCTAAAAGGGCTTAAAACAAACGACACGTAAATAGCATGGCGAGCATTCAGATCTGACTTTCTAATGCCATTCTTCAATAAAAGGAAACCAGGGCTCCTTGGAGAAAGGCCTGATACTATGGCAGGAAACAGACATGATGAGCCTGGGGCATCTTCTAGTACCAGAAAGCAAGGAATTGCTCCCCAAACCCCACCACACATTGATGGCATATGTCTAAGAGCACAGTCAACAGAAAGACCTCCCAATGGCCAAAGACAGAACAATCTGAGCAACAAAATACCCTACTGGATTATAACCTAAAGTATAAAATATATTCAAAGAGTCCACATCGATGTAAATGATTGAATAAATCAATAAACGGGTGAGAAGAGACAAACCTTCCAGGCAGAAGAACTCTAAATAACTTACATAGATACTCTGCCCTCAAGGAAGCAGAAAACAGCTCCCATTCTTTAGGTGTGGGCTGCACAGAGTGACTGCCTTCCAAAGTGCATGGCACAATATAGAAAGTGGGGGTGAAAGGGGCGCCTGGGTGGTTCAGTCGTTTAAGTGTCCGACTTAGGCTCAGGTCATGGTCTCATGGCCCGTGAGTTCTAGCCCTGCGTCAGGCTCTGTGTTGACAGCTCAGAGCCTGGATCCTGCTTTGGATTCTGTGTCTCCCTCTCTCTCTGCCCCTCCCCTGCTCGCACCCTCGCTCTCCTTCAAAAATAAACATTAAAAAAGTGAGAAACTTTACAGTGGAGAAACCAGACAAACACTACCTTAGCTAAGTGATCAAGCCCAACATTAACAGTCATAAATCTTGTCAATAACACATTCTTCACATGATGTGATGAAAATGGCAATTTAACTACCTCTGTGATTTCCCTCTCAACAGCTCAAAATAATAGTATCGTCATGAAAAAAAAAAATTTCAATAGTGGGGTATCCTACAAAATACCTGACCAGTACTCCTCCAGACCAGTCCTCCAGACTCTTCCTAATTTCTTTGGAGGTCACAGACAACAAGGAAAGCCTGAGAAACTGTCACAGTCAAAGGAGGCCTAAAGAGACATGACAGACATCTAATGGTAATGTGGTATCCTGGAACAGAAAAGGGACACTGGGTAAAAACGAAGGGCTCTCTAAATAAACTATGGACTTCAGTTAATAAAGATACCAGTAGTGGTTCCATAATTGTTACATATGTATCATAAGATGCTAACAGAGGAAACTGGGTGTGAGAACTCTGTTCTATCTTCTCAATTTTCCTGTAAATCTGAAACTGTTCTAAAGTCTGTTAAAAATAAAAAAAGTTTGCTGAATGAAGCTTACATTTTTTGTGAAATTTCATCATTATACCATTATATGCATACTCTTCTGAGTGCATATACATTATACCGTAAACAAAAAATAAAGAAAATCAAACAAACTCTGTTTTAATTTTAACTAGGCTCCATGCCGCATGTGGGGCTTGAACTCACAACCTTGAGATTAAAAGTCACATTGCATGCTCCACCAACTGAGCCAGCAAGGCTCCCAGAAAACCAGTGTTTGCTGTAGGTTTGTAAAAGGCATCTTTTACCAGGTTGATAAAGTTTTCTTCATATTTTATTAAGAATTTTTGTCATGAGGGGCACCTGGCTGGCTCAGTTGGTCGAGTGTGCGACTCTTGATCTTGGGGTTGTAAAATTCCCACGTTGGGTATAGAGAATACTTAAAATAAAGGATTAAAAATAAAATCTTAAAAAAAAAAAAAAAAACCCACAATTTTTGTCATGAAAGGGTATTTCCTGAATTTTGTCAAATGTTTTTTCTGCATCTATGAAGGCTACCCAGTTTCTCTTTATTTTCTTAATGAAGTGAATGATGTGTATTAAATTGTGGCTTGTATTCTTAGAATAAATACAACCTTGTTGTGGTATACGTTTTGTTTTACACAATTCTAGATTTGTATGCAAGTATTTTGTATAGGATTTTTGCATCTATGTTTATGAATGAGAATGTCCTGAAATTTTCCTTTTATTCCATTATGGCCTTAACTGGTTTTGTTATCAAAGACATCAGAGTCCCATAATAAAAACTAAGAAGTACTGCATTTTTAAAAAATGTCTCTGGGACAGTTTACCTTATTAGAATGATATATTACTTGTAAATTCAGTGGAAATCACCTGTAAATTCATAAAGGTTTGTTGCATTACTAAGAATTAAAACGACTGATTAAACTCCCCTAAGACATAGTACAGTTCAGGCTTTCTATTTCTTTTTTAATTAATTTTTGGGGGTTTTTTAAAGTTTTTTAAAATGAATTTATCCAGATCATTAAAATTTTCAGTATACTGGCATGGTATTTTTATTATCATCCTTTTGTTCTTTACTATCATTTAAATCTATGCTGAGATTACATTCTCCATTTAGTTATTCATCTTTCCTCTCCTTTTCATGATGAACTCGATAAAGTATTTTTTCCCTCTTATCTCAATTATATCCTTCCTGCTAATTTCTTTGGAGTTTATCCTGTCTTTCTAAGTTGGATCCTTAGCACGTTAACATTCATCTTTCTTCAAGTGTGTAAGCCTAGAACTTTTCTTCCAGCTGCCATATTTGATGCATCCAACTTTCACATATATTACTTTCGTTACCAGTAAAAAGTATTTTTAATTTCCATTAGTTTTTAACCAATGAATTAAAAACAGGCATGCAATGTTGACTGAATTTAATCTACCGAATATCTCCACCATATTTAAAAGAATATTCATCTAGGGGTGCCTGGGTGGAACAGTCAGTTAAGCGTCTGACTCTTATGCGTCTGACCTTCGGCTCAGGTCACGACCTCACAGTTCATGAGTTTGAGCCCCCATATTGGACTCTATGCTACAGCACAGAGCCTGCTTAGGATTCTCTCCTTCCCTCTCTCTCTGCTTCTCTCCAGCTCGTGCTCTCTCTCTCTCTCTCTCAAAATAAATAAATAAACTCTTTAAAATAAATAAGTAAATAAAAGAATATTCATCATAATCTCTCCAAGAGATTTAAATAAAAACAGCCCCATTTCCTATCATCAGTACTGAAAATATACCCAGAAATATATATACTCTTACTTGAACAAATACTTTGCCCAAACGATGCAATGAATAGGTTCTGAAGGTGTGTTACGAATTGTACAGCCAGGAAAAGTTCTCTGGGTAGGTTTGGGATGACACTCATAACACTCAGTTACACCCTGCAAAATCAGGATATGAGAAGAACATTTATCCCATGATGGTGGTTTTCCAACACTATCGAGTAATATCATCATAAACATTCATTCATCTACATTCCAACTGTATTTTGTACTGTCAAGGAAATTTTAAAATATTAGTGACTCCAAAATTCTTACTTTACAGATGAGGAACTATATAACAAATATGAACTGAATCAATCACAGTCACAGCTAAGTCTAAGCCAGGATTTCTCTGACTCCTGGACCATTGAACACCACTTACAACAAGCCAAAGGAAATTACTGTACCTGAATAGCAAACACAAGAAGTTTACCTTAATCACATTAAACAAAAGAAAAATTACTAGATAGACAAACAACAGCTTTCTAACCAATTATCTGCCAAAGGTGTGGACCTCCATTATTTAAGTATTACCCATTATATTCGTGTTACTTGTACTTTCCTAAAAACTAAGCAAATTAAAAGTATTAATTTCAAGAACTACCTAGATACACAGAAAATTCGTGGCTATTACCAAACCAATACTCTTCATTTTGTTGATTTAGGCTTACATCTTTTTTTTTTTTTTTTCATTTTATTTTTTAAATTTTAGTTAGTTAACATACAGTGCAATACTGGTTTCAGGAAGAATTCAGTTAAGCTTACATTTTAACTTGCACCATAAGGAATCCTTGGAAGAAGTCTATGGTACATAAGACAATTTTTCAAAACCATCAGATGAATATTCCTCAATTGAGCAATCCTCAACCTCAGTCTTAATACATACTAATATCTTAAGATCATGTTAATAAGCAATGTCTTTACAATAATGGTTAAAGAACCAAAACTTGAGGGGAGCCTGGGTGGATCAATCTAACTTCAGCTCAGGTCATGACCTCACAGTTCCTGACTTGGAGCCCCACATCAGGCTTTCTGCTGTCAACACAGAGCCCACTCAGATCCTCTCTCTGTCCCTTCCCCACTGGCTCATGCATGCACTTTCTCTCTCTCAACAAGAAACCTAAAAAAGAACCCCAACTGGCAAATAGTGTTTTAACATAAATGGCAGCAGATACCATTTCTGGTGTCCTTTGAATAAGCTTTCTTGGGGGCAGCCATTCCTTAAATCACAGTAGAAAACAAGAGAACTACTGCTTTGACCTATGAATAGATCCTGAAGGAATCCACTGACTTAACTAAAATTTAACACACACTGACATTTACAAGAGTCTTTGTAGAATGATACTAAATAAGCTTCCAAGAGTAGTATTTATCAGCTGAAACAAATGAAGCAGAGCCACAATTTTCAACATGGGTAAACTGCCAAATAATGGACAAAAATAGCAAATTTTAAGTCAAGTGTAATTCCTTTTGGTTTCAAAACCTGCAAAATGATTCAACTGTATCTATGTTTAATTTCCTTGAAAGAACTAGAAAACAAAAACAAACAAAAAACAACAAACCACAATGCTGCATTTTATAAACTGGGTTTGAGTGCACAGGTATTTATTTACTCTATTATTCTCTAGTTTTATCTAAACATTTGAAATATTTCACAAAGACACCAAAATTTTTCAAAGTACTCTTCAGATCTATGAACCTAGACTTTAGATAAAAAATAACTTTGCAGAAGGCAGTTTCATCATATATCAACTACAGCATGACATGTAGCCTCAGCTACAAAGAATTTTAAAAGGCAATTTTATTATGTTTACCAGTCTAATAATTTTAATATACAAGCTACAGAAACAAAGTAGCACAGAGTTTAAAAAAAAAAAAAATCTCTGCTTATAATACTCTTTATTACTTGATACAGTATCTAGTTTTATCAGAGTACAAAAATCCCTACATCTTGGGTACTAACCAGCCCATATCATCTAAACCCAAAGTTTACTTCTTCCCTCCATAAGATCACAAATATTTGGGAAGTAAAAAAAATTTATTTTACCTTTTTGATGGTAGTTACTTGCCCAAGATAACCAGCAGTTCCACTCTCAATAAGAGGAACATCAGCTGCCAGGCACATCCTATTAACATGGTTGCGAGCAGCTGGAAGAAAAACACTAGTTAGCAGGAGGTGATGGGGGGAAAAGTCAGTTACCTTTAATTAGGATGACATTTACCCAAACTAATTTTTTTTATTTTTATATGCAATTTTCTTATAGCTATGACCAGGGTAATACAACTGTTACATAAGAGACATTCGCTAGCAAAATTCCAAATACAAGGAATTTATATGACAAATTTACTCCAAGAAAAAGCACCCTTACTATACTTTTTTAAATTCCAAAGTGTCACCTTTCTATTCTATAGCTGTGCCTCCTCTATTAACCTTGGCTAAAATATTGTCTCAATGAGTTCTGAGTCCTTAACTTACTATTATAAAATTATCAGGTTAACACATGGCAATGAATGAAGAATGTGGAATATCAACTTGGAACTATAAAGGCAGTTTAAGGCAAGGGGAGTAAAGAGGAGTCTAGTAAGTCATCCTGACCCTTTCTCTGCTTTGTGTTTTTTCTTTGGTATTTCTGGCTCAAAATTGTTACAAACCACTCCACAGGTGTTGTTTTACATGTGGAACAATGACTGGCTATACAATACTTGATTATAAGAAACATCACCCCCTACTGTGAAAAGCTTAAATGGTTCAAAATGTGTACATATAAATAGAATCCAGGCTGATATTTTATGGCACCAGCCATATCGAAAATAATTCAAGATCCATGGCATCTATGCTAACTTTGACAACCTGTTGCCACATTCTCAAAACCATGGTTTTAGGGCCCTGATTGCACTTTAGAATCACGTAGGAAATTGAAAAATTATGATATTCAGAGTCTGATTTAATTGGTCTTGGTGGGATGTAGGCATTGATATAGATATTTCGTCTCCATATATATGAAGGAAGTCACACTCTGCTTCAGTGATGGAATACTCTGAAACAAGCACACACCCACATACCAAATGTACTCACCCTCTTTAGCGTTTTAACAACTTCTATCTTCACACCTTTTGGTAGAATAGCAGAGTATATGATAGCTAAATTCCTGCCTGTTCTAGTTAAAATTACAACCAACTGGTAAACTTTAAACCTAACCTTACTTCTCTCTGGATTCGAACTACTGAGGAAATATTTAAAATACTAAAAAGTATAAACAGCCTTGTTATAGGGGAAGGAAAATACTTAGAAATTAAATGTATTAAAAATAATCTCACCTCTGTTATCCAAAGCATTCATAACCAATATAAACTGTCGAAAAAATTCCACATTATAGTCAGGGCTACAAAACAAAATAAAACAAATGTCACCAAAACAACTGGCCTTACACATGATCTTCACGTATAATACAGGGTCCTAAAAAGCGTATTAAAGTAATGGTGCAAAAATAACTGATATTAGGGAGGGGTCTCTATTATACATTTGATTTTTTCCAAATACCATAAGCAGATTTTAACGAAATTACTTCCCACCAATCCCTGTGAGTGACTAGACACCCTTTCTGGCCAGCTACCCAGGGCTCAAGAGCAGGATCTCAAACTGGCAGAAAGATGGCATGGCTTCACAGGTCCCATAGGCCCTCTCTGGGCAGCCTGGGAACATACAAAGAACACATTCCCAGGATATGCCTGGCCTCTGGCTTCACCTCACATGGTCAGGATCAGGCAGGGTTCAGGCCTCTAGGGTTCCCACTTTTAGCAGCACTGGGAAAGCAATACGGGTAAGAGAGTTATAGGGCTATGCAAAGGCTTGCAGAGCAAACAACCAGAGAATAAAAAAGGTGGAGATACACATTTCCGGAGAAAGTGTAAGACTTTCTCTAATTCCAGACCTCAAATGAGAAGTTATTATTATTTTTTTTTTTAATTTTTTTTTTTAACGTTTATTTATTTTTGGGACAGAGAGAGACAGAGCATGAACGGGGGAGGGGCAGAGAGAGAGGGAGACACAGAATCGGAAGCAGGCTCCAGGCTCTGAGCCATCAGCCCAGAGCCCGACGCGGGGCTCGAACTCACGAACCGCGAGATCGTGACCTGAGCCGAAGTCGGACGCTCAACTGACTGAGCCACCCAGGCGCCCCAGAAGTTATTATTTTTAATACCATTTACTTGTAAGCTAGACAACAGCTATACATAAATCCTGGATAATTTAGATCCAGGATTCCTATGCCCCAACACTTCCATAGTTATATATTCACGGAGAGCAGAGAATATTTATGTACTGTGAAAACTATGACCCCTTCACAATTCCTAGTGTTATATTATAGAAGTCACAGTCAAAATAAATATTTTGGGAAGCAACCTTTGAAATTGAAGAAGACCACAGATGAAATCAATCAGAATGAGAGCAATATACTTAGAAAAGTCTGGACCATTATATAAGGATTTTTCATAGTTTACTATATCTTTATTTAAAACAAAAATAAAGGCCCTTTATAAGTTTCTCATTAAAAAGTAACTCATTTAAAAAACTCTCATTAAAAAGTAACTCATTTAAAAAACTCTCTTTAAAAAGTAACTCATTTAAAGTATTAAAATATCTTACCTCTTATCTAACTCCCTGAAATCATATAAACTTAAAAAACACAACTTATTATGTGAGTACAAGCTACCACATTTTTTCTAGAAAAATTTTTTTACAAAATTATTATTTAAATTTCAGTTAGTTAACATTCAGTGTTATACTAGCTATTTAGTGACTCAACACTTACATACAATACCAGGCGCTTATCATAAGTGCCCTCCTTAATAATACCCTTCATCTATTTAACCCACCCCCACTCCACCCCCTGCACCTTCCCTCTGATAACCATCAGTTTGTTCTTTATAGTTAAGATTAAAAAAAAAAAAAAATTCTTAAAGAGCAGAATGACCTCAAGCTCATGTAGCTAATAAAAATACCATATACTTTGAAAGTTTAACTCACAACAAACTCAATTCTGCAACATAATAATTAGAACATACTTCATGATGCTGTCATGGTAGGCTATGATATTAGCTTTCGGGTAAAACTGCAGTACACTTTCTTTAGCAACCTGGAAAAACAAACAACACTCAATTACTAACTTGATTGCTACAACATTTCTCTCTGCGTTTCAAATTTATTTATGGCAAACAATACTGTTATTTCACCTACTTACATAATATCTTATATTAAATATAAACATATAAATTTAATCTTATATTATAAACTAAAGGAATATAAAAATGTGACAAAATTTCATTAACATTAAGCTATACACATTTTAATAAAAATAACAGGAGAGCCGGCCCTTTCCCATATATACATCTACATGAATGGTAAACTTCAGCAAAAATATAAAATGCAGTAACTAGGTGTTAACCCATTCATTCATTCAACAAGTATTTAGTATCTTCTATTTACCAGGATCTGTATAAAGCATTTGGTAAGCCAAAGGGACACTAATCAATGTAGATAAACAAAAGTACAAACAATGACAAATGATACACAGAAAAAGTAGAAGTTGTGGGGTGCCTGGCTGGCTCTGTTGCAAGGAATAACATGCAACTCTTGATCTCGGGTTGTGAGTGCAAGCCCCACGTTAGATGTAGCAATTACTTAAATATATTCAAAGAATCTTAAAAAAAAAAAAAAAAAAAAAAAAAAGAGTAGAAGTTGTGAGAGGAAAGTCTTAGTCTAAGAGGTTTATTCAGAGCATATCACGAGAGAAGGAAGCCAAAATTTGAAAACTGAAAAGGAGATAAGAGTGGGAGTTTGCCAAAAGCGTTGGGAGAAAAAGCAAAGCAAAAAGATGTTTTAAGACCTTGAGTCAAGATGGAACATTCAAGGAACTAAAGAAAGATCAAGGTGGCTAGAACCTCAGGGAGGTTGTCTTTTTCTAAAAGGGACAAGAGCATGGGCTGTAGGTTCTCTAGCCCTCAAATACAGGAGCAGCCCATCTGCAGGAACACAGAACAAAGCTCATCCTAAGCAAACAATCAGAAATTTAAATATGAAGGGGACACCGTTAACACGACTGAGGACAGCATAGCCTTAGAGGATCAAAACGGGAGGATGTACTCTTAAGTGTCGTCCCCTATATTCTCCCTCCCACTGAAGAGTCCCAGTTAATCTGATACCATAAAGAAAAGATCCATCAAAGTGCACAAATATAAATGAACAGAAATGGTATAAGAAAAGTAAAGTTACCTGGGCCTTTGATCTTCCAACATGTTTCTTTTGAAACAAAAACTGCCTGTTGAGGTTGCTGACGTCGATAGTATCCAGATCAATCTACAAGTGCATAAACTCCAGATAAATCACAAATTTTCTGGTATGTGTGAGCAGTATCACTATCCTCAGCACCCATAACCCAAAACTTTTGCTATTTGCTACATTAGCAGAGGAAATGCTTTCCCCAGTAATACCAAAATTGTTAAACTGATAAAAATACTTTAACACATATGAAAAAAAAAAATCAAGATTTAATTTCAGAGATAACTTTCTCAAAAATATTTTAGAAAGGATGCATTTTTTTAACCATCTTGGCAAATGTTTGGAAATTCCTTAGATGGCATAAAATCATAATGGGTTTATTAAAATAAATATAATTCATTTCTTTAATTACTCTTTCAAATCAAATAAATCAGATTTAACTGTGACCCGTTTTTCTTAAATGACACTTAGCAGATTTACTGAGTTTTTGTTGCTTTAGTTCAAAAGTCTTCCCCCCCACACAACTCCATTTACAATTCTCACCTAAGGGCTCTGAAAGGAAACATCCACACAAGGTTGAAAAAAGTGTCACATTTTAACTTTTATCTAATTGCTGCTTAAAAATAAACACAAGAGGGGTGCCTGGGTGGCTCAGTCGGTTGGGTGTCTGACTTTGGCTCAGGTCATGATCTCACAGTTCCTGAGTTCAGTCCCACATCAAACCCCACATCAAGCTGGCTGTTGTCAGCAGGGAGCAGGCTCTGGATCCTCTGACCCCTTCTCCCTTGGTCCCTCCCGCTCTTGTTGTCTCTCAAAAGCAATAAATAAATAAATAAATAAATAAATAAATAAATAAATAA